>NW_026099572.1:36625808-36752840 GCF_025091365.1 Daktulosphaira vitifoliae | reverse complement strand
GGTCTGACACTTTTATATATATCTTAAATTAAAGCTAATGTAATGTACTTTAATTTGAAAAAAAAAATTTGACCTCTGGACTCGTCTTCATGGTGAAAATGGCTAAGGAATGCTATTTTTGTGTGAAAATTTTCAATTTTATAATTGACATTTTTTACTTTAAAGTGCTATAACTTTTTAAAAAATGTATGGATCAATACAATTTTTTCATGAGAAGTAGTATTTATATACATCTTTCATTGGATATANATTTAACTTTATAATGCTATAACTTATTGAAAAGTTTATGGATCCACACAATTTTTTTATGAGAAATAATATTTTTTAATAAACCCTTTTTCATTCGACATACTTTATCTTAATCGAGATATTAATAAGGAACCAGCAGATCAAGTAGCTTTTGGAATAAAACACCAATTTTTTTAAAATTAAACACTATCTAAAGATTTGCATCGAAGCGTTTATTTTTGATAGTGATTTTAATCACTGTCAGATATCATTATACTTGATCTAACTATGCCACGTCACCACTGTGCCGCGACCCCCCCTGTGCTGGGTTTTTTTTAAATAAAAGAACTAAAAATTCATTATTGAACAATGTTGAAAAAATTAAAAATTTAAAAAAAAATGAAATGTTATTTGCATCAAAAGTTAAAAAGTAGTCAAATAGATCTGTTCCATCTTACGATTTGGAATAAAAAAAAAAATTTGATTTCCAATAATTTATTAGGAAGTATTGGAAAAACTCCAGAAATAAAATTTTTAAGCCTTAATTTATGTAAGCCCCAAAATGAATATTAAAAAAAAACCAGTTTTAAAAAAACTTTAAGTTTATAAAAAAATGTATGAACATTTTTTAGTTTTATAGAATCAATGTTTAAAATTTCCCTTCTTATTGAATTGATTTTAAGGATATTAAAAATGAAAATGAAATCAAAAATTTTACATCCACGGCATTACAAAACCAAAGAAGAATGATGACAGATCCATTTGAAGTGGTTTTACGTAATATGGGTATGGGTTTGAGAGATACAAGAGAAAGAAGGGAAAACGAAAGTGAAGACAGACCAGAACAGTTTTATACATGCAGACCTAGTTAAAGTAAGTTATGCTAAATTTTTCTTTTATTATATGCACAATATATAATGACATTTTTTTATACAATCATTTAAAAATTAGCTCTTATTTGCTATAATTGTTTCTTTCACTTTTTCTAGCTTTAATTCGATTTCGCTTACTTGAGGCAATAACATACTACCAATCTAAAAAATATGTAAAATTATTTTATATTTGTAAACATATAAAATTTAATGAAAATAATTATATATATTAAAAAAAAATACAATATCATATTTAAAGTTAAATACATTGTTTTACCAACTAAAATATCTTTTATACAGTGTGCAGTAAGTCAGGATATAGATTGTCATTGTTTGTAACAATTTTTTTACTTGCTGAACAATGTATAATCTAGGTTAATAAATTTTGGATTTAATATCCATTAGCAATTAGGAAGTTGTGTTTAATAGAATGGTATAGCTAACAACTCTTATATTTTTTTAAACAGTTCTTACATTCTTAGACTATGTCAAAAGTATGCTTTTTATTACTTATAATTAATAAGAAAAAAATATAAATGAAACTTATTATTTTTTAAAATTTTAAAATATCCATTTTTTAGCACTTTTCTTATAATAAAATTTTGGATGAGTAATTATTGAGTTATAAGTATTTAATGCATAAAATGTACAGGTGGAGTATGCATTATAAATATACACCAATGATAACTATATCCATCTTTTTTAGTAATTTTTTCAATTTTATAAAGTAATTGCAAAAGGAAAACAAATTATTAATTTAATAGAAATTATTAATCTCTATTTATAATTTCCAATACCAGCATAATGGTATAATGCAGTAATTTTATTTAACATTTAAAAATAGATTTGATAATCAATTGCTGCTATCTTGGGTATTGGTTAAACTTGGGATAGTTAAATATCTACTGTCATTTAATCGGTATAAATTATAGCTTTAGTAAAATGTTTACCAGTATTTTTAAAAAACACAAATTATCTGTTAACAAAATTAAGTAATGAAATCTATATAATATTTAACTGTCCCACCAAATATTTTATTAAACATATACAACAATCTTGACATCAGAATTTCCATCAAGCTGAAATGATTCCTATATCTAAACTGAATAAGGACAAATTTAAACCCTAAAATCACTGCCTAATATCTTAATTACGTCACAATTAGTAAAATGCTCAAAAAAAAGTTAACACAAGAATCAGTTCTTAAAAACTACCTCTTAGTAATAGAACAATGTGGCTTTAGAAAATATTGTACAACTGTAATCCTTTAAACTGCTTACATAATGAAATACATTGCGCATTTAAAAATAAACAAGACGTAACAGCATTATCTCTTGATTTAGAAAAATGTTATGATATGGTATGGAGCAGACATATATTATTAAATGTAATCATAATATATTCAAATGTTGTTATTGTTATTATTATTAGTATCAGTCTTTTACTTTCAATCTTAAAATTATTTGATATTTTCTTTAATTTAGTAATAGATGTTCAAAGTTTCTTTATCTGTTTTTATTACTTTTTAAATATACTTGTTTTACTGATTATAGACACTTTACTTTAAAGTAATTTTAGACAAAAAACTTTCTTGGAATCCCATACAAAAAATAGTTTTTAAAAATAGTAAGGCTAATTTAAACATCATCGAGGTATTATCCAACACTAATTGGGAAGTCAACAGAAATATATTACAAAGAAAACAAAAACATTCATATCACCTGAAATAGAATATTGTTCAATAATATTCAGTTAGGCCAATCGTGAAATGTTGAAACAATTGGAATTACTACATAACCTAAATCTCTGACTAGTGTCGGGATCTTTTCAAACTAGCCAACAGGCAGCAAATACTACTACTACTTCCACCTATAGAGGAGCTACATATAAATTACCAAATAAATAAAACGGGAAAATTGATCTTCATTCAACAATAGTGTATGAACTACAAATGAAGAACAAAAAGAAAATATTTTACAAATAGTAAGTGATATTATGTTATAATAATATCTCATTTTATTGTCTAAGGTATGATTAAGTTTAATCTTTTTCACTTACAGTGACATCTCAATCGACATAATTTAGTATTAGTCAAGTATTAATCTAAAAGAATTATAATAATAAAATAAATTATTTCCATAACCAAAAATGTAATGTAGACTTTGAGTTAGCCACTAAATATCGCAAATTATAAACCTAATATCTAAAGTAAAAAAATCGAACTGCAAAATTTGCCTAGTTACTCTCACAATCAAATAATAGGAGAATGCATGGAGTATTAACAAAAACATGCAGAGTATGACAACCCAACTAACATCATAGAAGCACTTGTAGATAACTTACAAAGCACAAACAAAATAATAATATTATCAGAACATCAACTTAACTAAAGTATTGTAAAAAGTTAAGAAAATATTACTGTAAACATTTAAAACATTGTAACTGTATGTGGATGAGCTAATTGGTCACATGTACACAGGGTGATTATTTTATCATAAACCACTCAATTTCTAACAATAAAAATAATTTAAACATTTTTTTATTTGATTATCTTTAGTTACAAATTATTCTTGAATTATGAACTATTTAATAATTTTTAAGTTCATCCTCTATGCCTTGTAAAGGTGTCAACTTTGTTTTTTTAAATGGGAATATATGTTTTGAATTTAATTTTAGTTAAATTGATTTAAATTTAATTGTAAATGGCATTTGAATTTTTAGAATTAATATATATGTATAATACACAAAGGTTACATATATAGATAACTAATTGGTTTCTTATAACGTCAATATTCGCAGAATTTATTATCAATGGTAGTAAGACACATTGTTGTGAGTTTATAAATACACTAACTGGCAACACAGAAAGTGAATTTATTGATAGTCATAACTGACAATAAACAATCTGTGACTGTAATATGTTAGTTATTTTCTTAATTAGATCATTATTTATTAAATAAGCTAGTTAATTATATGAATTGTCATTCGAAATATTAAAGTTGACATCTTTATATAAGGTATAAGGGATGAACATAATTTTTTTTTATAATAAATACATTGAGATAAATATTGAACTAAAGGACACTAATAAAAAAATTAATATTATTTTTATTTTTCGATTAATTAAGATATTTATGATAAGTGAATCACTCTGTATATATATCTAGAAAACAAATTGTAATGTATGCTAATGATTATGTAATAGATAATTAATACTTAAATTAAAAATTTATGGTCATAAAAATCATGTATAAGTACCACTCTGGAGTTATAAAAATATATAAAATAACTTATCATGATTATACTCACAGAAAGTAATAAAAAATTAACATCTAATGATAATTGACATCTGATTTTATCATCATCTAAATTAACTTTATAGTTAGGATCTCTTATCTTTTTCAACTTCCTCAAACTTTCTTCAGTTTTTTTAATAGCTTTCATTACATCATCTATGTAAGCTATATATCTTCAAAAACCATAATTATTTCATTCTAAAGTGATTATTTTATAATTACATCTTATCAAAATACTTACTTAATAACTACATATTCTAATACTTGTTTTTTACAATTTTTATCTTGTAATATTTTTAATGTAATAACAATAGATTTCATATAACTACATGGCTCTGTTGGATATTCCCTATTAGTATGTCTAAATAAACGAGGTACATCTGTAACCCTTATAACGTATGACATAGCTTCATCAATTACCAACTGAACTTTAAATTTACATACATTGTTAATCAATGAATTTAAATTAACTTCTGTAATACAACCTTAAAAGAAATACCAAGGGAGATATATTAATAAAAACTAAATTGTATTAATATTTTATAATATCCAAAAATATTATGCCATTTGTATTTAAGAGTAAAATATAACAAAACAAATTTTAGTATATTTGAGCTTTAATGCACAGCTAGGAAGATATTGGGTTTCAATATCATGTTTTTTGGTGTCTATTTATATAGTATTATGTGCACAAACACAAAAAACAAAATACTATGCTCCTAATGAACTAATTTTGCTCAATAACATGTCAAAAAATCATAAATTGTATCTAATTGAAGCTATTAATGATATAATTTGCAAAAATTTTACTGCCTGCTATAATAAATGAAAATTTCTCAAATAATTAAAACTGTTAAAAACTATTCCTTTTGATACTTTAATATTAAAACAACATCAAACATATGCTTACTCTTCAGCTGTTCCAAAATGTTATTAGATATTTTTATTTCTAATAATTCCTGTAGCATACTATAAATATCATTCAATTTAAAATAGAAAGTTTTTAAATCTTCTTCAAGATACTCAAGAAATTTAATGCGAGTGCTGAATTCTTTAATTTCTTTTTTTGAATTGATTATAGAATCATTAGCCCAAGTTTGGTATCGTGAAATTATGTGTAAAATTAATTTTATGAATCTGAAAAAAAAAAACATAAAAACAAATAATTTTTCACTTAATAATACTAATTGTTTTTAAATTTAATTGATTTATTGATAATGCCTATATCATATTAATTCTTTTTCTTTTCTATTTTTTACAATGTTTCAAAAAATCGCCCTTCTTTAAATTAACATTGAATTAAAGCTAAACAACATACTTTAAAATTCAATAAGTAAAACTATTTGAAATCTCTTTTTGTAGGAGTTATTAGGCATTAAATGCAAAAATCATAATTTTTAGTAAAAATAGCTAGTTAGGAAGTGTTTTATATTGCAACAGAATATCTTTATCATTTAAAACTACATAAAATTTAATGTTTTCTTGTGTACTAAACAGTTATTAAAAAAATTACTTTCTGCCGATTTATCATATATGAGTAATAAGTTCCTAAAAACGATAATCGTGTATTTTTTGGTGGATATGATAAACTCTGCTTTAACTATTTGAATAATACATGTATCAAAAGTATAATTACTTGGGGCTAAGATCAATTATAAAAATATTTTGATCCAAACATGAACACATACAGTCCCATACTGTTTCAGTGACTTTTAGTTTGAAAAAATTATTTTTACACAACTCAAAACTATAGTTACACATTGCATTTTCTATGGTACAACCAATTTCTTGAAAACTATAACAAAAAAATCAATTTTTACATGTTACAAATACAAAAATCAGGAGAATACAAGAATAAATCATTAACAGAACAAGCTACATTAAGGAATTGATGTTTTTCAATTAACACTACATAGTTTCAAGAATAAAATTCAATATTTATGCTATTATATTACATAAATAAAGTGTTCCACCAGATTTTGACATATTGAACAACTTTTGTTCTAGTAAATATTTTTTTAATTTTACAGTTTTTACTTAAAGTATTTTAGATATTTTGTAAAAGATAAAATTGCTATTAAAACACAAATGTACAACAAAGTAATAGAATATCATTATTATATTAAATTATATATATCAAGTTCTACACTTCTAACATAAAAAATTATTACCTTAATTTAAGACGAGGTTGAACCCAACCCTTTGCTTTTCTTATAATTACATAAATAAGTGGAGTTGGGGAAATTCTAATCAGTAATTAAAATTTTTACTTAAGAATATTGGATTTTTGACTAACTATGATTTAGTCATAATATCCAATCAATAATCTTGCAGAAATATTTATCACTTATAACTTTTGATACAATTAAAATTTTGTTATAATATTTTTTCAAACAATTTATTTCTGACCAAAAATATGACTTTTTTAATTATTTCTTTTTAATAATAAAAATTGTTTTTTATTTTTTCTAAACTTTCATAATAACCATTTTCTTACAAAAAATAATGATAAATCCATGACAACTTTAAGATAAATACTTATTGAGTTACATGTATTTTAATACATAAAATGGGTATGTAACAGATGAAATGCTCAAACACCAGCATAAAGTGTACCCACTCATGGAAGAGTTTCCACTAGATTTATTAAGTTTTTTCAACATGTATTGATTATTGTAATGATTATGTCAATTATAAGTGATACAATAAATAATATTTAAGTATTTTTGAATCCGAATAACCTTTTTTTATCGATATAATAATTAATAATTACAAAAGCATTAATAAAAAAAAAGTGATAGTAACTATGTATTACTGACTAAACTAGCTAAGCTATCTAGTTATGAATTACAAATAAATTTCTTAATTAAAAAATTGAAGTAACTATAATCTTACCAATACTGGTAATAAATTGGTAAATTCCAACATTTTTTAAATTCATCCCAAGTTTGAGTTGAACACAATGATTGAGATTCACACTGAGTTACAGACAAATCAATTAAGTTTTTCATAAAATCATCAAATGTTATTTTGTAATTCTATAGTAAAATTAATAAAATAAAATCATATTTTATGTTTGTTAGTAAATACAATATGCAAACTTACTTCTATAAACACATTTGGCTCTTTATAATTATAAATGCTTTTTAAATTATTCTGTAAGTGATCATTAATTACAGGCCAATAACTTTTCAAAACAAAATCAAACTTGCAGGAATTAGAACTTCTAAATTTTTTAAGTCCTTATAGTATTTATTAATCAATTAAACATAATGATATACACCGTTTACAGGTTAGTAGGCATAAACGACATTTTACTAACAATTTTCAGATTCAGTTGATTTGAATTACCCATAAGTTATTTCTATGTCTTAAGACAAAAAATTTGTTTATAAAAATGTTGTTTACGCCAATTAGCCAGCAAACAGTTGATATTTAAAATGCTTAATGGTGTAAACTTCAATAATATAATAATATATAAAATTTAGTTTATTTATTAAAATAAAAGAATAAATCTCAACTATTATATTTGAATGCCGAAATAGAACACTGTAAGAAACTCCCCATTAGTGTATAAGAAAATTTTTGAAACTAACCTCATAACATAATGAAAACCTTAAAATTTACCAAATTAATACAAATTAAAAACAAAATTTAATGTTAACATTATAGATGACCTCAACAGAAATCTTTGTAACAATAAAATATTTTTTTTTAACTAAGTGTGGAGTAATCATGTATAAATGGTAATTTCTAGTCAACATGCGGTAAAAAATTTAAATAAACTAAGAAAACAAATCACAATAAAATATACATTAAATTAATCAATGAGAAAAATGTTGATAAAAATTATTATTGATAATTGCAATAAATTTGTAATTTTTAGTATTACGTAAAAATGTTTAAATGATATTTGCAAAGCATTAATTCTTTATAAATGTTTAAGTATTTTTTTTTATATCATTATTGTAAAATAATATATAGAACAGGTTTTACTTTAAAAATTATCATGAGAATTGAAATAATGACGAAATTAGAAACTATCCAGGTATTTAAATCTAAATGGATATTAAATAAAAAAATAAATTATGAAATATTGACAATTTCTAAAATATTCATTTAATATAATATCGTTAAGATTGTAATTGTCACAAAAAAAATTTACATCTTATAAAACCCTTGTAATTAATTTTTATTACAAAAATTTATTACTACGATTATATATTTATGAAATTGAAGAAAACATCACTAGGCATTTTTATTATTAATATATTAAACTCACAATAAATTTTTTTCGGCTGCTGCATCAAGAAGATGTTTTAGATCGAATGTAAGAAATTCAAAACATTTTTTAAATAATCCTTTTAAGCCATCTTTACAATTTAGTAAATAATTTTCATTTAAAAATGTTGACATTTCTGGTGCAACAACTTTCTCACGACATACATCTTCAGCCGATTTAATTCTTCCCAAAGATAAGTAAAGTTCTAGAAAACGCTTTACTGCTTTTGAATTTGTTTTTAGTGAAGCAACAAACATATTATTTAAATGATTCATCATCAAATCATTAATTATTGACTGTTTCTAGAAAATGATAAATATTTATATTATTAAGCAATAAAATTATTAAATAAGTATTGTGCCTATAAACATTATACATTGTCTTTACTATAATATACTATACTAGTTGAAGTGTGTACAACAGGCTGTAGTGAAATACAAAGATCATATTTAGCTTAAAATTAATCAAGATGAACTACTCAAAATAAAATTCAATACATTTTTATTTTCATATATTTAAATATTGTTTGCTCATAATTCATCATATTTTAGACAATATTACTTATAGTTAATTCTACTAAATAAAAATTTTAAATAATGAAATTAATTACAAATTAAAATAGGAATTTTTACCTTTAAATGTATTGATTTAATGATTTTATTAGATTTAGCCATATTAGACATAAGTTGATTATATTCTGCAACAATTCTTGTTAAAGCAATAGTATCACAATCATTTTGATTCAATAAATTCTCTAGTTTTTCCAATGAGTTTTGAACTTTTACAATAGCATAATAAGCTTGTTTATCATCAAATAATTGTTTATTAAGTTGTATTTCACTATCCAACATACGTAATGTATCTTCTAAATTTTTTTTAGCTAGCTAAGTAACATATTTTTAATTATAAATCTATAAAAGAAGTTATTGTAAAAATAGCATACAATAATTGAGTAATTAATTGCGTGTAATCCAGGTTTTAAGGTAGCTAATTGTTGATCAATACCAATCAAACCTTTTGATAAATGAAAATATTTATCACAGTCATCATTTAATGAGTTAATCATTTGGTTACGCAGATCTTTCAGGAAAATACCCATTTCTACTCGCATGTTTTCTAATGACATTTTGTTACGATTTTCTGTAAGAAATTCATCCACAGAAAATGATTCCTACAAATACATAATTCATCACCACCAAATTATCATTTTTATAAAAAAAATTACTAAAGAATTTATTTTAAAACAATATTAAATCCTCTTACCTTAGAAAATGTTTGCATATCAAATACATTGGATATTTTTTCGTTTTCCATCTCAATTAAAAAATAAAAAATTTTCCTTATATTAAGGAAAATAGAAATAAATATTATGTCTCTTAAATAGATAAAAGGAAACTCTAATTAAAAAGTACAAACATAAAGTGAGTTTTTTTCAACAGTTTAATTTACACAAAAAATGCAATTATTGTAACATTTAAAAATATTTGAAAAAATTTAATAATAAAATGTATTTTTTAAGATAAAGAACTATAACTATTTTATTTGATTAAGCTAATAAAATTTATTGAAAATAATCAATTTTTCTTATAATAGAAAAATATATCAAATAATATTACTTAAAAAATCACGATAATTAAAAAAATGAAAAATTTTTTTTGGTATTATCAATAAGTAACAATGTTTGTCAATGATAAATAGTTGATAAGGCTGTTTTAGAAGCTAATAGCCATAAAAGGAAAACAACAAAGATATCGAAAATCGATAAGGTACCAATGGAGAGCATATAAGCCAGGAAAATACTTATCTAACTATAACTTTGGCAGCTATTACACATAAAAGATAAGTGGTCAGGACAAATATATTTTTTTTAATGGATAGTATGTAACATAAGCTTTAATTTAACTTATGTTTAAAGGCTGTGGCTAAATTGGAAAAACTAGGAGAGGGGACTGTAGTTCCAAAAAAATGAGGAGCGTACTCAGCCACACCAAATTGTCTGCTCTCAAAGGCTAAAAATGATACTGATCATAAGCTTATATACTTACTCAGTAGAAAAAAATTATCCCAATAAAGAAATATATTAGTACTTACCTACAATTTTTGTTATTTTATTAAAAATCAAATGGAAATGAATATTATACAAAATATCACTAAACTTTCAAATCAAAACTTTAATTTATTACAAAAATAGTCTTTTTAAACTTAAAATATTATACTACAGAATCAAGTTGAAAAAAAAAATATTTACAGTAACCGATTTAGGTAGATATATACATATAAAAATATAAAATGACAAATATAGTAATATATAATTTATCAAGTATTCTACAGACTAAAAATATTTCAACTATCGTGGTAAGTTCTATTATATAACAAATGTTCATATCATCTTAAACTTGTATTTCTATCACTTTATAACCCTTAATATAATAAGTCTTTTAGTTCCATGAGTAGTCATAAATTAATGTCATCCGTGTGACTTACAACAAAAAAATCACTTGAGCAAGTACGGTACATAATTCTTCAAAATTAAAACTCGTGCTCAAAATAATGCGGATCAAATGACACTTACAGGATTTGACGGGCGCTTCCTAAATGCCTCCAAAATGCGGTGTTGATGGTGGTATAAAAATCAATTGTATGCCTTCATTAAGCAGTTCATCATGCAAAGTTCTGCCAGACCTTTGTTTTGCATAATATTTTATTATTTCACGTCTAGTTCCCACGAAATTGGTGGCATTATCAGACCAAATATGTGATGGTAAACCACATCGTGAAATGAAATGTCTTAAACAAGCCATGAAGGCATCTGCACTAAGACCGCTGACGAGGTTTGAGGTTTACCGCTGTAGTAGATAGACAAACAAACACACTAACATAAGTCTTGATTAATGTGCTCTTACGTATTCTAACCTTAATCATAATAGGACCTGCGAAGTCTATTCCGGTGTGCGTAAACGGCCGATTTGCGAACACTCGCGCAGCTGGTAACTGCACATTAATGGTTGGATTGGAATGAGCTTCGCACGAAAACATTTTACACACTTGTTAACGGTAATGCGTGTTATGTCCCTGCCTCTCAATGGCCAAAAATGTGCACGAATATTTGCAAGTAAACCTTGAAGACCGATATGTAGGAACTTCTTATGGTAAGCTTCGAATATCATTTGAGTCACTCGATGATTGCGTTGGATGTTTTTGGTTCAGACCTACTTCTGAATGTTTTAAACAACCTCCAACTCGCAATATCCCTTTGTCGAAGAATGGCGATAAATTTTTTAACGTGATATGATTAAGGATTTGTTGTATGATAAATAAATGGTAACACGGCGAATGATAATTAATATTAATAACAATTTATTTTTATTATTCAAATATAAACCAAAAGTTGTAAAAATACCACTAGGTATTCCGTGAGGACGTTGAAAGAGATATACTTGGTGCATCGCCGGACCGGTTTGCGCATCCGCAGTCACTCGGTGTCGCGCGACCTGTCGAACGAGGAGAGGTAGCTGTGTGGCAGTCGCCATCCAGCGGTAAAGCCGGAAGTGCAATGCGACCGCGTCATACCCCCCCCCCCCCGTCCAACCGGTCGACTAACCTTTCGAGCATAGAGAGAGTGGTCAATCCACTTCCCACTCCGCTTACCACTACTGTGACGGAGGGAAGCTGGCTGGGAGCTTGTGCCACCTGTTTCGGACGGAAACGACTGTGATCGTCCCGGGTATTGTGCCGATGGTTGGTCGATTTCGCTCCAGCCGCTCTTATGCCGGTTGCCTAGGACGGCAAGCACGTGGCCGTGGTTGTGCCGGACCAGCGTTCCGTCTCCGGGTTTCCCCTTGGCGGACTCGCTGGGTCAAGCCGCGATCAAAAGCGACCCACAGTAGTGGCTGGGATCGCAACTCCCAGACTTCTGCCGTTCTGACCCGAGCACGGCTTCAATTCGGCAACTCCTCGTAGGTTTCCTTCAGTAATGCCGCTGCTTGCCGCATCAGCCATCTTGCCTGTTGGCGCATCATGGTCGCGGTTTCGGCGGCTAATCGACGAGATGGAACGGGAGGGTTTCTCCTTGCTGCTGGTTATCGGTCATTCTGTAACAGAGAATGATTGTTAGGATTACCTCCCGAAGTGTCATGTTTCATGGCCGTAATATACAGCTTCAACTGACGCTTTCCTTTGGTCGCAAATACTCCCTTGCCTAACCTTTTGGCTAGTTGCACGAAACCCAGCAACTTAGGGGCAAAGCCGGCGTGAAATTTTTTATCAGCGCTTAGGACGTTGAAAGTGATATACTTGGTGCATCGTCGGATCGGTTCGCGCACCCGTGGTCATTCGGTGTCGCGCGACCTATCGGACGAGGAGAGGTAGTTGTATTGCAGTCGCCATCCAGCGGTAAAGCCGGAAGTGCAATGCGACCGCGTCAAACGGCCCCTTAGTTTCAAAATTGCCCTGGCTTAATTCTCTTATCTCCGCTGCAAAAGCCTGTTGCTGAGCAAACTTAATTCAGATATCCCGTGAGTTATTAAGTTCAATAACGCTAAACGGACCTGTTTCTGGTTGAGGTGATGTAGATATCGCTTTGCGACGGACCCAGGCAATAAACCGCTTCCATATTGCAATAATGCGCAACAACTTGAACCAGGTCGAAAAATACTGAAGTAGTCTATTATCCACGGGATCAGTCGTGAGAGTGAATTTAACAGGCCGCATTTCATTTGACGCTTCTTGAGAAATCGTATAACGTTCGGATGTGATTAGCCAACCTTCTTTGATACTTCTAAGAAAAGCAGGACTTTTCCACCATAGGTCCGACGACAACAACGCGTCTACATTTATTCCACGCGAAAAGGAATCTGTGGGATTACAATTGGTAAGAACGTGTCTCCGCCTTTCATTACCAATCACATCTAAAATTTGAGTAACACGATTAGCCACGTACGTCTTCCACTGAGAGGGAGTACTCTGAATCCGAGCTAGGACCACCGTCGAATCACACCAACAATACACACTCCTTGAATCAACATTGCTCAATTTGACAATTCGATTCATCAACTCAGCCAATAATGCAGCAGAGAGTTCCAATCGTGGTAAAGTTAAAGTTTTGGTAGGTGCAACTCGTGATTTGGCACATAATAACCGAACTGTTCATAAATTTAGCCCGATTTGCTGACGAAAATAAATGCAAGCACCATAAGCACTTTGAGATGCATCACAAAAGCCATGTAGTTTCATCGTGCTTTGACTATTCAATTTAACCGCACGAGATATCCTAAACTACACCAGTCCTTCTAACTCTTGAATATAAGTAGCCCACCTGATTTGCAACTTTTCGGACAGAACATCGTCCAATTCAAATTGACTGCCACAATTCTTGCAGAAACACCTTTCCCCGGATTAAGACGGGACCTAAAAAGCCAAGCGGGTCAAACACGCTATTAAGTGTTGATAACAATTCTCTTTTGGTTTTAACGCTTCTTGCTGTTCTTTCCTTCCTCAAGAACTTCAACTCATCGGTTATGGGACACCAAGTAGGCCCTAAAGAACTCACTGTCATATCCGTACTAAGTTCTAAAGAATAATGCCTTTCTGTAAAAGCACAAGCGAAATGCTCGAGTAATTCCACGGCATTTGAACACCATTTACGCAGGTGTATGCCACCATTTCCTAATATTTTAGAAATTTCCTGATACATTGTCTTAATATCCTCCACGCTGTCAGTACCACTAAGGTAATCATCCATGTAAAAGTCTTGTAATATTGATAAACTTGCCTCAGGATATTCAGTAGCGCTGCCAAGTGCTAACTCCTTAAAAACTCTGGTGGCTAAAAACGAAGCGGGCCCCGTCTCATAGGTTACAGTATTAAGTACATAATCTTGTAAAGGCTTGTCAGGTGCATCTCGCCATAATATTCTTTGAAAATGTCGATCATTCTCATAGACGAGGACCTGACGGTACATTTTGGCAACATTTACAGTAACTACGTATAAATAGTGACGGAAACGCAACACTATATCAAAAATCTCTTGTTGCACGACAGGACCAGTCATCAGAATATCATTCAGAGAATAATCAGTAGTGGTTTTCATAGAAGCATCGAAAACAACTCGCAACTTCGTGGTCTTATTTTAACCTTTAAACGCCGCATGGTGGGGTATATAATAATAAGTACCGGGTGTTGCGACGGTATCATCTATTTTTGACTTGTGATCCATCTCTTCTTATTCCTTGAGAACATTTTTATACTCCGTTCCCAACTCTGAATTATTACACATTTTTTTTTCAAGTGTCAGGAATCGCTTGAGATTCATTGAACCCCCAAGCAGTTATGGTTCTTTTCGAAACGGTAGTCGAACGACAAAACGCCCATCCGCTAATCGACTATGAGTGTCTTGACAATATCTTTCAAACGCTAACTCCTCCTCACGTTTCGACTGCCTGATTAATGGTTTTGAATTCATCCACGTAGTGGTTGTTCCTAGTGTACCTTGACAACGCTATGTTCATCATCCTTTGACGATATTATCCAACCAAGAACAGTATCGTACAACCAAGGCAAACCTCCTGGCATCACCAACGGCTGTGAACGTATTAGCTCATACTATATCTCAGCGCTCAATACTAAATCTACTTCTGATGATATATTGAACTCAGGATCTGCCAACGCATTTCGTACATTGTCGGGTAGATTCCATCCCCTAACATCGGAGGACTGTGACGGTAATGAGACCGTTACAGCTGGCAATATTTGAAAATAATAGTTTTACTGAATGGAGAGTGAACAGCGAAAAAAGATAAATTTGTCTATTGAGATGACCTTGTGTTAACCCCATTAATTCCACAGATTGGTAACATGGTATTTTTAACGTCCTAGTTTAAGCGCCTAGCCATTTTTTGTATCAATATGTTCATTTGTGATCCGTTGTCTAATATGGCGTGACATGGAAGCCTTTTACCACGATTGTTCTGCACTATAACAATTGCGGTGGCTAATAATACTTGGGTACTTGTACATGCATTTTAAACCGCGATAGAGCTACTAAGTGCAGTTGTTGAACTTTTAGAACTAGCTAGACTAGCTTGTGGTTGCTCTGATGGCACTAGCATACTAGTAGGCGCCTCATTATCTGCTTTATTAGGAGTGGAAGTAGCATTCCTAGACTGGTATGATAATCCATGCAACTTAGAATTATGTTTCTTACCACAATGCCGACATAATTGTGATTTGCAATCTCTTGTACCGTGACCCGAAAGGAGACAGTTAAAGCATAAGTGTTTCTGATTTACCTCGCTATATCTGTTAGTTAAAGACATAGATTTAAATTTAGGGCAGTGGTAAATCATATGAGTTTTTGAACAGATGGGACAAATTTTAACTCTTCTTTGTACCGATAACACAGTCGAACCACGGTTACTTGTCTTTGACTTGTTCAACTGACGACCTTGACCTACTTGTTTTTCAAACGACTCTAAGGAACTAGCACATGTCTTTAGAAAGTCATAAAGCATTTTAAACGTCACGTCGTCATTGGCCTTATGCGACAAATCCCATTTTTCCAGTGTAGCAAGATCCAGTTTACTTCATACAATCCCCACTAACAGATCATCTCAATGCTCAACCGGTCGTTTTAATGAACGAAGATCTTCCACATGCTTATCAAACGTCAATAAAAAGTTACTCAAATCCTTTGAAGCTGAACTTGCTAAATTTTTCATTTCTAACAACAATCGAACATGGGTGTCTATTAAAAATCGCTTGCGCTCATATCGATCCTTGAGAAGAGCTAAGACCCGACTATACGACGACTCGCCCACATCTAATCCATCTATTAAGTACAAGGGCGCTCCTTGTAAACAAGATCGTAAAAAATACAATTTATCAACCTCATCGAGACTAGCAGCATCATTCACTCGTTTCATGAAACAAATATTAAATCTTGGCCATTTTATTTAGTCCTCGTCAAACTTCTCTAACGGTAACGATGTGTAACCGACTTCATACTCAAATTTTTAGCGAGCAAGGACTCTAACCTTGACCATGAGACATGCGAAGACGACTTTTGTGCATGGGCATAGTTGTCAGGCGATGGAGCCACTGGCGATAGCGCAGGTATTAATCTTGATAATCGACCCACCATATCATGATATTTAGATTCAAACTCTTCGTGCTGATTATCATCGTCGTGCTCAATGTCAATTTCTTCAACCTTTTGTTGAGCATCTTCAAATTGATTTAAGATAGCAGGGATAATATATAAACGAGACGCGGCTTCTGCATAAGAAGCTGGAGATGGAATAAACCGGTCGATAAAAGTTGCTACTCTGGTTAAAGAACATTTTATAATAGCGCGCTTACGCACTAACCCTGCGATTAAATCGGCATTACACAACTCGGGTTCATTATCAAATGCATCGTCCGACATTTTGAAAAATAGAGCTTTTAAATTTTTACCGCACTAACTGAAACTTTGAAAATTAATATTAATTTATATTAACAAAACGAAAACGAAACGTTCATATTAATAATTAATCGTAAAAATATCACAACACTTACTACAAATTTTTTAAACTGACTATGTCACAGCTTGTCAAAGCAATAACAATTGATAAAAATCACCAAAGTATAGATACATTAAATAAAGGTGAAAAACTTAATAAATAAGTGTGGGTGAGTGGCTATTATATATATATTAATTTTATTCTAATATATTTTCTCTTTTCCCCCTTTTTTTTTTTATGCCACCAATATATTTTTTCAACTTAGTACTCTATTTAAAATTTTTTAATTTTCATTGGATATATATTTTTTAACATTGATGAATTTTATTTTTTCTGTACTTTTATTTTTAAACATTCTGTTTTTTAAATTATTATTTTTTAACACCACACACTTTACAAGAATAATGTATAATATAAATATTTTGAAAACATTAGAAATGAAGGATTTTAATTGTCTGTATGGTGAACATTGGATAAGTAACTGTTTCATTGATAAATTAGAATTTTTTTTCAATTTTTGAGGGTAATATCTTCAACTAGATACGAATTGTAGTTATTTGACGTATCGTTAAAAAAGTAGGTCAAGTTAGAGCAGAGAAAATAAATGATAGTCACAAAAAAATATCTTCTCAGCTATGCATCGAAGCTAAAACTTAAAATATAGTAAAATAATTTTAATATGAATAAAAAATTTCTTCTCGCAAGTGGCGACTACAGTGATGGGATCCTTGATCTTTATTGAAGTTATTGAATCTAAATGAGATAAAAATCAGAGCAGTTGAAAATTTATTCTAACTTAAAAAGAATTAAGAAAAAAAAATGCAAAATATTCCTTGCCATACGCGTGTTGGAACCTTGTACCACAAGCGCGTAAAACACAAGTTTTACCGCCCCGGCAACCGTACGTTGGTACCCTCGGTTGAAAAAATTGGCTATTTAAGCTAAATCAAATTTCAAAATTATTTTTTTCGACTTAAAAGAAGCAAACAAATTTAAATAAGCTTAACTTTCTATGCTATATCAATTTTTTATTTATATAATATTTATGAAAAACTGTACTCCCCTTGTCAGGTATTATAAAATAAAATAAAATACAAAACCCAGAATTTTAACACAAAAATAGCATATTTTTGAATACGGTAGTCATTTTCACCATTAAGACAAATCCAGAGGTCAAATTTTTTTTCTTATTAAAGTATATTACATAAGCTTTAATTTAAGATATATATAAGTGTCAGTATTTCAGGAATACTTTCAAAAATTAAATTGAAAATGTCTTAGTTTAATATTTTAATAAAGTTTTGACCTCCCTGGATGAAAGGGGTATATAAAAATTTATTATAAAAAAATAATAATATTGATCCATACATTTTTCCAAAAGTTATAGCAATATAAATTTAATAATATAAAATATAAAATCGAGAATTTTTTCACGGAAATCGTACGTTTTTCTTTAACTTTGATGTCTGTTTTCACCACGAAGACAAGTCCAGAGGTCAAATTTATTTTTTTCAAATAAAAGTATATTACATAAGCTTTAATTTAAGATATATATACAAGTGTCAGTATTTCCAGAACACTTTAAAAAATTAAGTTGAAAAAGTTAATTTTTTGTGAAAAAGTTGTCATTTTGAATCCCCCTTTGTGGGCAGATATCGGGGCAAATATATAAAAAAATATAACAAATGATAGGTAAGAACATTATGCATCTATTAAAAAAAAAGTTATATTGATTTATTTAATTTTGAAAAAGTTATGGCAGTTTTAAGTAAAAAAAATTGAATAAATTTCGAAAATTAGCGATTTTTAAATTTGTAATTTTTTTGGAGATTTCCCCCATTTACAGGAAACGAGGGAAATTTTTTCAATTTTGGAGAGTAATGTCTTCGACTAGATACGATCTGTGATCTTTTAACGTACCGTTGAAAGAAATCGGTTCGGTGAAAGCTGAGAAAAAGTGGTAACAGATACAACAAAAAAAAAATCAAAAAGAACACATCATAGTAAAATTATTACCTTCTCAGCTTTGCATCGAAGCTATAATAAGGATATAGAGATTGACTAGCTACCCAATACTATTAGGCTTACAGAGTTATTCTAACCTAATGTAATATCTAGTTCCAACCTTTACTTATATGTGCCGGCACAATGTTCATTAGAACAAAGATATAAGCATATAGTAAACATGTAATATCATATAGCAGCAAGCATATTAGCTGGTTAATTTTATTTTAAAATAGGAATCCTGATATGGTGATCTTATCCTTTCATAATATGTAACGTACATGTAAAAATAACAGCATCATTTAATGCAAATATTAAGTGATAGATTTGGTTTGGTTGAGTTTAATATTATATAATTTTACAAGGTTTTTTGTAACATCGTCAAATATGAATATAAAAAATTTTTCGAAGTGTTAATAAAGTATATAGAATTTTGGATATACATTCCAGTCAAGTATTCCTAAAATAAGTAAAATAAAAAAAATAGATTTAATAAATACTTCCATGAATATACAAAAAATAATTTCAATAGAAAACTAATTAGGACAGCCATTTTTGATAGAATATCTGATTATATCAGTATAAACATTTCGAGTAGCTTCATAAATGGCATGTCTACTTCGTAGTATTATTGTGATATCAAATTTATTATAACCATTGGTGTATTTAAAGCAACTAAATTGACTACTTAAATGTCCAAGACTTGTTATGCCTTCGTCCCATTCACAACCATTTTCATGAGCATATTTTAGGCAATCTAAATGTTTATTTGCAGCAGCCTCACTTGTCGTACCTTCATCCCAATCACATCCATTTTCGTGGGCATACTTTAAACAGTTGATATTACCACTTGCTGCAGCTGCTCTAGTTGTACCATTATTCCAATCAAATCCATTTTCGTGGGCATACTTTAAACAATCGATATTACCACTTTCTGCAGCAGCTGTAGTTGTAGCTTCAACCCAATCACATCCATTGCTGTGGACATACATTAAACAGTTAATACTGCCACTTGCTGCAGCCGCTCTAGTAATACTTTTATCCCAACTACATCCATTTTCGTAGGCATACTTTAAACAGTCGATACTACCACTTGCTGCAGCTGCTGCTGTTACTGTTTCATCCCATTCGCATCCATTTTCATAAGCATATTTTAAACAGTCGATACTACCACTTGCTGCAGCTGCTGCTGTTACTGTTTCATCCCATTCGCATCCATTTTCATAAGCATATTTTAAGGCCATTAAATTACCACGCGAAGCTGCTGTAATTGTTGTATATTTATCCCAGGGACACTCATTTTTGTGAGCATATATTAAAAGTTCTATATTACCATTAAAAGCAGCTGCTGCTGTTACTGTTTCATCCCATTCGCATCCATTTTCATGAGCATATTTTAAGGCCATGAAATTACCACGTGAAGCTGCTGTAATTGTTGTATATTTATCCCAGGGGCACTCATTTTTGTGAGCATATATTAAAAGTTCTATATTACCATTAAAAGCAGCTGCCTCTGTTACTGTTTCATCCCATTTGCATTTATTTTCATGTGCATATTCTAAACACTCTAAACAGCCAATTGCAGCAGCAGATCTAGTTGTGCTTTCGTCCCATTTACATCCATTTTCGTGAGCGTATTTTAAAAGTTCTATATTGCAATTAAAGGCAGCAATTGCTGTTACTATTTCATCCCATTCGCATTTATTTTCATGTGCATATTTTAAACAATGTAAATGCCCACTTATAGCAGCAGCTCTAGTTGTGCTTTCATCCCATTTACATTCATTTTTGTGAGCATATACTAAACATTCTAAATGCCCGTTAAAAGCAGCTGCTTCCGTTATTGTTTCATCCCATTCACATTTATTTTCATGTGCATATGTTAAACAATGTAAATGCCCATTTTCAGCAGCAGCTCTGGTTGTGCTTTCATCCCATTTACATCCATTTTTGTGAGCATATACTAAACATTCTAAATGCCCGTTAAAAGCAGCTGCCTCTGTTACTGTTTCATCCCATTTGCATTTATTTTCATGTGCATATTCTAAACACTCTAAACAGCCAATTGCAGCAGCAGATCTAGTTGTGCTTTCGTCCCATTTACATCCATTTTCGTGAGCGTATTTTAAAAGTTCTATATTGCAATTAAAGGCAGCAATTGCTGTTACTATTTCATCCCATTCGCATTTATTTTCATGTGCATATTTTAAACAATGTAAATGCCCACTTATAGCAGCAGCTCTAGTTGTGCTTTCATCCCATTTACATTCATTTTTGTGAGCATATACTAAACATTCTAAATGCCCGTTAAAAGCAGCTGCTTCCGTTATTGTTTCATCCCATTCACATTTATTTTCATGTGCATATGTTAAACAATGTAAATGCCCATTTTCAGCAGCAGCTCTGGTTGTGCTTTCATCCCATTTACATCCATTTTTGTGAGCATATACTAAACATTCTAAATGCCCGTTAAAAGCAGCTGCCTCTGTTACTGTTTCATCCCATTTGCATTTATTTTCATGTGCATATTCTAAACACTCTAAACAGCCAATTGCAGCAGCAGATCTAGTTGTGCTTTCGTCCCATTTACATCCATTTTCGTGAGCGTATTTTAAAAGTTCTATATTGCAATTAAAGGCAGCAATTGCTGTTACTATTTCATCCCATTCGCATTTACTTTCATGTGCATATTTTAAACAATGTAAGTGCCCATTTTCAGCAGCAGCTCTGGTTGTGCTTTCATCCCATTTACATCCATTTTTGTGAGCATATACTAAACATTCTAAATGCCCGTTAAAAGCAGCTGCCTCTGTTACTGTTTCATCCCATTTGCATTTATTTTCATGTGCATATTCTAAACACTCTAAACAGCCAATTGCAGCAGCAGATCTAGTTGTGCTTTCGTCCCATTTACATCCATTTTCGTGAGCGTATTTTAAAAGTTCTATATTGCAATTAAAGGCAGCAATTGCTGTTACTATTTCATCCCATTCGCATTTACTTTCATGTGCATATTTTAAACAATGTAAGTGCCCATTTTCAGCAGCAGCTCTGGTTGTGCTTTCATCCCATTTACATCCATTTTTGTGAGCATATACTAAACATTCTAAATGCCCGTTAAAAGCAGCTGCTTCCGTTATTGTTTCATCCCATTCACATTTATTTTCATGTGCATATGTTAAACAATGTAAATGCCCATTTTCAGCAGCAGCTTTGGTTGTTTTTTTATCCCATTCACAATTTTTTGTGTGAGCATATATTAAGCATTCTAAATGTCCATACGCTGCTGCCATTTCAGCCGTATCTTCATCCCACTTGTATCGACTCTCGTAAACTAATTTTAATGTTTCCAAGTCATCATTTTTAGCAGCTTTCGACATCGTACCTTTTTTATATGGATATAATGTTTGGCCATTCGAATATCTATTATTGATCCCTAATGAGCACAATGATTATTAATTTCAGCTTTATTAACAGTTTTATCTAAATTATTAAAAAATATCTAATTAAGGAGTGACAGTTCAATTACAATTTTCATTTTTTCAAAATTATGGTAAATTAAATAGTAAATTAAAATTATGGCCTAATGTGAAACTTGAATTATAATTTTTTTTATCATTCAGCATACTTCTGTCATGTTTTATTTTTCAATTAGTTATAAATATTTGTATGAGTATATTGCTATTAAAAAAAAGTAGATAATATTTTTAAAAATATAATAAAATTAAAGCATTGTTGTACATAAAATTAATGTAATTCAAAATCTAAAAAATTGTCTGTGGCTTTTATATGCGAGTTGCTTACATTAATAGAATTATTTAGTATAGTTTGGGGAATTTTGGGTGCATATAAAAAACTAGGGCAATATTCGAATAAAATTTTTTATAAATCATATTTTAAATAAATGTTTTTCGTATAAAACATTATTTGAATACATTTTAATCCGAATAATAATTTTTCAATGTGACTTATATAACTATATTTGTCAATATTGATTCAAATTTTTAATTTGAATAAAAATGTATTAGGATGATTTATAATTAAATATATGAATTAAAATCATAAATTGGAACTAAACAAAATAACCAGGTTCTTGGACAGAAACATTTTAATATTTAAACTTTGAACTGGAGAGAAGCTATTAATTTAATAATTGGTACTGCAACTGGGGTAGAACTATATAAAGTTATTTTAATGATTCATACATTCGTAAAATTGTTGGATTATATCATATCATCAATTTTTTTACTACATCCTGTCATCAAAAAAATTATGTTTGCTATTATTATGTTATAACTGTTATATAAGTGATAACTATATGTTGAGTACGTGTGATTATTGGTAGTTATAGTACGCTTGCCTGACACTGTTACTATCGGGGTGGTCGAAGAGCTGTTGTTTTAAAAACGATAAGAGAGAAACACTAAGGTATTAGGTTCAGACGAAGTACAAGACATAAGTGTTTCAGTTAAGTAGGAGAAGATACAAGGTTGGAAAAGGTGTGGCGATTAAACAAACTCTTCATTTATTGTTGAAAGTCGGACAGTAATAATCGAGTACTGAGACTGATGTTTGACAATAAATCTTCAGGGGGTACTAGGATCGAATAATCATGTTTTGATTTTGATTACGTAGTTGCATATTTTATTTAATTGTCAAATTTACCAGTCGCCAGGAACGGAAGTATTGTCTTAATTTATTAAAAAATGTCCTACAATTATAAATATATCACAATTTTAAAATATTTTGTTACATTAATATTAAAGATAAATTAAAGAAGTTATGCAACAATAAATCTTAATTAATTGTTTGATTGAACAATTTCATGTGAATTATAAAAATTGCGAATAATTAGGGAACTTTAAAAAATATATAAATCATTATACAAATACATTTTTAACTTTAAAGCACAGAGACTAATGTAATTTTTTAAAATAATTTAAAAATAAACTGTTAAATTGTATTTTGTTAATATTTCCCAAAAAATAGTTATAGCATTAAAACTCATTGTTTGCAACTATTTTAAATTTATTTTTTTTAGTTGAGGACGATGTAGATTTATTGGCACAAAATTTTATTTGTATAATACGGTTTTAAATAATATGAATATATATAAATGTAAATGAAAAACCCAGCACAGGGGGGTCGCGGCACAGTGGTGACGTGGCATAGTTGGATCAAGTATAATGATATCTGACAGTGATTAAAATCACTATCAAAATAAAACGCTTCGATGCAAATCTTTAGATAGTGTTTAATGTTAAAAAATTGGTGGATCCNTTTAGATAGTGTTTAATTTTAAAAAATTGGTGGACTATTCCAAAAGCTACATTATCTGCTAGTTCATTATTAATATCCTAATTAAGATAAAGTATGTCGAATGAAAAAGGGATTATTAAAAAATATTATTTCTCATAAAAAAATGTGTTGATCCNAAAAATAGTATTTCCCATAAAAAAATTATATTGATCAATACACTTTTCAATAAGTTATAGCATTATAATGTTAAAAATGTAAAAAATAAAATCGAGAAATTTCACACAAAAATAGCATTTGGTAGCCATTTTCACCACGAAGACAAGTCCAGAGGTCAAATTTTTTTTTTTCATAATATAGTACATTACATTAGCTTTAATTAAAGATATATATAAAAGTGTCAGACCTTCCGGAACATTTTCAAAATTTAAGTTAAAAAAATTAATTTTTTGTGAAAAAGTTGTCATTTTGAATCCCCCCCTGTAGGCAGGTAAAAAGTCAGATTTATAAAAAAAATATACCAAATGATAGGTAAAGACATCATGCATCTACAAAAAAAAGAATTATATTGATCCATACATCTTTCGAGAAGTTATAGCATTATAAAGTTAAAAATATAAAAAAGAATTTTTTTACAAAAATCGTATTTTTTTTATTAAGTTTAATGTCTGTTTTCACCATGAAGATAAAATAAAGTCCGAAATTTTTTTTTACCATTATAAAGTATATTACATTAGCTTTAATTTAAGATATATATAAAAGTGTCAGACCTTCCGGAACACTTTCAAAAGTTACGTTGAAAAAGTTCTACTTTCTATATGCATTTTTATGTTTTGAATCCCCCCTGTATTTAGGGAAATGGTCCGATTTAAAAAAACAGTATGTCGAATGAAAGATCTATATAAATACTACTTCTCATAAAAAAATTGTAATGATTCATACATTTTTCAAAAAGTTATAGCATAATAAAGTTAAAAATGGAAAATACAAAATCGAAAATTTTCACACAAAAATAGCATTCGGTAGCCATTTTCACCATGAAGATAAGATAAAGTCCGAAATTTTTTTTTTTCATGATAAAGCATATTACATTAGCTTTAATTTAAGATATATATAAAAGTGTCAGACCTTCCGGAACATTTTCAAAATTTAAGTTAAAAAAATTAATTTTTTGTGAAAAAGTTGTCATTTTAAATCCCCCCTTGTGGGCAGGTTAAGGGTTAAATTTATGAAAAAAATATACCAAATGAAAGGTAATGATATTATGCATCTACAAAAAAAAGAATTATATTGATATGTTCATTTTTAAAAAAGTTACGGCAGTTTTTAGTAAAAAAATTTTTAAAAATTTCGAAAATTAGTAAATTTTTAATTTGTAATTTTTTTGGAGGTTTCCTCCATTTACGAGGAACGAGGGAAACTTTTTCAATTTTTAAGGATAATGTCTTCAACTAGATACAATTTGTGATCTTTTGACGTATCGTTNATTTACGGGGAACGAGGGAATTTTTTTCAATTTTTGAGGGTAATGTCTTCGACTAGATACAATTTGTGATCTTTTGACGTATCATTGAAAGAAATCGGTTCGGTGAGAGCTGAGAAAAAGTGGTAACAGACACAAAAAAAAAAAAAAACACATAGTAAAACCAATACCTTCTCAGCTTCGCATCAAAGCTAATAAATAAATGAATAAATGTATTCGAATAATTTTGAAATATTATTCAAGTTAAAATATATTCGAATAATTTTTATGTACAAATTATATTAATTTCATAATTATTTATATATATAGGTATTAATTCGAATAAACTTTTATTCTGATAAAAATGTTTTCTAACAATTATACTTGAAAATAACTATTTTACTTGAATAATAATGATCACTAACTATTTTAATTAATATTTATTAGAATAATAATAATGGAAAATTGTTTTAAAGTTTTTTTATTTAAATGACTATAAATCAATAATTCGAATAATTTTTTGGAAGATTTCCACCATTTACATGAGGCTAAAGTCCAACAGACATCAAAGTTTATAAAAAAAATACGATTTTTGTAAAAAAATTCTTTTTTATATTTTTAACTTTATTATGCTATAACTTTTTGAAAGATGTATGGATCAATATAAATTTTTTTTTATAGATGCATGATGTCTTTACCTATCATTTGGTATATATTTTTTTTATATCTGACCCTTTACCTGCCCACAGGGGGGGATTTAAAATGACAACTTTTTCACAAAAAATTTACTTTTTCAACTTAAATTTTGAAACTGCTCCGGAAGGTCTGACACTTTTATATATATCTTAAATTAAAGCTAATGTAATATACTTTATTATGCAAAAAAAAAATTTCGGACTTTATTTTATCTTCATGGTGAAAACAGACATCAAAGTTTATAAAAAAAATACGATTTTTGTAAAAAAATTCTTTTTTATATTTTTAACTTTATAATGCTATAACTTTTTGAAAGATGTATGGATCAATATAATTTTTTTTTTATAGATGCATGATGTCTTTACCTATCATTTGGTATATATTTTTTTTATATCTGACCCTTTACCTGCCCACAGGGGGGGATTTAAAATGACAACTTTTTCACAAAAAATTTACTTTTTCAACTTAAATTTTGAAACTGTTCCGGAAAGTCTGACACTTTTATTTATATCTTAAATTAAAGTTAATGTAATCTACTTTATTATGCGAAAAAAAAATTTCGGACTTTATTTTATCTTCACGGTGAAAATGGCTACCAAATGCTATTATTATGTGAAAATTCTCGATTTTATTTTTTACATTTTTAACTTTATAATGCTATGACATATTTAAAAGTGTATGGATCAACATTATTTTTTTATAAGAAATAATATTTTTTAATAATCTCTTTTTCATTCGACATACTTTATCTTAATTAGGATATTAATAATGAACTAGCAGATCATGTAGCTTTTGGAATGATCCACCAATTTTTTAAAANAGCTTTTGGAATAATCCACCAATTTTTTAAAATTAAACACTATCTAAAGATTTGCATCGAAGCGTTTTTTTTTTATAGTGATTTTAATCACTGTCAGATATCATTATACTTGATCCATCTATGCCACGTCACCACTGTGCCGCGACCCCCCTGTGCTGGGTTTTTTTTTATTGGTTTTTTTAGATATATAATCATTAAAATTAATTGAATTCTGTATATTTCCATTGTAGAATCTTTTTAAACGACAAAAGTTAATTAGAAATGATTACTATGATTTTTATTTAAGTGATCTATTACGATAAAAATGTAAAAAAATCTAACTTTTCGGATAAATATACTGTAAATAGTAATTATAAAATTTGCTGACAGCATATTAATCTTAACAATTTCATTTTTATCTATTTAATAATGTCAATTTCAAACTTGCAAATTGAGCTACTTGTTATGGTAATAAATTCATTTTTTTTTTTAATAAAACTTTCACTTTAAAGGACAATAAAAATTAGGTTCAAAATTATTACTTTAACATATTAAAAATCAAAATCAATAATAATTTGAAAACAATTAATTTTAAAAATTATATAATATATAATTAAAAGAATTACTAATCTGGGTATAATTAAGGAAATAGAAGTTGATGTTGCTTTTGTAATTATCTATCAATTTTTTTAGAATTAAACACTATCTACAGATTTGCATCGAAGCGTTTCTTATGATAGTGATTTTAATCACTGTCAGATTAAATCTATACTGGACCCAACTATGCAACGTCTCCACTATGCCACCACCCCACTGTGCTGGGTTTTTTTTACTTAAAACTTCCATAACTTTTTTAAACTATATTTATATTAAACTATTATAAACTAAATAATCATACCTAAACCATATTTTGTTAAACCTCTAGACACCTCTATTCTTGTATTATTATGGTTTTGTGTGGAAGAATCGACATTTTACTCTAATGAATTCATTTTATTATTTTTCAATAAAGTACATGTATTAAAAAAACTATTTACAAAATTCCTTTAGTTATCAATTTTTTATTCAAATAGAGTTAAATATAAATATAATATACATTAAATAAAAAAAGGAACACAAATGTAAAAGGATAAATATTTAAAAATTTGGGCTAAAATTACTTTGTATAAAAAGAAAAATAATAAATATAATGAGTTTACTTTTGGGAAAAATCATCTAATATCAATTTGAAAAATGTATCAATCAAAATTATTTTTTAATCAATGATTATTACTAACAGTTATAATAATTGTAATTATTACTATTTTTAATACTTTTTCTACACTGATTGATCAGCCATCAAATTTTGCATAGGTATTAAATTGATAGTCATAATAATAACTTATAAACTTTTTTGATTAATTATTTTTGTATTTTAATCTAATTATTATATCAAAATATTTATCAAATTGAAAAAATATAACTATCAGTAATAATATATTAATATTGATATTAAGCCAAAAAAAAAAAAAAGTAAAATAATTTTTCAAATGAAAATGAACTTTTAAGCAGTGTCTAGCAAAATAAAATATAAATATGATCACCAATAGTTAGTTTAATATATAAACTCCAATTTATGCTTGAGTAAAAAAAAGTTGTTAGAAAAATTTTTAATAATAAAATAATAGTAATAGAAAATACATTATAAATTTCAGAATAACAATTGTCACATTAATATGTAATGCTATAAAATAAAAACATAAAGATCACATAATTTAAAATCTAATTCTAATATTAAATTTAAAGTTAAAGTATATTACAAGAAGTAAAAATTGGTATAACTTAATAACTTGGAAGTCCTTGATTTATTTTAGTAAACATTCTCGAATAACTTTGTCTCAAAAAGTATGGTCTATGTGCTATTGTCCTCTGGTCTAAAGTATAAATATGAAGAGAAATTTAAAATTATGCAAAAAAGGTTTATTTTTTCAAAGAATCATGAATACATACTATTAGTTTGCTTTAATTGTGATACATTATTATCTAAATCATGGGGGTGCCTTAATTGTGTGTCCCTCAATTGTAAAGTTTTTGTATCAGTTACAGCACAATCAATTTGTATCATAGTAACAAAATTTGATTCTATAAGCACACAATAAAAATATATTTTATTTTACAATGAATATTATAGTAGAAACCTCTTCTGTTGTGAAATATTAAATATTTTATTTCACTTGAATAAAATATATTAATGTTAAACACATAATGAACAACTTTATGGGAAATATTATCCTTTTCAAAATAAATTAATAAGATTTAAAAAATTAATGAATATTTTCTCTTCGAAAATCCTAGTTAAGTTTTCATATAATTGTTTTATTTACATCTGTTCAATATTTTATAATGAAACTCCAATGATCTGGAGATGAATTTCATACAATAAATACTAACAATTATATCCTAAATTAAACTTTATTCAATACATTATTTTTATAACTAGTTTTAAAATTTAAAAGATCATTTAATAATCTTTTATATAAAAATTTACCTGTTGATGTCAATGCAGGAAATACAAGTGACATTTTTGGTTGATGTGTAGTGTTAGAAACATTATGACTTGCAGGCAATAAAAGATGATCACCAGAAAATGATACAACATAAAAAGTATCTTCTTGTCTTTCAATTGAATGGAATAAACTTTCTTTAGCATCAAGCTTTAATTGGCTAAACATCCCATCAAAATTATTTTTATATAAAATATCTCGTCGTTTTCTAAATAAAAATTACAAATAATAATTAAATTGATATTAATAATAACTATAAATAGTTACTTTAAATTTGTTTTAAAGAACGACTTCCTCTTTTTAATGTTTCTGACATCAACAGTTTCACTTTTATTGATATTATAAATATTTGTATTGAGATATTTTGACATTGGACTAAGCCCTCTTGATAAATTATCATTTAATATTTCTAAATTGTTAGGATCAATCCATTTCCTCAATTCATGATCAATTCTAGTATGAAATAATAATTTGATTGTTTAATATTTTTTTTTAATAAATATTTAATAATGTTACTGATAAAATAATAAAAATATATAACTGCACTTCACATAATATAGGACTAATTATTGAAAAATAGTAATTTTCTTTTGTGGAATTTGAGTTACTATGGTGTTCTTAACTATAGAAGAAAATTATTTTTAAAAATTATAAACAGTACCTTCTAATTTGTTTGGATTTCCTTTTAAAGTATGTGGGTAAAATCTAAGTTGAATTTGACTACACTTCCTGTCCTTTAAAGGGATTGAATATCGGTATATGAGAACTAAAATTAGTTTTTATAACATAACTTGTTGTTAAATTTGACTTTTAGGAAAAAAAATTATTGAATTATTTCAATATGTTATTTACTAAAAAAAATATTTAAAAATTTTTCTGTAATATGTAGTATTTTAAATACTAATAAGGAAAATGGTGAAATTTGCAAACTATATGCTTTTACAAAATATTTCGTTTTTGTCTATAACTTAATAAATTTAAAATTGATTAAAAAATGTAATATAACCATTTTTTATATCTTATTATTAACTAAAAATAAGTATTTCTCTATAATGTTTAGACATTTAGTTATTTAGACTATTAGTTTAACTAATAGAAAAGGTAAAAAGTTGGTATTTTTTTTTTACTTTTCACACTGTGTATTTGTAGTCATATTTGTGATGTTCCTAATGAACATATTATTATGTCATCATGTATATTTGTGTGTATTTTTTATATTGTCATATTTTGGTCTTTCAATAAATTTTATAATTACTATAATTAGTGGGTCAAAACAAAATATATTTAATTGTTCCCAGAGATGTAAAAAACCTACTTATTCACTTTTTTTGTTATTAACAAATAATGTCTATGTGATGACTGAAAAACAAGTAAAACGTTTAATTTAAAATATTTTAGTGTCAAAATTTGTTAAATTATATTATGTAGTAAGTTATTAGTACAAGTCATCATCAGGGGCAAATTGAGAGCTCTAGAGCTAAGCTCCCCAGAAATTAAAAAAAAATTTCATAGAAATTATTTTTTGGAGAGGAAACAATTTAATTAACCCCCCTACTTAAAACACCCAATGACTATGCTTACTATTACTAATATTAATAGCAATATTATCCAAATATGTTACAAAATTAAACGAGCATATAAATAAATTATAAAAATATCTATTTAATTAAATTGTTTTCTTTCCAAAAAATAATTTCCATATAATTTTGTTAAAAATGTCGAAGACATTACCCTTAAAAATTGAAAAAAATTCCCTCGTTCCCCGTAAAAGGGGGAAACCTCCAAAAAAATTACAAATTTAAAAATCGCTAATTTTCGAAATTTTTTCAATTTTTTTTACTTAAAAGTGCCATAACTTTTTCAAAAATAAACATATCAATATAATTCTTTTTTATATAGATGCATAATATCATTACCTTTCATTTGGTATATTTTTTTCATAAATTTAACCCTTAACCTGCCCACAAGGGGGGATTTAAAATGACAACTTTTTCACAAAAAATTAATTTTTTTAACTTAAATTTTGAAAATGTTCCGGAAGGTCTGACACTTTTATATATATCTTAAATTAAAGCTAATGTAATATGCTTTATCATGAAAAAAAAAAATTTCGGACTTTATCTTATCTTCATGGTGAAAATGGCTACCGAATGCTATTTTTGTGTGAAAATTTTCGATTTTGTATTTTCCATTTTTAACTTTATTATGCTATAACTTTTTGAAAAATGTATGAATCATTACAATTTTTTTATGAGAAGTAGTATTTATATAGATCTTTCATTCGACATACTGTTTTTTTAAATCGGACCATTTCCCTAAATACAGGGGGGATTCAAAACATAAAAATGCATATAGAAAGTAGAACTTTTTCAACGTAACTTTTGAAAGTGTTCCGGAAGGTCTGACACTTTTATATATATCTTAAATTAAAGCTAATGTAATATACTTTATAATGGTAAAAAAAAATTTCGGACTTTATTTTATCTTCATGGTGAAAACAGACATTAAACTTAATAAAAAAAATACGATTTTTGTAAAAAAATTCTTTTTTATATTTTTAACTTTATAATGCTATAACTTCTCGAAAGATGTATGGATCAATATAATTCTTTTTTTTGTAGATGCATGATGTCTTTACCTATCATTTGGTATATTTTTTTTATAAATCTGACTTTTTACCTGCCTACAGGGGGGGATTCAAAATGACAACTTTTTCACAAAAAATTGACTTTTTCAACTTAAATTTTGAAAGTGTTCCGGAAAGTCTGACACTTTTATATATATCTTAAATTAAAGCTAATGTAATATACTTTATCATGGAAAAAAAAAATTTCGGACTTTATTTTATCTTCAAGGTGAAAATGGCTACCAAATGCTATTATTGTGTGAAAATTCTCAATTTTATTTTTTACATTTTTAACATTATAATGCTATAACTTATTGAAAAGTGTATTGATCAATATAATTTTTTTATGGGAAATACTATTTTCTAATAATCTCTTTTTTATTCTACATACTTTGTCTTAATCAGGATATTAATAAGGAACTAGCAGTTTATGAAGCTTTTGGAATAATCCACCAATTTTTTAAAATTAAACACTATCTAAAGATTTGCATCGAAGCGTTTTTTTTTGATAGTGATTTTAATCACTGTCAGATATCATTATACTTGATCCAACTATGCCACGTAACCACTGTGCCGCGATCCCCCTGTGCTGGGTTTTTTTTTAGTTTTAACTTTTAGAAATTTGTTTATAAGTTATAAATTAAAATATTTTATGATAATTACGTTTATAAATTATAAACTAAAAAAAAATTGAGTACTGCGCTTAAGTCCCTACTAATAAAAAATGCGGTCAAGGGAAGTACATGATTTTATAATCTTAACAATAATAGTTTTAATACGAAGTTGGAAATCATGATACCATAATGTGTTCATTTATTTATTTAACACTTTGTTTTATATGACTTTATATTTTCTTTATTTGAAGATCATGTTAATCATTAACATAAATTGGGGAATTTAAGAAGGCTTGGCCACCCAAAATTAAAAAAAAATTGTATGTATTTTTATACAAAAAAATTTAGAATGAGGAAAAAAGTCAATTGAGCCCCACCATTTTTGTTTTTATAAATTTATGCCAAAGTTATTGATAATATTACAAGATGTCAATTGGCAGACAAAATTTTGTAAGGAAAAAAATTGTTGATTTCAAAAAAGGCAATCGCAATTAATATAAAAAAAATATTTTTAAATTTTGAAGACCTCTCCTATTCTTTTAAAAAAGATCTACCATTTGATTTACTAACTAATAAATCATGAATAGTATTTGAAAAATTTAATATTTCTTATGATTTTTTAAATGCTTAACTAAGTACATTCCTGCAAGAGGATCCATAAAGATCACAGCCTTAACAACCCTATGGATCCTAGTTAACTCAGTGGGGGTGGCAACACGTACCACTCCTCATAGTTAGTTGGGCCTGCAAATACCTGCAGCAAATAGGCCTCTCTAACCCAGTCATATAGAGTGAAAGGCTAGCTAAATTGTTACAGGGTAGTTAGACGTAAGGTAAAGTGACCATTGGAGTACCATAGAGTATATAGCTTTATTACAGTATTGAGCTCTGATTTGATGGACTTTTATTTCTTGACTATTCGTAGGAAAACTTAGAAAAACCACAAAACAACGAATTTGCGACGAACTGAGACTCTATGGACAATCTGACAGAATAAGAGCAAGAACTAACGGCTCTTTGTAGAAAAATTGTTCAAATTGAAAATCTCAATGTGAACAACAGACTTACAACAACAACTTGCCTGACCCTAAGTAGTTGGGATTACGGCGAGGAAAAAGAAGACTGAACAACAGAACATTTATTGAACCGTCTACTAGCACAGAGATGATGTTAGCAGAGGTAAACCAAGAATTGCAAGACCAACTGGGAGCAGTTCTGAAATGATTGAAGGTCATAAACTTAAGCTTAAGAAACATAGCAGCAGTCACAGGTGCAAGCTAAAGAGTAACTGCAAAAGTACAGAGGGACTAACTGAAGGGAAAGGATAAGGAAACCAATGATTTGGAAAATTCAGAAGTTACCAAAAATCCTGTCACGGAAACTAAAGGACTTGAAGAAGTCCTGTTGGATACCAACCTATTAGAATGTAGTAACTGACACTAAAAAATTGGCACTGTAGACTATCCTACTAATAAGTTGACTACTGAACAAAGGCAACTCATTGAATTTTGTGATGGAGATTTGATACTATCGTGTACTGATGGAACCTATGTATCAAGGTTTGAAGACACTAGACTCATTGATGGATCATTTGTGATCAATGCAGCCCCAGAAATGTCTCATGAATGGCTCACTGAAAATGTCAACTAAATAAAACCTTGGGATGGTGCTGAGATCCAAATGGAGCCTTACAACCCGATAGGGTACAAACGGATAATCAATCACATACCAAAACTGCCCAGGGATTCTAAGAAAATCTTAGAAAAACAGAACCCAGGACTGAATACAGTCATCTCAAACCCATCATGAAACAGAGGTTAGCCCTAAAGAAAAAACACTATTCTTAATCACTCACAGTGGGTTGTATGATACAAGGACTGTAAATGAAACTTGTATCACACCTTTACCTAACATGTCTTTTCAAATGTTAACATCAGTTTTTCTGAATGTGTGAATACATAATACAATTCACCTACATAAATTTACAACAAAGTTAAGGGGCCAGTAGTGTATTGCTAAGGACTCTAACCGAGAGGGATAAAACACCCTTACAAATAGCTTTTATTCAAGAACTATGGCTACATGATAAACAGGTTAAGAGACTAAAATTAAAGGGCTTTAAACTGTTTTAAAAACAGTCAAACAAACCAAGGTCTTTTATTTTGGTAACATTAAGTTTTGGTAAAACAATTATAGTAGCTTAAAGATACCTACCATATGAGTCCTCAGACCCAGGCTGGAATCTAATTACACTACTTAATTATTGTAATAAAAAAAAAAATATAACTTATCTTTGGTATGGATGTAAATACTCACTATACTATATGGGGAAGCTGTAACATCAAACAAAGAGGTGAGGTACTATGGGATCTACTTTTGACTACAGATTTAAGTATACTGAGTAGAGGTAATGAGCCTACTTTTATAATTAGGAAAAGGCAAGATGTCAATAATTTTAGTTTACTCAAAGGGGTTGGTACAGAAGATAGAAGGGTGGAGAGTGTTTTCTGAATCTTCTCTTTCTGATCATAAGCACTAACGGATTACTTTGAAAATAAACAGGGTTGAAAGAGTATTATAGGAATTTTAAAAGGACAAACTGGGATAGTTACAGAGCAGATCTTACTCATAACCTGAAAACCTATAGTTTAGATTAGGATTGGAACAAATCACTGAAAGGGCCGTAACTGACCTTCAGAATTGCATTGTTTCGGCATACGAGAAAAAACTGCCATTTGATAGAAAGGAAAGGTATAGAACAGGGTGTAGCTTGGTGGAATGCTAACCTATCAAAATTAAGAAAGAGTTCTCCTAACTCTTAAACAAAGCAATGAAATTAGGTTTGGAACAACATTGGGAGTCCTATAAGAACTAGAATCAATATTATTGACAGATGATACATTAACGAACAATGATATTGAGACATTATCACATTTGTTGAACATACACTTTCTTGGCTCTGAAATTTATAACAGAGAAAAACAGCTAAACAAAATATGGGGCAAACGTGTGACCCATGGTGAATGGCAGCTAACAAGGAAAGTAATAACCTCAAGTGGCATAAGATGGGAAATAAATGCTTTTGGCAGTTATAGCTGCAGGCTGTGACAAAATATTTCCTGCATTTCTACAAGAGAGGCTAGATCTAATCATCCTACATCTCTATAACATATTTAGAGCATGTCTAGTCTATGAATATCAACCAGAAAGCTTTGATTATTTCTATTCTAGATATCTCAATGTAAGTGTAATTAGTTTTACTGACCTTATTGATTCAGATATATTGATATACATGGGACACATTAATTGTTCAGTTGAGTTCCAAGAAGAATTATTATCTTCATAGTCAACCCATAGTATATTTCTTGAGTGATAATTATAGTTATCAATAGATGGATGTTTTAAATTTTCGCTTTGGCTTATTGAAAAATCTGTATAATCCATTTCTTTTGAGTTAAATATCCTACACAATAACAACAAAATAAATGCAGTTTCTATTTATAGTATTAAATGTTTTTATAATACCTTAAAGGAGTTATATTGAAAGAGATCATTAAAAACACAGAAAGAATTATAGTTGCTTTTTTAACCTTTTTGGTTATTGAATTATCAGTCATAACAGAAAGCTTATCAAGTATTTTAAGTCTATCTTTTAGTGCTGAATTTTCCTATGATAAATTGAAAATTAAATATAATTAAAAGTATATTATTTTACAACAATCAGTAGTTATATTACCATTTTTAATTCTAAATTTTCTTTTTGTAAGACATTCACTTTTTCTTCAAGAGATGCGACATATTCTTTTTTCTTTTTTCTTGATAAACTCGCTGCTTCACGGTTCCTTATCATTCTTTGATGTCTTTTTATTGCACTTAGCTAAAATTTTAATTTAATTTAATATAAATACCTAGTTATTGGAAGTTAGTTAAAATAGTTTACTTGGTTATAATTTAATGTATTTGGACTATGAGATCTCGTTTTGGTTAAATCAATATCAACTGCAGGGAATGATAGTCGAGGATTTATGTCAGTTGTGCTCGTAACCAATGGTGTTGATAGAATATTTAACTCTGGTTTATTTAATTTTTCTTTTTTTGATTTAACCAGTCTTGAAAATTTATCTGATGCTACGATGATTTTATGAGACATTAATGATGCTGAAAAATTAATTCTTATATATTATGGTGGTCCAGAATTTATATTTTATTTTATTTTATTTTTTGTTGTATTGCTATAGTAGTTTACTATAGGTATAAAAACACTATACAAACTTGATTTAAATGAAAAATTTCCCCAACTTGCAAGCTTAAAGTTCTTGAAATAGTTATTTTATTTTTATCTTTATATCTTGTGTCACATATTTTATTGAGAATACTTTTATTATTTATATCATACCAATTTAAATGAAAAAAGAAACAAACTAAGTATCATTCAAGTAAAAATTAGTTGTATATTAATTAAATAAGAAGGTTTCAAATATAAAAAAAATATTATATTGGAAGCCTTATAACTAGGTCTATGTTTAACTAATTTTCAATCAAATGTTACTAATTTGTTTGTTTCTTCAAGTAAAATATTTTAATATGTTTTATATTATTCTCAGTAAAAGATCTGTAACAAAAGTTATGTTTTTATACTCATAGGAAACTACTACAACAATAAGGCCAAATAATATAAATAAAATAATAATTCTAAACCATCCTATAATATATTTATAACACATTATTCAATAATTCCCAGAACTAACAAAGAAAACAACATCTGTTTCGCAAACTTCATTTTTATTCACCAACTAATCGCCATCAAGTGCAATACAATCATTCTAACTTTACGATATCATGCTTGTAAAATAATTTGACCTTGTCTTCAAAATAAGCTTCAGTTGCAGGGATTACTTCCTCATTCAACCTAAATCTTTTTACCTGGAGTATCTTTTTGAGATTTGCAAAGAACCAGAAGTATCTGGGGGCTAGATCTGTAGATTATAGCAGATCAAAGCCCAGCTCATTTCATTTGGCCATTGTTTTTATGGCACATTGTATTGTCTTGATGAAACATACTTTTTTTCTTCTTCATGTGTGGTCGTTTTAAGCAATTTGGTCCTTCAAAGATATTAATAGCTCAATGTAATAGTCGCTGTTAAACTACCTTGAAAAAGGTAGTTGATGTAAATTATACCGTGTGCATTCCAAAAAACTGACATTATGAATTTCCTATTTGATTTCACAGGATACTTCAAACATAAAAGTAACATCACTTTCACCACAGTGGTTTTATAATAGTATATGGTACAATTGATATGAAAATCAATCATGTATCATTTGAAAGTTAGTTTTTTCAAAAAATGAAGTAAATTTGATATTATTAACAACATCTTTGAGTTAATTAAGGGACTTATTAAACATTGTGTTATATTCTTGTAAATTATAATAAAAAAAAAGTCATGTTATAACTTTAACATTTTTATAACATAAAAAGTTACGTTCTATAAAAGATGTTGAAGTTTCCAAACAATACATTGTGTTTAAAGAACAGTGAATAATTTTCATGGTCAACACGGAAAGTAAAAAAAAAATTTGAGGGGGGTTGTCTCTAATACTAAAATATTAGTATGGAGGAGACGTTAAAATTATTTTGGATTTTGGGTACTATAATGGTAAATAATCATCTATTTTTTTTAATTACTCCTGAGTGCGATTTATTATTTACTGTTTAAGCACTTAAAAAAATAATTAAATTAATTTATTGTTAAAAAATATTTTAATAATTACTTGATAGTTTTGTAGCTTTTGGGGGTTGAATGTTTTGGTTCATAAGCATTGAAGAAGCATTAACTAAAATTTGAAATATTTCAATTAAAACCTTAGATTTATTAAAATAATTCATGCTAATATAACACAATAATTAAAAATATTAAAATTAACATTTTAACATTGCCACCAAGAATTGGTTATAGAATATATACATGAAATCATATGAAAGCAAGAGGTATGGTATCGGATTATAACCTGCGTCCAAGGCATCATAAAGACAAACCTTACCACTAAGCTATGATATCACTATTTATAATTCAGATCTTGATACACTTTTATATTGGTTAATTACAAGATGTGCTGCCAAAGAAAACAAGATACCATGTCAACTTAAGAAAAAATTATATTTATTTACATACAAATATATATTTTATCAGTAGCTAATAACTCATTTTTACTTAAAAGGTCTAAATGTTAATTTTTCAAATAAAATTACAAATCTTAAACAACAATATACATTACTTACTGTTAACATTTAAATACAATTGAGGATCAGAAGATTAAAATATTTTATAATAATTTAATAAGTACAAAAAAATCTAAATTAAATAGAGAGAATAATGTTAGTTAATTAGTTGTGGTAAAACTAAAAGTATTTTCTAAATAAAAAATATTAGTAATTACTAAATTAGATATACTTACAATTATTTTTGGATACTGTTTGATGTTGTGAAGTAAGAGTTTCACCAATAAGATTTACATTACTTTTATGTTCATTGGCAGTTAAAGTTTTAGGAGTAATAGTATCATTAACAATTGTATTTATTTTATCAGGCATGAATGATAATAATATCTAAAAAATGACATCATGTAATAAATAAATAAAATATTATAAGACATTAGATTGTAAGAGACCTAGAAAAATGTGTGAAGATGCAAGACCAAAATGTTTAGAAATAAAAAGTTACTCATTTTTAAAACATAAATATCATATATATATATATATATTTAAAACTCATTTATAGTAATATACAGAGTGATTTTTTTATCATAACCCACTCAATTTCTTACAGAATAAAAATAATTTTAGCTTCGATGCGAAGCTGAGAAGGTATTGGTTTTTCTTTGATTATCTTTAGTTATACATTATTCTTAAATTATTAACTATGTATTACTTTTTAAGTTCATTCCTTATGCCTTGCAAGGGTGTCAACTTTGTTTTTATAAATGGAAACACATATTTAAAATTTAATAAAATGTTGGAGTCTTTAATTTAATAATAAATGGAATTTGAATTTTTATTATAATTTTATTCGTTTATTAGATATAAACATTTAAAGTTTCAAATTTTTGAGCTAATATACATGAATATTACACAAGGAATTACAAATACAGGTAGCTAATTGGTCTTTTATGACATCAACATTTGCAGATACACAGCATTTAATATCAATGGTAGTAAAGTACATTGTTTTGAGTTTATGAATACACCAACTGGCAATACAGAAAGCATATCTATTGTTAGTTATAATTGACAATAAACACTCTAGACTTGGATAGTGATGTCATAAAAAACCAATTAGCTATCTGTATTTGTAATTTTTTGTGTATTATATATGTATATTAGTTCTAAAATTTGAAATTTTAAAATTTTATTCCTAATATACAAATAAAGTTTTAATCAAATTTCAAATTTCATTTACTATTAAATTATAGGATCAAAAATTTTATAAAATTCAAAATGTGTTTCCATTTAAAAAAACAAAGTTGACACCCTTACAAGGTATAAGGAATGAACTTATAAGTATTACATAATTTAAGAATAATGTTTAATTAAAGATAATAAAAAAGTATTATTTCTACTCGGTAAGTAATTAAGTCTGTTATGATAAAAAAAATCACCTTGTATACAAAAATAACTAAAATAAATAAATAAAATAATTATAACTGCAAAAAAAGCCCAAGTTCTAAAATACCCCTAAAAAAAAAAAAATACCTATCAAAGTAATATCTAGATTGTGGCCAAGTTTGTTCTTTCTTTAATTTATAAACTGATTCTAATGTCTAATGAATCCCATGAAAAAATCTTTATTTTCTGATTTTTTTCTTCTTTACATCACCTTCTTAATACTCAAGAATTAAACTAGTATTTTGCCACTAACAAGCCAAGTATTAAGTGATAAAAAAAGTTTACTTTGGCGTCTAGAGTAACGTTTTAATTTTTTGTGAATTTATTATATACTATAATTATATATATTTATATAATAAAATTAAAACATAATTTCAGAGTTAAAATTTTAAATTCATTAGAACATGGGTTTAAAAACTCCTTAAAGCAGCTTTAAATTTAAGAAAATTGCAATTTTTAGATTTTTTTTTTATTGAGACTGTAAGGCCTACCTTTGTGCTATTTTATATTTTTATCTATACAGATAGTTTCTTGTAATTTTGATCATGAACAAAAGTGTAACAAAAGTGGAAATTTTGAAAAAATATTGTTTTACAGCATTTTAAGCTACTAGAGCTCAATCTACACTAACAATATCAATTTTAAGTAGAAACTGATATATGTGGATTTGAAAACCCAAGTTAATTGTTTCATTTAAAAATTGGTCCAGTGCAATTCAGATTAGTTTTTTAATTTCAAAAAATAAATTAATTGTATAATATTTGTATTAACTTAAATTTATTAAAATAAATGTCTGAATTAGTCATAAGACAGATTTAAAATCATTTAACTATATAGTAAAAAAATAATATCACTAAATAGAATATATAATAAGAGTTTATACTGTGCTTGATTCGTATGATGACTGTGAATCTCTACTAGGTGCTGATCCACTAGATGAAGGTGATGATGGGGGAGAGAAGTCATTATTTTCTAGCTCAATGCCTAAAGAACATAAAGAAAGTCATTAATTTTCAGTCTTAAAAATAAGTAAATAAATACCATTTCCAAAACAAGTATCAATGCTCCATTGTAACATTAAATCATTATCTATATCACAATCTTCAGATTGAAATTTAATATCATCGCTAAATATAGGTTCCATCTTCAAGTCATTAAACTAATAAAAAAGATAACAAAATTAATTTTGAATTACAGAAACGGTTGTAGAACAGAAAAATAATGTATTATTAAAAAAATCAAAGTTGACAAAAAATATAACAATAACAAAATACAACTAGAAACGATAATTTAATTAAATTAAAAATTGTAAACTTACCCCAAAGAGTTCGTTTTTAGGCTCAACCAAATAATTCATCATTTCTAAAAAACATATATTCTATATTATATGATTATATTATTATTATATATATGTTATTTGTATATATATACATATACATCACATACATATCTCCTCAAAGCTAAAAACAATTCCAATACAATTATATCCTACTTTTAGGAAACAAAAATGAAGGTGCAAAATAGACTACTGTTATTAGGAGAATAAAAACCTACGAAATAATTATCAAAGGATCATTAAAACATTCATACATAATAGAAATAAAAGCAAATAAGACTAAATTTAAATTGTCCCAAATATTTATTTTTATTCAATAAAATAATTTTTCTTAGATTTAAAGGAAAAGTAACGATTTTAGTTTAGACCTGTTTAGTCCTAAAATTCTTTACACAATTGAGGAGCCTATTAAAATCGTTACACATACAAAATAATTAATTCTTCTATTAAAAAAATTTTGAATAATAATAAAATATTTTATAAAGTAACAAGACAATAACATAGGAATATAAAACAATATTTAACATTTCTTTATTCTTAAAAATAGTTGTAGCATTCTAAGTCACCTTTTACCATGGTTTTAATTAGTGGCGTATTCTTGGAAGGTTAAGGGTTATAACCTTCCTTCGCAGAAAATTGTTTCTAAGTTAAAAATATAATATTATAAATATCCAATATGCACAAAATATAAAATACCCAAACAAACCCCACACTCTTTCCTTATTCAAAAAATCTGGATATGCCGCCACTGTTTTAAATGCAGTTTAATTTAAACAAAATTTATTTTCCATATTACTCGAAATGTTGATATACCTAAAAAAAGCACTTTTTACTTAAGTTAAATTAAAAAAAAAAAATTTTTAACTCAATTTATATCTTAGAGATGTACGACAATTGTCGTAAACCATGTAAAAATACATATTTCAACAAGTGATTTTTTTATAAAATTTATTTATTAATCGTGAATTTGTTAGAGTAGTTTAAAATTCAAAACTCTGATTGACGGTGCATGTTTCATTAAGTAAACATTTTCCAAGATAGTTTAAAGGACGGCCTTTTAAATTATATTAAGAATCAATGATCATAGACGGTCCTACATATTTTTTTAAAAGAGAGGTATATTTCATCATTTTTGCCTAGTCGACATTACAAATTACGAGTCTGAACTTTTTTCAAATGAGGACTTTTTTTTGGTCGTTAAATTATTTTTAATAAAAGAAACACCATATAATATATAATGAAAGTTCAATAATTAATTATTCTAAAAGTTGTTTGAGATTTATAATTACACCGATTATAAACTTTGATGATAATAGTAAAAATATCATCAATATCCTTCGGATTCTAGGTGAAATAACAACAAATTAAATTTTTTGTTCATGATTCCTATTTTATATAAATATATAAAATCGCATTAAATTGTAATTAATTTTTGTTGAATCGTTAATTTCGGTTGAAAGGTGTGATTCACCTCCTATAAGATCACTTCTCATCATAAGAGTTCTTTTATTACAACAGTAATAGCAGACTTATAGTTATAAATTCTATATTATCTATCCAGTCACATTTTTATTGAACATCATAATACATTATAAAATAAAACAATTAAACTTAAAAAATTTACACAACAATAAGGGAAAAAAGTTGGAAATATATACTACTAAAGAAGATACAATTGAATATTTTTAATGGAAATTTTTTTAATAAAATTCAAATTAAACGACAGTAAAACGTGTATTTTTCGTAGGAGTATGACAAAGTTGGCCTTGAACTCGAAACAATATTTACAACGGTCAATGATCCGGTCACCACCTTAAGATAATATTCACTGCCAAAGACACATGGAGCTGCGCAATGCATACTCACTACCAAAATATTATGAACATTGTTTGGCGTCAATGTTTTAATTTTATTATTATTAAATTTTTAATTTAATAAAAAAATATTATATTTTTATCAATAAATCGTAAATTTGTTAAAAAATAAGTGAACAGTCTAAAACGTTTAAAATGTCTTATAAAACCAATGCAAGTTTTGAAATTTTTGGCGTTTTAAATACACAATGTTTACTTTCGAGTCTTTAAAAATATTAAAAACAAGAATTTTAATATATATTTTATTATTTACAATAGTTTTAACCAGAATGAAAAATATTAAAACTGTATAATTACTAAATTTTAACAAATTAAACGGCAATCATTTTTATAATGTTTATATATGTTGAATATTAAATAACAATACTTTAATAAAAAAAAGGTCAAAACTTACCTAAATGTTCGTAAGACCAAGGGGGTACAGAAGAATCAGTTTTTTTCATGAAAGACATTTTGTAATATTTATTATGTTTTACAAACAAAAAATTAAAAATATATTATCGTGAAAATAGTAAAAATCTATTGCTAAGATTTTTTTTGTTCTAATAGACCAATAAGGAAAGACTTGATATACAAGTATAACAGATTATATCAAATAAAATAATTAAAAATATATGGATAAAATATTTAAATTAAAACACGAGATGGTTTTTCAAATTTACAATCAATGTATATACATTAGACGTAAGTTACTCGTTAAGTGTCTACCGGCTACTATAATGAAATCATCGAAGCGCGATATCATTTGGTGCACGCCGCTTTTTTCCGCACTATATTTCATAACCATTGCTGTCGTATGCACAAAGCGCTAGTAGTTAACGCCGTTCATACAAAACAAACGTATATTATACATGATTTTTTTTAAATAATAGACTAGAAATATTGTTTTGTTGATCAGACTATTAATGAACTTACAACTCTCGGAAAATCTACTTACGCCATCAAGTATATGATATATAAAATAATTAAAAACAATAGTTTTTTTTTCAAAATTCAACATTAAAAAGAGTCAGGCTCTGGAATTATTTTTTACGTTATTAGGCGAAAAAATAATTGATTCAATAACGATCTTCAATAGATACTTAATAAAAAACTGACATCATTATTTAATTTATTATCATTTTTTTTTAATATTCTTTTTTTTCTGGCCTTTATCCCTACTTCTTGGGGATAGGTAGATTACTTCAACTTGTTTTCATAAGATTAAATAATAATAGCACAGAAATATTTTTTGTTTTAAGGGAAAATAAATATTCCTTATCACCACAAAAAAATCTATAACCTCGATAACAACACATTACTAAGTGTTTAAGTTAATTAATAAAAATTTGTACTGGATGATGTTATGTTCAGAATAACTAAACAAAAAAATAAAATATAAATGCATATAATTCCTAGTCATATTCATGATTCATTAGTTTTAAGGCCAATATTTGAAATGATGTATCTAAAACCAAGAAAATAAGATCCTACATTACTCGTAATCTTAAAAAATAAAGATTATATCTTTACATACATAGAGTCTTTGTTAATAAATACCAAAAGAAAAAATAGAATTTTCAATTAATTCAATGAATAAATATAATAAGCATTTGAATATGATTTTGTAGTATCAATTAAGTAGGACATCAAAACACAATGTTTACACAATCAAAATGTTACGCAAAGTTTTGTATTCTCCATAGCTATGATATTTTTATGTAAACAATATATACTCTAATATTATCACTATAGCGTCGCTAAAGATGAATAAACATTTATAAAATTCAACCTAATCACTTTTACTCCGTATTTTGCACATTCTCTAGAAATAGATCTTACGATCATTTTGCAATAGTTATCTAAACAATTTTAAGTACCATAATTGCTCTTTATTTCATTAGGAATTATTCTAAAAAATTTTCGGAAATAAAAATATATCTTTTTTATCCACCAGTAATTAAATTAGATTTTTAAAGAAAAATGTATTAATATGCTTATAGCGATTTCACAAAAATTTTATACAAATTATAATATAAAATATTAGTTATTTTTTAGTTTAAAAGGCAGACGCCCAACATGGCTTTTTAAGGTTCTAAAGTAAAAATCACTGAATTAATTTTCCTCGAGTCCAGTGCTAGATTTACTTGGAGTTCATTAAACCAACCAGCCCTCAAGAATTTTAGGTTTTTGACATTTTTAGCGTGTATGCAAAATTATGTATGAGTATGCTATGATTTAACTCCTGATTCCTTTTAATACAAACAATATGCAATGACTTAAATTTTTCTTTTAAAATAAGCCTCATTTTAATTTTAATTTTAACACAACGCTAAGAAAGTAATGATTTTAATATGTCAAATATTATATATTTATTATTATTATACATTACATTATTATATATAAATATAATGCATATATATATATATATATATTTACGCGTGTCGCTTCGTATATTAAGATTTAGTTTTAGTTATTATCGAGGTGGACATAATGCCCATGCACTCAGACCTGTTGGTCCATTGTGCGCACCTCATACCGAATTGTCTTGATTCGGTTTACCCTATATTAAGATTTAGTTTCATATATCTATCATTACATTAAAAAAAACTTTGAAAAACAAAATTTAATAAATTTTTTTCGGATATTCAAAAAATATATTTTAAATAAAAATAATTTATTGTGAGCGAAATGATCAAAATTTTTTTAATTTTTATTTTTAGTTTGACGCCAGTAACTGAAACATAGATCTAGCACTGTTCAAGTCCATTAGCATTACATCTATTAAGTATAAGTAAGAACGAAAGAAAGAATTAACGAAATGAATGCTCAACAAACATTATTTTCTAAAAAATAAATGTTAAACAAAGAGTTTAAAAAAAACATCACAAATTATATGAAGGCTAGCAAAAATTCTTGGAGATTAACTTGGTCGCGAGGAAGTAAAAATATATTTTGAAAATAAATTTTTTTAAGGCAAATTCATATGAAGTTTGATTTTTTATTTTCAACAAAAAGGAATATAATTTATAACTTATTTATAACTTTATAAATTATAACAAAAAGAAGTATAATCATGTTTTTTATATGTTAAATTAAATTCTACCAAAGGTTATTTTACAATCACACCATAGGTGCAATTTTATCTTTTTTTTTAAGAAGAGCTTGAAATATTTACATTAAAAAAACCCATAGGTAAGAGCCCTCATATTCCACATATGCTAATAATTAAAACGTAATTTACTTATCCAGTGTTGAATCCAAGTATATTTTAAAACAGTAGTATCTATTGGGGGAGTCATAGGGGCAATGTCCCCTCCCTAGAACGTAGTAAGTATTGCAATATAATACATCCAAGAAAATTTTTACAAATTATATTTAAAATATTATGATTGACAGAGATTATAAATTCACTGTTAATATTTAATATTTTTCAGTTGTTGATTAATTTTAATTTAGTTTTTGCTTTTTTCAAATTCATATTTCTATAGTTATATTCATTCACATTAGATTAAAAAATGGCAAATATTTCATATGTGCCAAGAGAGGCTTGTTGGCCTTGCAAAATTACATTTTCATTGTGGCACCGAAATTTTTATTGAAAATATAAATAAATTTAAATATAAAATAAATCAAATGAGAAAAAGAAAAGGAATTTAGATTTTACATTAAAAATAATGATAATAAAAGGTAATTTAAATATGAGTTTTAAATTATAATTTATAATATAATTATACAGTTAATTTATATTTTTTTATTAATATAAAATATATTCAACTAAAATACCCAATTCTTTTAAATACTCAGTAAACCAAAAAATCCGGAGCATTTTTGTAGGTTGGGTTCGCTCCTGTTTCAAGAGATCCCCTCACTATCTAACAGCAACAGTGATAATATAGCTTTGTTAAGATATTTAGTTAAATATATTGAGTTAAAGACCTTTTTATTTGCTCATCTATTTTAAAATAATTTTACTTTTAGTAGATTTATCAAAATTATACAAAATATAATATTTAAGTACTACAAGAATATTTTTGAAAGTAAAATTAAAATCATAATATTATATTTGCGTTCTACTATTATATATCAATTTAATAAGTTTTTATTTTTGTTTTCTATACACCATAAGATACTTAGAAAAACTTTCATCTTACCTGATGAATCATATTTTGAATAATCATTAACATATTTGTTCGGCATTAGAATTTTATTTAAGTTAAACTTAAAAAAATGAAAAAGATAATATAATTTTTTAAAATCCAAAAATTTTTTTTTAAAGAAGTTTTTAGATTAAAAGGTATTAAAGATAAGTAAGTACTAAAAATAAGAAAAAATATCAAACATTTAGTACGAGTAAAACAATAAAATTAACTAATTACAATATATTTAATTAATATTATAAAAATAACATAAATTTAAAATATTTTATTCTATATTTTGAGATCTATTTCCAAAACTAATACGCTTATTTTTATAAAACATAAATTTACGCACTTTGTCAATGAGACTGTAGTTTAGGAACCTATGTAACATGCAAAAATGATAACAAAACACAAGCAAGCCGCATCGTGATTTACTATCAAACTTACCGGCTAATTATATAAAATCGTTTTTCATTTTGTATGATAATACACTGAAATAGAAGGGTTTTTATATCAATTCATAATTATATGTTTGATACAATACTTATTTGAGTTTGCATTTTTGATAAAAATAAAATCTTTTAAACACTAACACTCCTAGTTATTTGAAAATAAAATTGAATACTATTTCTTTATTTTAACTTATTATCGTATTTTATTTTAGCTTCGATGAGAAGCTGAGAAGGTATTAATTTAACTATAATGTGTTTTTTTAGGTCTGTCGTCACTTTTTCTCAACTTTCACCGGACAGATTTTTATTAACGATACGTCAAAAGATCACAAATCGTATCTACTTGATGGCATTACCCTCAAAAATTCAAAAAATTTCCTTAAAATCTCCGTCAAGTAAAAATCTTCAAAAAAATTTCTTTTTTTAAATTTTTTTTTATAAATACCTTGGGTATTTGCTTTTATTTTGGTACATATATTTTTTAAATCTGACCTTTTTCCTGTCCTCAAGAGGGATTTAATATAGTTTCTTTTAAACAAACAGTTAACTTTTTCAATTAAACTTTTGTAAATACTCTGAGCATATGTTAAGAACTATGCATATGTTAAAAAAAGTTATCCGGACACCTAATGTTTTATTTGCAGTCTTTAGTAATATTCTGAAAAAAAAAAAGTCATAGAAATGATCTAGTTGCAAATATAAAACCCGTGTGAATAATTGGTTTGGAAAAGTATATTTTTGATTCTGATTCTTTATAAACTGATGAATTTATTCATAATTAACAAAAAATTATTTTCTGGAAAGTTTCAAAAAGCCCTTTACTTTTTATACATGTTTACCATAGAAGTAACGAAATATACAATTTATCCGTAAAAATTACAATATTAAATTGTTAATTATCAATTTCGTACTAAATTTAATTATTATAATAAGTATTTATTCATATATTATACTTATAAATCAAGGGACTACTAATTAAAAATAATGGTGGAATAGAAGTTCATGTTGCTTTTGGAATAATTCATCATTTTTATTAAATTATACACTATGTACAGATTTGTACTGAAGCGTTTCTTATGATAGTGTTTTTCAACACTATCACATATCATTACACTTGCCCCAACTATAATACATACTCATTGAACCACAACACAAATGTTCTACCACTTTTTAATTTATTAGTTAGAAACAACGTTCTTTAATTTGTAAAGAAAGTCATAATACTTCTTCTTACAATTAAACTTTTTTTTTTGAAAGAGAGGTACTTATAAATAATTAGTAAATTTAATTATACAAATAAAAAAAGTTTAATTTATTAACAAGAAAGTCATAGTCGTATAGCTCGAATTAAAGCACTAAAAAATTAAACTGCATGTTTATCAGAGTAGTCCTTTGACCATGGTTAAAATAAACTGGATATAACCATAGTCTAATGTTATTGTGGTAGTAATAAGTAGAAAATTTCCTGGTATACTATTTATAATAAGGTATCATTATGTTTATGTGATACACAATATTTTGAGATATAATGATAAGACTATAGTACTTATTAATTTAATTCCTGTAAATTATGAAGGAAATTTAGTTAAAAATTAATATTAAATTTATTACTGATGTAAAAATATTATTATTTAAATTTTAAAAATTTCTCTACTATTACTTAATATTTTTTATAAATTAATTATTGAATACAATAAACACATTATATTGCATTGACAGCTATTTTTAATTATGAAAATTATGTAAGTATAATAAAAATTACTAATTATAGTTTTTTGATCTCCCAAAAATACTAAGTAAATCATGATTAGTGCTTATAATATTATTGTTTGAAAAATAATACTTACATGGTAATATATATTTAGGTTTTGTGGATGAATATTCTACTGTGGTTGTATTATTTTTGGAATACAAATAATATGATCAAAAATGTTTTGCAATCAGTTTTGGTTTGTTTTGTTATATGATTACTGTAAAGTAGTTTGTAAGGTATGTCTTCAACAAATAAGCAAGATTTTGACAGGAATGATGATATTGAACAATGCAGTAAGTATTAACAAGTGACTAACCATAGTACTATTTTAAAATTTGGCTATTTTTTGTAATTTTATTGTGCATTGTTTCGACATTAATAACTAAAATATTGTGTTTTTTTATTATTAGTTAAATCAATTATTAACGTTCATTTTGAATTTAAAAGATAATTTTATTTTAATTATGTTTTACTATTAGTATTTAACGTAGTACCACTCATTACCAATTTTTATTTTAATGAGAAAATAATTATGGAAATTGTGTTATATTGTTTTTTGAAAAGTTTATCAAATTAATCTTGCACTATTTTCTTAACAAAAAAATTATTTAAGTTATGTTAAATTGAATAATTTTATGTTTTTTTTTAAATTTAATATAAGTGCTTTAAAGTTTGGTAAGTATAAATGAATTAAAAGCAAATATAAACAAATTTCTTATAAAATATATAATTTCAATAATGTTTACTCATGTTTCATATTTTTTTTCAAATGATCATAACTTTTTTCATTCATTTTAAACTCGTACCTTGATATTTTAAATATCCTAAAAATTAATCTTAGATAAATTTGGTATGAAAGTCTAATGTTTAGCAATATTTTAATTATAAAAAATCATTGTAAAATTTATTTAGAATTAGTATATTCTGTTTTATATTGTCATATCATTTAATACTAATGCTACATATAGACTCACCAACAGAAAAAAATCCTTTATTTATTATTTATATATTGAAATGACAACTATCATGTATTATTTAATTGTTTTTATTAATTTAATTTGAAATAAATAACTCTTCTAAACAAATATTTATATCTATAATTGGTGGTATTATATCAGCATCTCAATATTAATCATTAATTAATTTTATTTAACTTTATTCCCTTTTTATATTATATATCATTTTATTTGATACAATTTTGATTTTACATAAAATATTTTTAATATCAAGTGTATTGCATAATTTAATTATTTACTCTAATAAACAGATATCTATATTTTATAAAATTATTCAGGAGATACAAAAAACTAAATAATCTTAGTTCTGACTCTGACTAGTATTATAAACATTTTAACAATTATATGATACAACTTATCAAATAAATTGATATGATTGGTGATAACACTAATTATTTTTATTAAGTCATTCTTTTAATATATATCAATTTTTTAATTTTAAAACAAATTTTACTTTTACAGTTGATGACCATTTTTAAGTTTTATAATTTTTATTAATTTATTTAAATAGTGTTAAATATATATGAATTTTAGGACTGCAGAGTCAAGTAAAACCTGTTATTGCTTTTAAAATATGAACTTGAGTGGTCATTTTTCAAAAATATAAGCTGAACTTTTCATTAAAGCTTTTTAATTTATTACGAATACTTTGAATTTAATACACCAAGATCTATTGTATATACCTTAATTAATGCTAATGCTAATATTTTTAGTAGTGTAAGCAATATAATTGTGAGTAAGAGAGGCAAGGTAAAAAGGCGAAGGTATTTTTTATCTTACCAACTGGTAAAGTAAAAAGTAGACTATAGCTAATCCAGTCTTAAAATAATTGTATATATTATGTAACATATAATGTAAACTATAAATATAAAGTAATAAGCAAAGAAAAATGGTTATCGAGATATTTATGATGTCATCTTATAAACCTAGGTTATTAACAGGATTGTTAAAAAATATGTTTTAAAAGAAAATCTGTTTAAAACATGTCATAAGACCAATGCAAATGTTGATATTCTTGATGTTTAAAACACGTATAAAAAACTATTTTAAACAATTAGTGTTTAAAATATAACAACTCTGGTTATTAGGGTGACATATAGACCCTTACCACTAAGCTCAAACTCAAATGAAGAATTACCATTGTATATCTTAAATGATTTTTTCTTTTTCCTTTTAATAGAAGGTCTCATACAATTTCATTTTTTGCTCACCCTTGAGACTATACTTGCACTTAAATATATTTTTTGTTTTAATTTTAATTGGTAGTTATTATAATCATTTTTCTTTTCAAGGTTGTATTATATATTATTCATACTATACGCAATAATAATTAAATATTTTAATATAATAACAAATAAAATTCAATTATAATATATTTTTAAAAATCAATAAACCATTTTTAAGTTTTTAAATATTTATGTTTACGATTTGTTGATAATAATGTGCGAGTTTATAATAGTAAGTTAATTCAACGTATTAATCTACTTTATAGCAGCATCAGTAATATATTTAAAAGAAGGTGAACGTGCCTCCTCATATCTAGATGTATGCTACTATAAACATTTTTTATGTCCCATTTCCGTTGTTTATTTATTTCTGAGTACTTTAATGTCCATTGTCTTGGTCAATTTAATCGTAAATTAAACTAAAAATAATACGCCAATTTATATCAAATTGGGCTGCAGTTCAAAAATATTAAAAATAAAATGTACTACTTTCGATAAAATAAGCATTTATATATACAATTCGCGATAACACACATTTATTTATTTTAATATTTATTTTATGTTCCTTACTTAGTAAAAAACTGACGTCGTCATTTAATTTATAAGCATTTTTTTTTTAATCTTCTTTTTTTTCTCGCCTTTATCCCTACTACTTGGGGTCGACCACTCTAATTTTTTGTTATAGGATTAAATAATAGCATAGAAATATTTATTGTTTTAAGGGAAAATAAATATTCCTTATCACCACAAAAAATCTATAACCTCGATAACAACACATTACTAAGTGTTTAAGTTAATTAATAAAATTTGTACTAGATGATATTATATCTACAATAACTTAACAAAATGTAATGTATATAATTTTTCTAGTCTCATGATTCATTAGCTATTATGGATTAGTTAGAAGTACCTATTTAAAAAATTAAATATCCCTATTTCATTTTTTGTATTAAAAATTTAATCTAATTCTCAGGGTGTACTTAGAGATCATTTCTTCCTAAAATACTAAAAATTAGTTAAGTATAATCATATAGAGTTTTTATATCTTCCATAAAATTTTGTCTGTTTAAAGATATGTCTTCTTCTTCTTAATTTTTCTCGCCTTAATCTCAACTACTTGGGGTTGGACATCTAATTCTAAACTTTCACTTGACACGATCTCCCACATCATCCGTCCTTATATCGCATTCAATAACTTCCCTCAATCTCTTTTTTGGTCTTCCTCTACCTCTTCTTCCTTCAACATTAATTTCTATAACTGTTATTACAACTTCCAATTCCCCTCTTCTCATAACATAACATCTAAGTCTATTTTCTCTCATCTTATTTACGATTGACGCCACACCTACACTCCTTCTTATATGCTCGTTCCTTATCCTATCTTCTCTAGTTACTCCACTCATTCATCTAATCATTCTTATCTCTGCTACACTATTATCGCATAACACACCAGATGCTTCTCTCCACTTTACCCACTCGCATTTAATTCTGTGTCTTACATCGTCAATACCACCGCTGTTTTGTAAAACTGATCCAAAATTCTTATAACTTTCCATCTCTCTTATAACATCCTTGCTTATTGTCACTGATGTCCTCATTTCACCTACCTCGTATTCTCCTTTGTCAAACTCGTACTCTATATACTCCTACTTATTCTTAAATCCTTTTCTTTAAAAGCTGATCTCCACACCTCTAGCCTTTGATTAATTTTTTCCTGTTAACACTATATCGTCAGCGAACAACATGTATCACGGCATCTCTCCTTGTATTTCTCTAGTAATTTCATCCATCACTATAAAAAATAAGTAAGGGTTTAGAAGAACCTTATCGCACTCCTACTCTTACCCAAAATTTTTTGTTACTTCTTCCACACCTGTTACAAGTGTCATTATACATATCCTCTATTATATTAATGTATCTTTTCGGGGCTCCTTTTCTCATTAATGCTCACTTTAAAACCTCTCTCGGTATCTCTATCATTATTAGATTTCTCCAAATCTATAAATATCATACACAGCTTTTTCTTCTTTTCTCTAAACTTTTCTATTAGTTGTCTCACACAAAAAACTGTCTACATCGTTGACTTTACAGGCAATAAACTAAACTGGTTCTTTGTTAATGACGTTTCTCTTCTTATTAAAGTTTAGGGACGATCAGAAAAAAAATTATTTTTTAATATATTTCGTGAGACGTAGTTAATAAATCACTCTGTATACACAGAGTCCTTAGGATATAGAACCTAAAAGTTTTTTTTTAAATTCTATGTTACTATTACTATAATTTTTTTTTTACTTTTATCATGGCCGGATTCAAAGGATCAGACTCCATAAATTTAAGACGTACACCAATAGGTCAATGATTTTTTAATTTTTTATATTTTCATAAAGGCCATTAACGTTATGAACATAAATTATTAAAGTTGTTTATCCAACAATGACTAAAGACCCCAACAACCGTGCTAACTGCTATTGACGCCTCAGAGCACTCATATATTTAGCGCCCCTATTTAATATAATTGAAAACAAAACGCATCTTATACAAAAAAAGTATTACCACTTTTTTTTTGCCACCCTACTGCATTTTCCCCCATTTGCTTCCCTAGCATGGACCTGAACCTTAACATTCCTAAATCTTGTCTTGAGTATTATAATTGTAATACCTTGAAAATTTATCACCAAGAAATCCTATAAACACATAAATTTTAGTGGTTTTTAAATATTTCAAAACACAGGTAGATTATTTATCCATGTTTTAAACACATTGGCTGATGTCTTTTTTTTAATTAATGAACAGTATTTTTTTACTGAAAAATATTCATCGCTTAATAAGTCAAATGATTTTTAAATAAAGTACATAAAAAAGGAACTATTTACAAAAAAAAATTTTTTGTATGAATAATTTTTAGTAAACATTGATGTAAAAATTATATCAGCTTGCATAATTTTATACTTTAAATATTCGTATAACTTAGAATATTATTGTAGTAGAATTAATATATAACAATACAATATTTCAAAAATAAATTGTCATTCGAATGTAACACATAACTATCATGAAAAAAATAAATCTGATGACTAAGCGTAGAAAGCAACCTTGATTACCTTTATATAATTATGTCAAAATAATAATTAAAAACTATTATATTTATCCCTATTTAGCTACTGACCTTACCATATTGCGAGTTTATCAAATTATATTAATGATATTAATAATCAAGTTGATGGAAAAATACAACTTTTACTCCCCCCACTATTCACTTTTTGAAGGAAGTAGGAATTCTATTTTTAAATGATTTATCTGTAGTCTCGCTATACCGAGGAAATGTGTACGTGTGTTGATTCGAGAGTAGCTAACTCTACACTGTTGAATTGTTATTTGTGTATTGTTTAACAATAGACCTTTTATGATTAGGAGTGTCTGCCGATGATAAGTGTAAGAAATGGAGTAATAACAATACTAACAGTAGCGGAAACAAATTTGCTCGACGTGCGCGATCTTTTAAAGAAGATTTATTGGACATTATATCTGCGATGCGATCGCCTAGTCATAGCACAATTAATTCTAGAAGCAATTCTCCCAAAAATTGGTTACCAAAGCAAAGACATGCTTCATCTGGAAGTAGTCCTAAAAGATCCCTCAATGACATTGACTTTCACGTTAGACAAGTATGATATAATTTTACTTAATTTGATATATGATCAACTAATAAACTGTATATTTTATAGATTCAGATAGCCTTGAAACATTTCTTTGATGTAGTGACAAAAAACAAATTAGAAATGTTACCTGGAAATGGAACTGTAGTTTTAGAAACTGTAACTTCTATTTGTGGTGTATTTAAATCGTATGATATCAATGAACAAAGTTCTTTAGTAGTATCTGCTTTAAACCAAGTATATCAAAGTGTAGCACAACTTATAAAATTATGTGATGATGTTCTCTTATCTGGCGAAAAAGCAATTAATACTGAGAATGTATCAGATACATTGCATTTAGTCGATGTAGCTATTCAAGTGAGAGGGTGTAAAATAACAGTTTTTAAATATAATTTTTTATTTTAATTTTTTTTTTTTTTTTAGAATTTAGTATCCCTATCCAATTCAAAAAAGGGCCAAATAACCATTAAAAATAATTTTAAGGCTGAAGGCTCTCTCGAAGTTTCTGATGAGATAAAACAAAGAGTTTCATTGCCTGATATTCCATTAACACCAAGAGAAAGAGAAATATTAGAACAAACAAGCAATAATTATTTATTTGATAATAATCCTCCTTCTAAGCCTCCTTTACCAAATAGGTTTGTATATAATAAAAAAAATTACTATTTCTGTATCATAAGTTTAATAATCTATAATAGGCCTTAAAGAAAACAGGTTTTATATATTATTCTTCGTAATGTAGATTTTTCAATCCTATCTAGTATCATTATATCAGATTTTTTAATAGGACATGTTTGGAAGACGTTGACACAAATCATTCCCCTCCGCCTCTTCCTCCAAAACGTCAAGCTAAACAAAATTTTACTAAATATAGCCCATGTAACATACCTATGGAACTGTTAGAATTATCAGATGGTTCATCTTCAATTGGTTCTTTAGATTCAATTTTAAATGATGAAGAAGTTAATGTAGTTATGGCTCAAAATGATGGTTCATTTTTAACCTGTAAGTTGTGAATGTTTAGTTTTTATTTTATTTAATATTACACTCTTGTGTTTTAAACTTATCAGGTGATACCAATCATGTTTGTGGATATTGTAACTGTTCTTCTAGTTCAACTTCAATGGATCAAGGTAATGAAAAACTGATTTCTCCATTTTCTGAATATTCACCACAACAAGGTATTTGTTTTATTTTAATATTTCAAATTAAATACTTATTGTAATAAAAATATGTTTATTATTTAAGCCACAATAGAAAAGAAAACTATGTTTATTCATCAAGCTTCTAGTCAGGTGTGGACACAATCCAAATCAACAACTTTTCATCAAATTAGTAATCAAACCATATTTTCTAATGAAATTAATAAGTCGTCATCTACTAATGAAGTATTTTATAATTTTATTTATTAACTATCTAATTCTTAAAATTAAAAATTTATTTATAGATTCCTCCACCTGTACCTGAAAAAAAACGTAATGTTAGACAAATGTTAAGATCTACTTATGATAATTTATCAATGGATGAATTGGGAACACAGTATAACTTTCACAAGAATAGTAGTCATTGTAATATTCAAACATTGACACATACAGCTTCACTAGACAATCCAGTTGCTGATTCTTCTAATCCACCTCCATTGCCACTTAAAAAAAAACATAGTGAGTAATCTAGTATGAGTTGCAACAATATTTCATAATTTGGGTTTTGACCCTATCTCACACAAACTTATGACTCTATAATATTTAAATGAGTCAATGTTTTTAAAACAACAACTATAACAAATTATAATTTCTATTATTATACTTAATTTAATTAAAATTGAAAAAATTAAATATGTACATTTGCATATCTATTATAATTTATTACATTACATTGAACTTTTACTTTTTTATTACTTATTAAGAAAAAAATAATTATTTTATAAAATAACTAGTTCAAAGCTATTATTACAAAAAAAATAAAATTACTAGTTAATAGACAGCTTTAAATAATTATTCTATGAATTAGAAGCATTTTAAATACTTAGTTTGAGGCCAATATTAAAAAAAAACTATGTCTTAAAATCTGAAGTTTATAAATTCAAAAACTGACTAAAAATTATACAAAAAAAATGGTAAACATGATTTTTTATTTGTATGTACATATTTACTTTTTGTGTATACATATATTGTTTATACTACAACAGTATGTTTCTTAGTTATGCAGTTTGCAGGATGATCGAAAAGCAAATTTGAATTTGAAAATTTTTTAATCATGATTAATGTTCTCTCTAAAAATTATTGCTTATGCTAGAAAGGATGGGAAAACTTTACATAGTGCAATATAACAGAATTGAATTACATTATAATTACACCAAAGCACTATGCTTTACCAGCTGAGATAGATAGGCCGCCTACTTGATTTTATATATTTTAACTTGAAAGATAATTTTACTTATATAAAATACAATGAAACTATGAGTATTACAAAAAAAAAAAATATATATATATATATATATAAAAAATAATTAGAAACACGTATTATATCATTATTGATAAATATCTTATTTTGTCGATTTTTGAGATTCACACTGTTGCTGTATATGATTAGATGTTGTTGATTTAATAACTCATTAACATTTAAAATTAATTATTAAACTATTAATTATATTTAATATTAATAAATTAGAAAAATTGATGCAAATAATTAATATTAATTAATTAAAATCAAAGATACTAATAATTATTTGTCTACATACCCTTCATAAAAATTAATTTATTATAAAATTGAAATGATGAAAAATATTTTTTATCTAGTGTTTCATTCAGTGGCTTATTCTGGTAAGAATTATTCAAAAGTGTTTTTGCATGTTTAACTTGAATTAGTTTGATTTTTTTCTTATAATTTTTTAGTGTTTTGAATTTTGATTGAATTAAATGAAATAATTAACTAAAATAAACTATTTTATTCATTTTTGATCATTAAATAATTCCAGTAATGGCTTATATGGAAATGTTTGGTAACTGTTCTCATGGAAACACTACTGAATTTTTACGTCATTCGGTACATACATACACAATGCTTCATCAAAGTAATTGGCATTCACCACAAAAATATAATGAAATGCAAAATTATAGTGTTGAAAATTCAAACCAATCATACTACTTAAATAAGTAAGTTACAAAAATAATTAAAATTATACTCTAATAACAGAATTTTCCTCTAGTGAATCTAACCCACCAGAATTACCACCAAAACGAGGAAAGGCAATTTTGTCTTCTTGTAAACAAACATCACCCCAAAAAGCTCCAAACAAAGTATACGTAACTGAAGAAAACTGTATTTCAAATCCTTCTCAATGTATTGAAATTCAGTTAGTATTAGTTTGTTATTAAATTAAACATAGTATACAATTAAATTTGTATAATTAGTACTTATATTCAGTAGTTTAATAATACATATTTATATATAGGGAAATTCCTTCATGCAGTTCTGAAACTCCACAGGATGATTTAAAAAAAATCAATATAATTGAACAATTAAATGTATCAAATTGGTTGTTATTTAAAAAACCCGAAGAGGATGGTCCGTTAGTTCGTGGAGGTCATGCAGATGCTTTAGTTGTTCATGCTACTAATGCAGAGAAAAATGGTTAAGTATATAATTTTTAATTTTATTAGTTTTCATTAAATTAAAAATAATATCCAATTTTATAAACTAAATTTACTTACTAAAACTACAAATTAATGTATAAATTTTAGAGGGTTGGCTTGGCCTTTTTTTTTTCTTTTTCCAGACCGACATTTTTGCCATTAGGCATTTCTTCAGGGCGGCCCACGCCATCTCTATAATTCATACCACCACTTTGTGAATCAGCACGAAATTAATCAAAGGATGATTCACAACGTAGTGTGCCCTTCTCCCGTTAGCCAGATCCCAGGCGGGAACCGTTTGGGACGGTTGACAAACTAACTCACTAAAACAAGAACCTAAGACGCCGACCTAAACCAGCGCCTCAGGTTCTCCTGTGGCAGACGGCGTGGTTACCTCTGTCTCAGGCGTTCCGCTTCCTCCTTCTTTTTCAAGACGGATTCAACGAACGCCTGGACAAGTTTCAAATAAGTCATGGAGTCCTTAAGCGGGATTTCCACCCCCAGAACGACGAGCCGAGAAGGAGTGAACTTGTACCTGCCCAATAACAGGACGCTTCGGTCTTATCCCGGTCGAGGCTTAATCCACTCCTCCTGCTGGATCCAGGCAATGACTGCGCTGAGCGCGCAGTTCGTACAAGATCCAGCCTCCTTGGACGAGATGCCTTCCGCCACCATCAGCGTGTCGTTTGCGTAGCAGATGACACTCACGTGCGGTGGTAGCGGAACGTAGAACACCGCGTTGTACGCAATGATCCACAGGTAAAGCCCAAGAACGGACCCTTGCGGGACGTCGCCTGTTACGGGTCTGATCTCGTAGGAGATACCAGTTCGCTAGAGTACGACCGGAACATCTATCGTCGTGCGTGGACCTCCACCTCCTAAACCCGTTCAGCCAACTTCGGCCAGATGGGCCTCGATCTGGGTGACTAGGAGCTGCTCGAGGATCTTCCCCAACATGCAAACCGGTGTCTCCTGGAGGGTGAATTCCTCATGAAGTGGAAGGTCAGGAGTGCTTCTGAAAAAAGGTGACAAGCCTAAGAGATTCTCCTCGTCGTACCGATCGCTTTGCGTGTTGGGGAAGACCCTCAGCTAGGAGCAGTGTTCCAACCCCGCACGCACGTCACCGCGTCGCTCGCGGAGACTTGTCGACCATTGAGCGAGCAGTAAGCCCGTCTCGAATGCATCAACGTCAATTCCCGGACCGATCCGCCAGCCCACTCGCTCATCGCGAAACGTTGTACCGGTGGACGCTAAGGTTTTCCCTGTATGGAAGAACCGACCAACCGGTCACGTACGAGTGAAGCGACTGGAACACCAGCGTAACGTCCACCACTGAGCTCATGGCGTGACCCTCGAACGTCGGGATGGAGCCCCTGTTGGCCAACTTGAGTGCTGACAGCAGGTCCTCGCCACGCTAATTTGTGTCCGCCAATCCCTACACCGTGGAGTGAACGTTAAAATCCTCGTCCATAAGCTCCCCGTGCCCGCCCTAGCCTCCTTGCCATGAGGCAGAATTTTGTGAGGGTTAGAAAATATTTCACAATACAAACCAGCGCCGCAATTCAACCTGTCTGGGTCCTTGGAGCAGTCTCTGCCTCAGGCGTTCCGCTTCCTCATTTCGGCTCATCACCAATTCGGCGAACGCCTGAACGAGAGACCACCCCTCCTGGCTTCTCAACATGAGGTCCACCATGGACCTCACACCGAACGCGGACCCCGAGCAGGACTCCAATTCTTCCCGCTCGCTGGTGCACACCTCACACCGAAAGTGCATTGTCCGCTTCTCCCGGGCGATCCCGACAGTGGTCGTACGTCAGGGAGGCTTCTTTACAAATACCGTGAAGGTATCCGATAAGTGACCTCGTTTACGTTCCTCAGGTTTCTTCCTCAGCCAGTTGGACACGGTAACGCACCGAAACTGCAGCCGGTCCTCCGCGCGAAGCGGGACCAGTGGTTTTTAGGAGCTCGTGTTCGTTATCTTATTCGACTGCTAGCAAGTCCGCGGTCGGCAAAGAAGCCAGGACCATAGCCGCCACTCCGGAGATGGTGCAGTAAGCGCACACGGTCCGAAAGGCGGCCCTCCTCTGAACCCGGTTCAGGTCCTCCACGTTCTTGGGCTAGTACTTTAGAGTACGCTCCCAAACCGGTGACCCGTACAGGAGGACCAAGTGAACAACGCTGACTTGGAGTCGGTGTCGCAGTTCTCTTGGTCCTCCCAGGTTCGGCATCAGTCTCGCCAAGCACATAGCCCTCCTACGTTCATTCCTCCACATCGAGAAGTGTGGCGGGCACGGCCATCACCGGATGGTAAGGGCGCACATCATGCCCTAGGTTGGTCTGACCTAGTATGTAGAAACGTATGTTCCAGCTTACGGAATACCGGGGGGTTTGATGTCCAGTGTACAAGCGAGATTTTTTTTTTGATTTTTTCATTGGTGGCATTTGGTGTCTGGTAAAGCTGACCATAATACCCAGCCATCATTGCCTAGCCAAGAACTAACTTTAACTTCTTAACACGTGAAAAGGGCTACCACCCTCTATAGCATGTTAAGTTTGGAAAATAGATGGATTTAAGAGTGATTATTTATTTATTTATTTATTTTATTTATAAATTTTAGATTTTATGTATCAAGAAGCATTTTTAACTACTTATAGAACATTTTTATGTCCTTTGGAACTAATACAAAAACTATGTATGCGATATCAAAGATTTCAAAACTCTGGTGATTTGAACAGACAAAGAGCTGGTCGAGAATCATTTTCATTATTAGTGAGAGTTGTTAGTGATTTAACGTGAGTATTATTATATTTAAAAAGTATTTTATTTCTAATCTTTATAAAATCAATAAATTTATTTTATAATTATTTTTAGTTTAACAGATTTAGATGAAGAAGTTTTACAAGTACTTATGGACTTTGTTTACCAGTTATTGCGTGCTGGTGATTTAACTATGGCCAAAGCTCTAAGAGTTAAACTTTTAGAAAGATATCAAGCAAAATTAATGCATACTACAACTATAAATATTCTTTTACCATCTCAAAATATTTATACACGGCAAGCTACATTATTAGATTATAAGACCGAACTAATTGCTGAACAAATGACTATGTTGGATTCTGAGCTATTTATGAAAATAGAAATTCCTGAAGTACTTATTTGGGTTAAGGAACAGAATGAAGAACGTAGTCCTAATCTAACAGAGTTTACTGAACATTTTAATAAAATGTCTTATTGGTAAATATTAAAATTTTGTTGATTTATACAATTGAATATTTGAATGCCTAAGTTTTCATAAAACATTGATAGGTAAAGTTTAAACATTTGAAAAAACAGAATTAGTACTGAAGAGAGCAATAATTAGGTGACTCAACATAGTATTTCTTATAAATATTTTATTTAAAATTGTTAAAAATTATTATAATATAGTGTAGTAAATAGAAAAAAATTTGTTTTCAATATGACTGCCTGGCTAAAAAAGAAAATCCAAATAAAAATACAACTAATATTAAAAGTTTTATTATTTTATTTTTTAAACTCGGCTACATTATATTAAAACTAAATACTCTCTCAGCAAGCATCAAAGCTAAAAATTAGAAAACTTTGTTTATTGATTTGAAATTTAAAAAAATATAATAAATGCCTAAGTATTGTACTATTTTAATTACTTCAATGTTATCCTACATAATTAAATAATTAAAAAATAATATTAAATTCTAAACAATTTTAATTTATTAATTTTAGTTTACTTTTAGAATATAAATACTTTGCATTATTCCATGTTTCAAATGTATAGTTTTTTTATAGTAGATAGATGTTATGAATAATTTATTTATCAAACTTATCTCTTTATCAAATAGGGCAAGGTCAAGAATACTCGAACAAAATGAAGCTAAAGATCGTGAGCGTTATGTTTTAAAATTTATTAAAATAATGAAATGTTTGCGAAAAATGAACAACTTTAATTCATATCTTGCACTTCTATCAGCTTTGGACAGTGCTCCAATTAGACGTTTAGAATGGCAGAAATATATAACAGAAGGACTAAAAGAATATTGTGCTTTAATAGATAGTTCATCAAGTTTTAGAGCTTATAGACAAGCATTAGCTGAAACAAATCCTCCTTGCATTCCTTACATGTAACTATTTATAATTTAATGAATATTTTAAATTTTTATTGATATAAATTATAACCATTTTACATAGAGGATTAGTTTTACAAGATTTAACGTTTGTGCATATTGGAAACAATGATTACATACCAGAAAATATGATCAATTTTTCAAAAAGATGGCAACAATTTAATATTGTGGAAAATATGAAACGATTCAAAAAAGGGTATTTATTCTTTTTAATTAGAAGATAATAATAAATTTAAATTAAATTAAAATTTTTATTGGATAATAAATTATTCTTTCTCTTGTATTGTTTATTAGGAGTTATAGTTTTAAAAAACATGAACACATCATTGCATTTTTTAATAATTTTGATGAGTTTCTATGTGAAGAAGCAATGTGGCAAATTAGTGAAAGCATCAAACCAAGAGGAACAAAGAAAGCCACATAATGTTATTAGATTTTTATATATAACCATAGTTTATTTTACATTGAACATTTTTTTCTAGGTAATATTTTCACGTTTTAGTGTAAAAATATAAAAATTTTAAATTATTATTGAATATCTAGTCATTTTTTAAGATATTTTTTGTGTGGAATTTCTGTTGATCTGTAAAACATTTGTTTGTTTTAACTATTACTTTGTATACTTCTTTTTCTGTTAATTAATATTGTTAAATTTTTTAACTTGAGATCTTTAATAATCCTTTTTACTTATAATTTTTAACTATATGGGTCTCAGCCTATAACTTAAAATAGTGGTAGGTTAAACAGTTAATATAACATTATTATAATTAAAACACTACTTAAAAACAAAAAATAGTGTTAACTACATTTAAGCTATTGTACAAATACATAATTTCAAACTATTAAGTTCCTATATTTACCTACTTAATAATTTATTTATTTTTCACTTTTTGACAATTTATAAATTTTTTTTATTTTTTAATGTACAATTTTAAGTCAAATAGATACAGACATAAACCAATAATAAAAATATGGATTTATTTCTGATTTGTAACTAATATATTTTAGATAAATTAATAATAATAGTTATAATATATAAAAACTTTGTCTTTAATGGAATATACACATTTAATAAATAATAATAGAATATGTTTTTCTAAAAGCGCTTATTTAACTTGACATAGTTTATATTTCTTCCATTATGCTACAAATTTTTGGATTCAATTTTGATCCACTTCCCCACATCAAATGGATCTGCAATTTTGCATACACTCTAGGTTCACCATACAATACAAAAATTTAAAATTCATTCATTCTAAATTGAAAATAGATATTATATATTACTCCATGTAGATGAATTAATATCCTAATAAAAAATAGTTCATCTCCCACGGTGACTCGAATAATGAAAACGAGGAAAATAATACAAATGATCAAACCATGCTAAATCATCAAGAAGTGATTGCACGACCACCTCTTTTTTTTTTTTAATTTTCAGGGTTTATTCTTTATGCTATATTTAGATTAAAACTAGCTAATTATTAAAACAAAATTCACATTTTTATGTTTATTTCAATATAAAAAATTTAAAAAAAAAATATTATTCAATATTAATTTAATGGAATTAAAATTTAAAAATTGACCTTATTATAATTAAAAGATTACATTAAAAAATCACTATCGTAAAAAATGCTTCGATGCAAATCTGTAGATAGTGTTTAATTTATAAAAAAAAAATTTGTTAAAATAGCATATTTTTGAATACGGTTGAATACGCATTTTGCGCATAGAAGATAGGTCGTCGGGACAAATTTTTTTTTTCCATTTTATAGTACATAAAATAAGCTTTAATTTGATATATGTTTAAAGGACGCAGTATTTCCGGAACATTTTCAAAAATTAAGTTGAAAAAGTTAATTTTTGTAAAAAAGTTACTATTTTAAATCCCCCCCCAATGAGCAGGTTAAGTGATAAATATTCAAAAAAATGATATCAAATGAAAGGAAAATATCTAAGGTTTTAGTATAAAAAAAAATTAGATTGATTTGTTGATTTTTGAAAAAGTTATGGAAGTTTTAAGAATAAAAAGAAAAAAATGACAAAATTTACCGATTTTTAAATTTGTAATATTTTTGGATATTTCCCCCATTTTCGGGAAACGAGGGAATTTTTTTCAATTTTTAAGGGTAATGTCTCCAACTAGATACGATTTGTGATCTTTTGACGTATTTTTGAAAGAAATCGGTCTAGTGAGAGCTGAGAAAAAGTGGCAACAGACATAAAAAAAAAAAAAAGAGCATTTAAAATTCTAAACTTTAATGTCTTTCTAAAAATGGCGTCTTTCTGTGTAAATTGTTGTTTTTAAGCTCAATTAAAACCATTAAGAAGTTATTATTTTAGAGTGATTTTCAAATGTGGTATTGTATAATCTATATTTTAACTAAATTTAAAATATATAAAACAATTTTCTTCGTATTTAGAGGCTTACAAAGTTAGAAATTTTATAAAAATACACGTATTCTAAGTGCATTATTTTTGTTGGGGAACTAATTTTAAAAAAAAATTGTTTTTAATTCTCTAGTTATATTTGTTTAATATATACTATACAATTTTGAAGTTTGAAAAAAAAGTGAGGTGGTCGTGCAACCACTTCTGGATGATTTGGCATGGATTGACCCAATAGACAAATATGGATAGATGCACATGTACTTCAATGTTTTTTTACATTAGGGACAGGGTATTTTTTCCAAACCATACTATTTACGACCTTAGCACATGCAATGAACTTAATATTGGATGGAATTGTTCATGTCATAAGAGTTGATAAATGACAAAATGGGAGTTACATTAGTGTAATTATTAATTATATTAGATAAATTATAAAGAGTGATCGTTATTTGACCATCTTTTAAAACTTGAAGGTCCGTACCTTTCATTTTGTTCTATGTAGTAAATTAAAAATTGTTGTAAATTTTGAATTTTATTTAAAATTAAAACTATATTTAAAATATTATTAATTTAAGACTAAAAAATATTTAACTCAAAAAGCCGCAAAAAAAATCGCAGATACACATTGCGGGAATAAAGTAATCATTATCAACGTTAAATATTATAGGCAACTTTTTCATTTGTCTTAAAGAGATAGAAATACAGCGTTTAAAACGTAGGAAACAGGTCAATTGTTATAAACAATAGAAACCTATTTCCTTATTTACTGAAACTGTATAGTTTTTTGCGTGTATCTTTTTAAATATTAAAGATAACGGGAAAATGTGTATACGTGCATTCTCCATTATATTATTTTCTTAATCCGGATCACAGTGGGAATGGATCATATTTATGAAATAATTGTAATCTATTAAAATAAAATGAACTGAAAGTATAAAATGAAATAATATTAAAAAAAATCACCATCATGTAAAAAGATGAAATGAACAAAATTTTTTTTTGGCACGAACCTAAGTTAATAATTTAAAGCAGAAACCGACCGGCCCACTGTGTTACTATACTGTATCACAGTAGCCCAATAATCATTAAACTGATAACTTACAGAGTACTGAGAAGATAGGTGCAATTAAACATATAGTTATATGTTTTCACTTTTAATAATTTTTGTATTTAACTTTTACATTAAACATTGTAGAATTTTTTAAAGAAACAATTTTTCCATTAGGGAAATTTTAAGCTTTCAATGGTTTTCAATAATATGAGTGTTTTATCCTTAATCGATCACTCTGTATATATATATACAAAGGCGTAAAGCATTTGAGTAAATGTATTTGAATAAAAGTATTCAAATACTTTCATTGGTATTGAATAGTATTTTTAAATACATTTAATAAAAAGTATCTGAGTAGTATTTTAAATACAATTATTTAGTATTTAATACTGTTTAATATTCAGTACTATTAATATACTTTTTTTTTTTTAATTTGCTAACCATAACACAGCAAGCAAATTAAACTCAGTCAAAATGAAAATTGAGAATAATTCTCTGTTATTTTATATGTTACATTATAGTATAACATAATTATTGTGCTTATCTAAATGCTATTATGTATACATCTATTTTTAATACATCAGTTGAACGTACAATAGCCTATTGCAGGTTCAAATGATTTACTCTATTGTCAATAAGACATACTTTACAGGTTTTTACACGTGTACTAATATTTATTTTTTTCACTGATTAGTCTCCAATAATTAATTTTATTTACCTCTAACAAAAAATATCGAAAATAATAAATGAGTTCTCTTAATTTAAGAGTACTCAATATTTGACTCAAATTACCCTCTTGGTAATTATTTAGGTGGAACCTTTTGCTCTTAGTTAAAATAAAAACATTATTATTATTTTTTAATTATATTCTTAGTATTTGAAATACTTTTGTAAAGTAATTGAGTATTACTCAAATACTTTTGTATGAAAAGTATTCAAATAGTATTTTAAATACATTTTTTTTTAAATATTTGAATATTATTTAAAATACTTTTTAAAAGTATTTTTTACAACTATGTATATATATATATATTTATTTATATATTCCAGATAAATAAATACATTAATAAATATATCTGGAATTCGTTTCCTTAGTAACAATTGTTTTCTTTATTTTAAATGAATACAATTAATTTAAAAAAATGTTTTTAATTTAAATTAGTTACTATTTCTTAAAATGTATTACATAAAGAACTTTATGCTAAAATATGCTGGTAAGTAATAATAAATAAAACATATTAAATATATACAAACTTGATGGGTTGTGTGAATATAGATGTGAACTTTTATTTTTAAAATCTTTTTAATCATTTTCATGACGGATAACTATATTGTTTGAAGACGGAGAAAACACCAATTTGTATTTATTTTATAATTCAATTGAAATTTTTTCACCCATACACGTATAAAATGCGGTTGGAACTACCATATAAACGGTTTATATAGTTGCAACTGTAATTAGAACAGTTGGAATAACTGATTATTTGGTTAATCCAACCATTTATTTAGTTATTTCAACTATTTTAAGTAGATTTAACACTATATTAATCATTCATTTTTTTCATCGTAAGTATTTTGCAATTCATTTATTATAATTAAACAACTAATATGTAAAAATGTTGACTTACACTCTATAAATTGACTTTACTCTTTATTAAGTTATTAATTCTACTTTTTGTTTGCACTTTTTCAGTAAAACGTTCAGTAATTCTATTGATATTATCATACGCAATTATAAAATTTCTTGAAAAAAACACAAATGCAATAATAAGTAAATTCAATAATAAGTATTTTAAAAGAAACCTAAAAGATAACTTTAGTGTTTTTTTAAATATTTTGTATAAAAAACTATATTGATGGAAATTTGTTCTCAATCACTTGAGATTATCCAGACTTTTAGGCACTTTTTAATCATTAAGTCCACTTAGAAAAGATGTTATGGTTTATCATACTCTCACAGACAGTTATAATTACAGTTTCTACAACCATGATCTCGGTATTCTCATGATAAGTTATAATTTTGATGACACATTGAACTACTCAAATTTTTAATTTAATGAAAAAATATATTTTAAATCATAGCGCGAAACGAGGCCATTATCCAATTGTAAACAAACAAACGTACGTGCTCCTGTGTGTTGACCTAAGTTTACTAATATGTAATGGTAACTTTGGAGAATATTATTATTTACCTATTATCATTTGGTTTTATGTCAGTTATAACGAGCAATGTGCATTTGTATATTACTTTTGGTATTTAACTAACTGTAGTGTTTTAAATTTTACCCTTAATATTCATTTTGTCACATCTTCTATACTATTATACTTTAGTTTAAGCATACAAACACGTATATATTTTAGATTACACATTATTAGAACCAGAACAGGCGGATAAAATAAGGTCAATTTTAGGAGTGAATTATAATAAAAATACAGATTTAATCAGAGGTGAACCAAGAAATGTATGGTTTTTTATACCATTTACATACAAATATCAACTAAAAAATTTATACAAGTGTATGTATTTTTCAATTAAAATAAAATTTTAGTTAAAGTAATTAGTAAAATTAACTATTAATTTAACTAAAAACTTAGTTCATCTCAAACAAGGTACCAAATTAGTATTTTATTTCGGATCAAAAAATTATTTAAGTATTAATTCTGGATATGGAACACCATATTCAAGGCTTCTTCCACCTTCGAACACAAGTATGTTATTTTTTAAATCATTATTACATTTGTCATATTATATTATGTATGATAAAATCTTTTTGGTTATTCTATTTACCATTAGCGTGGTAAACTTTCTTGGCTAAAACAATTTTGAAATTACCATAGCTAAAAGACAAATGAATAGACTTGATTAAAAATAAGTCGTTGCATAATCTTAAGATTATAAGACCAGTCTATATATTGGACTAACAAAAATTAAAAATAAAGTGATTATGAAATTAAATTAATTTTCGTAATAATCCTAACATATCACGAGGATTTTGTTTTTTTTTTATGGCTATATTTTTGACATTTTAGTATAACTTTTATATAGAATACTTAATGAAAGTTAAAATATAAAAATATAAATTATGTATGATAGATAAATATGATGAAATATGTATGTAAATATAAAGTATGATAATTCTATTTAAATTATATTGAGCACATTTTATATCATAAACTTATTATTCTTACATTAAGAAAATGAAATTTTTTATTATTATATATACGTAGATTTTTCTTTTCTCATTTTATTTAATTGTTAAGCTATAATAATACTTTGTATTGAAAGCTAATAAAAAAAAATATATATACGTAGATAAATTCAACGGGGATAGTTATAAAATAAATTAAATATTTAAAATAGGCTTATTAAGAAGTCATTTATGTATATCTAATAATTTATAGTATCATTTTGGTATAGTAATACAAATGAAAAAGCTCTGTGATATAAGGTCAAAGCTCCTAAAGTGATTTGTATCAAAAAGGTATCCCCTCTAATGGAAAAATAGTTTAACCACCACTCATTGAAGTAATTACTATATGAAACTTAAGTTTCATATGATAACATATAGTTTCATCCGATTATTCATCGTTCTTATGTCCAAACCATTTCTTTTTAAAAATGCTAGAGTACAATGTATGCAACATGCGTTTATGATCAGTTTTCTAAAAAATAATAAATGGCAATATTTTTATAGTTATTATGTCCATAGATAATTTTTACTGATCATTTAATTTAGATAATAGTAATGATCTTTGGTTTTTATTTTTGTTGGGTTACTTTTTAGGCCAAAAGATGCCACAACTGTCTATATTACACACAACACTATTTCAAAGGTCTCAAATGAAGTTTATTCCTAATCCAGAGAATACGAACTTATTATTTTTTTCATTTTATCAATACTTTGTTCTACAATTTTTTAACACAGACTCAAAACTAGAGGTATTGAAAAGCTAAATATTTACAAATCATCTTCATCTATCTTTAGTTTTATATCTTTGGAAATAAATTAAAGAATGTATGTATAATCTGGATAATTCGGCGACATACAGGACCATAGTAATGCTGTACTACCCGAATTATATCTAAAGTTTGAATATTAAAGAGCTAATGTAAAAAAATTAAAAAATGAATTTTTAGTTTTTAAAATAAATTTTGTAAAAAAGTTAATGATGTTAGCAAAGTGATTTAAATTTCCTTGGAAATAAGTAGAGTTTTTATTTAAGCAAAAACATATCGTTACCATTTCTAATTTTACTTTAATAATTATTTAAAAAATAGAAAATTTTTTTTCTATATTAGCTCTTTTAGATCTAAGCTCGTTGATTTTATTCAAATGGCTAAAAGAAAATTATACAATCTTCATACAATACAATTTAAAAAACTTCATAACAATAGTATAATTAGAAAAAACCTAGGACAGGGGGGTCACAGCACAGTAGTGACGTGGCATTGTTGGATCAAGTATAATGATATCTGACAGTGACCAAAATCACTATCAAAAAAAAACGCTTCGACGCAAATCTTTAGATAGTGTTAAAATTTAAAAAATTTGTGTATTATTCCAAAAGCTACATGATCTGCTAGTTCCTTATTAATATCTTGATTAAGATAAAGAATGTCAAATGAAAAAAAGATTATTAAAAAATATTATTTCTCATAAAAAAATTGTGTTGATTCATACATTTTTCAATAATTTATAGCATTATAAAGTTAAAAATATAAAAAATAAAATCGAGGATTTTCACACAAAAATAGCATTCGGTAGCCATTTTCACCGTGAAGACAAAAAAGTTATATCATTATTAAGTTAAAAAAATAAAAAAAAATTATTTTACAAAAATTGTAATTTTTTTATTAACTTTGATGTCTATTTTTACCATGAAGACAAAATAAAGTCCGAAATTTTTTTTTCCATAATAAAGTATATTACACTACCTTTAATTTAAGATATATATAAAAGTGTTAGACCTTCCGGAACACTTTCAAATGGTAAGTTGAAAAAGTTCTACTTTCTATATGCATTATTCAGATTTCAACCCCCCCTGTATATAGGAAAACAGTCCGATTTAAAAAAAAAAAGTATGTCGAATGAAAGGTGTATATAAATACTACTTATCATGAAAAAATTGTACTGATCCATACATTTTTTAAAAAGTTATAGCATTTTATAGTAAAAAATGTAAAATATAAAATCGAGAATTTTCACACAAAATTAGCATTCGGTGACCATTTTCACTACGAAGACAAGTCCAGAGGTCAAATTTTTTTTTCCATAATAAATTACATTACATTAGCTTTAATTTAAGATATATATAAAAGTGTCAGACCTTCTGGAACACTTTCAAAAGTTAATTTTTTGTGAAAAAGTTGTCATTTTAAATCCCTCCCTGTGAACAGGTAAAGGGTTAAATTTATATTATGGAAAAAGTTATGGCAGTTTTAAGAAGAAAAATTTCGAAAATTTGTGATTTATAAAATTTGTAATTTTTTTGGAGATTTCATCATTTACAGGGAACGAAGGAAATTTTTTCAATTTTTGAGGATAATGTCTTCAACTAGATACGATATGTGATCTTTTGATGTATCGTTGAAAGAAATCCGTTCGGTGTGAGCTGAGAAAAAGTGGTAACAGACACAAAAAAAAAAAACACACATCATAATAAAACCAATACCTTCTCAGCTTCGCATCGAAGTTAAAAAATTAGAAAAGATGTTTAGAACCCATAGATACCACGGAAACGGGCTTATATTTAATAATAATGGCAGAGCTCTTTCAATCATCATCTTCCCTAATGATTTGTGGTCGGTTCTTTTGATTTGACAGGATTTTTACACCGGCTGTCGTGTTAACAAAATCCCATAATGGTTAATGGAACCATTAAGGGAGCAAGGTTAAGTGTCACTATTAAAGTTCCGATATAGTCACCCATCCGGGAGTTAACAGCAAACAGTGCAGCTGAACATCAGCGCTAAGGCGTCGATTGCAGTCGGTACTACACCAAGCCTGTAGGATACTTTCAATGATCATTGAAAAAGAGTCGAATCACTACATGTGCCGGGTTATTGAGGTTCATTTATACAGGCCCGGGAAAAGAACAAGGCCATCACTTGTCTATAGTCCTATATTAAAAGGGAGGCCTTTTTAAGCGTAGTTAAAAATCAAAAAAAGGTCCCACAAAAATGTTTTAGCATTGAGCTCCATAATAACCAGAACCGATACTACGCCTGTATAGCATAGGCATAAGTAAAAGCGTGATTCAGACAAAACATCTCCAATAATGTCTATAACGTCCTTAAAAATTATAGTTGTAAACAAATTAATTCATAGAAGTATTTTTAAGATAAAGTATCATTAAAATAAAATTGTTGAAAAATACAGATCTGTCAATAAATGAATTGTGGTTGCTCTTATATTTATTTTCAGGTAACTGCTTCTCAATTATACGGATCCAATGATAATACAATGAAGCAGTTGAGAAGTTTTACTAAAGGAAAATTGAAAACCGAACATTTTAATGGAGAACATTATCCTCCATATTTATCATCAGTTAAAAATGTTCATATGGTCTATCCTTCAAACAAATATGATTCTAATAATTATTGGGTGAGATTTTAATTTCATACATATATGTATAAAAACCCAAAAGCATACTAAATCAAGCACTTTCAATATACATAAGGTAAAGCCAAAATATGTCATAGAATTTACATGATTTTTTTATTTTAAATTTATTAAATATAAAAAAATAAGTAACATAATTTGTTATAAGAACAAGGAAAATATATTACCAATAACTCAATTTTTTGTAAAATAAGAATTATTTTAATAACATTTTCGGCTTTTATTTATCACATAATGTAACATGAATTAGTGATGTAACTGTTCTATATTTAATATCAACATTTATTGATGCAAGGAAATGCTCCAATGGCCTTTCCCTTATATTCATACTTCATTGCAATTGAAAGATACTTATTAATAAAAATAATCATGACTCCCATCCACACTCTGTATGCAAATTTAACTTCCAATTTACTAATTCAAAATTTATCGATCAGACATTTACTTAATTAAACCTTTTATAGTTAATATTAAACATTTTCTCATACCTAATATAGTTAAATAAGTATGCTATTATTAAAAAGTTTAAAGGATGGAATTTAAACAACTTTAAGAAAAATTATTTTTCTATTAAAAATCTGTTGTATTGCCATAGCATATATGCATATAATCAACGAAGGAGTAATTTTGGCGAATGGCGGAAAAAATTCCCAACCAAATTTTTTTTTGTTTAAAGTTGAATTAAGATATGTATAATGACATACTAAAAGTCCTCATCGATTGGATGAGCTTTTTTTTACAGCCTCGCAAAAGTTCAAAAATATGAGCTTATTTAATTTTCTCAAAAAACATTTAACTTACAAAAAAAAGTTTCATACAAAAGTTATTTAAAAAACAATTTTAAACAAAAAAGGTATCTTATATCTTACATAAGGTATCTTATGTCTTACAATCTCGTCAATACCACCGCTCTTTGTCTCTTAGACACAGGATTAAGTGCGGGTGGTTGAAGTAGAGAGAAGCGTCTGGTGTCTTATGCGATAAAAGAATTCCAATGAGGCTAAAAGGTAAATTTTACAACCATGTAGTGAGATTAGCTATGATGTATGGTTTACAGTGTTGGGCGTTTGATAAGAGAGTAGAGCAGAGAATGAGTGTAGTAGAGATGAGAATGCTTAGATGGATGAGTGGAGTAACTTGAAAAGATAGAATAAAGAACGAGCATATAAGAGGGTGTATAGGTGTAGCGTCAATCGTGGTTAAGATGAGAGAAAATAGACTTAGATGAGTTATGAGGAGAGAAGAATCGGAATTATATTGATCCATACATCTTTCGAGAAGTTATAGCATTATAAAGTTAAAAATATAAAAAAGAATTTTTTTACAAAAATCGTATTTTTTTTATTAAGTTTAATGTCTGTTTTCACCATGAAGATAAAATAAAGTCCGAAATTTTTTTTTACCATTATAAAGTATATTACATTAGCTTTAATTTAAGATATATATAAAAGTGTCAGACCTTCCGGAACACTTTCAAAAGTTACGTTGAAAAAGTTCTACTTTCTATATGCATTTTTATGTTTTGAATCCCCCCTGTATTTAGGGAAATGGTCCGATTTAAAAAAACAGTATGTCGAATGAAAGATCTATATAAATACTACTTCTCATAAAAAAATTGTAATGATTCATACATTTTTCAAAAAGTTATAGCATAATAAAGTTAAAAATGGAAAATACAAAATCGAAAATTTTCACACAAAAATAGCATTCGGTAGCCATTTTCACCATGAAGATAAGATAAAGTCCGAAATTTTTTTTTTTCATGATAAAGCATATTACATTAGCTTTAATTTAAGATATATATAAAAGTGTCAGACCTTCCGGAACATTTTCAAAATTTAAGTTAAAAAAATTAATTTTTTGTGAAAAAGTTGTCATTTTAAATCCCCCCTTGTGGGCAGGTTAAGGGTTAAATTTATGAAAAAAATATACCAAATGAAAGGTAATGATATTATGCATCTATATAAAAAAGAATTATATTGATATGTTTATTTTTGAAAAAGTTATGGCACTTTTAAGTAAAAAAAATTGAAAAAATTTCGAAAATTAGCGATTTTTAAATTTGTAATTTTTTTGGAGGTTTCCCCCTTTTACGGGGAACGAGGGAATTTTTTTCAATTTTTAAGGGTAATGTCTTCGACTAGATACGATTTGTGATCTTTTGACGTATCATTGAAAGAAATCGGTTCGGTGAGAGCTGAGAAAAAGTGGTAACAGACACAAAAAAAAAAAAAAACACATCTTAGTAAAACCAATACCTTCTCAGCTTCGCATCGAAGCTAAAAAATTGGAAAATATATTTTAATACTCATATTAAATGTAATGTAACTCGAAAAATATTTGTTTAAATAAAAAAATATAAGATACCTTTTTTGTTTAAAATTGTTTTTTAAATAACTTTTGTATGAAACTTTTTTTTGTAAGTTAAATATTTTTTGAGAAAATTAAAAAAGCTCATATTTTTGAACTTTTGCGAGGCTGTAAAAAAAAGCTCATCTAATCGATGAGGACTTTTAGTATGTCATTATACATATCTTAATTCAACTTTAAAAAAAAAAAAAAATTTGGTTGGGATTGTTTTCCGCCATTTTTTCTTCGTTGACTGGCCTAATAACAAAATGGCCCATCCCTATCAAAATTACATCACTTTTGACGTGTCTCCAAACATAATAGCGTAACTAAAAAGAACCTACATGTCCAATCTTACGGGGGTATCAGTATTAAATTCATAAACATCATATCATAAAAAGAAATTCTAAAATAAGTGTATAATAAAAATTGATCACTTATGGCTAATTTTATTTAAAATTAAAAATATTAATAAAAACTAAAAAATATTTAACTCAAAAGCCATAAAACAATCAAAGTAAGGTCTAAAAATTGTATTCTTGTCTAAGAGTCTAAATTTTATAAAATATTAATATCACCCCAGAATATTTACCTTTAAAATGTATATTAGTTTGATAGAATCGTACATTCTAATGACTTTAAGAATCAAGATCCAAAATGGGCAATGGGTCATCCATTGTTAAGTATGAACCCACTTTTATTTGTCATGTCAACTCTTTGGATTCGCGAACACAATCGTGTGTGTAATATATTATTTAAAAAGTGTCCTCAATGGTCGGATGAACGTTTATATGATACTAGTAAATTGATTGTTATTGGCGAAATGATATCCATCATGTCAAATGAAATAATGAATGCTCATACAAAGTATTCATTAAAACTACGTTATGAGCCGGAAATTTTACAAACTAGTGTATCTATTCCTCTTGCAAATGGAATCAATTCTCCAGATGAATTACTTTTTGCTACTATGTGGCCATCTAGCCTACCCGATAAACTAAATCTTACAAGTCTCAGTTCATTACTATTTGGTAATAATCGGTAAAAATTTATAAAATGAAAAATAAAGTAATATAGTTTAATAATTATTATTTAAATTTAAGACAACTCTTTGTTGATGGATTAAGCAACATAATTCAATTAATGATAAGTCAAAAAATGGGCATGATTACGAGTAATAATGACGGCCCTGCAACAGAGCCACTAACTAAAGTGATGTTAAAGCTTTCTAGAGAAAAAAAGTTTCAAAGTTTTAATAATTATCGAAGGCACTTAGGTTTAGTGCCATATAATAACTTTTATTCTTTAACTAAAGATAAAAAACTAGCTGTTCAACTAAAAAACTTATACGAAGACATTGAAAACGTTGAGTTAATACCAGGAATGTTGGTGGAAAAACATAAAAATGGGGTAGTATCTTCCACTAATATGGCTATTTCAAACAACTTGATAATGACTGCAATTTTATCCAGTCCAATTGGAAGCGAAAGTTGGTGGAAACAAGACACCTTTGGTGGTGATGAAGGATTTGAAATAGTAAAAACAGCTACTATTAAAAAATTAATTTGTTATAATTTAATAGATCAATGTAAAAGTTTTGATGTTAAGTTAAAATCAATGTAGTTAATTTCTACTAATAAAAAATATAAAAGTACAATTGTTTTTTTGTTGCAGAAAATTTAAAACATTTAAATTATTAAAACTACAGCTAAAAAGTAGAACATTTAATTACTGAGAATTCATTTTTATTATTGAATAAGTAATTTTCTATTAAATTAACAAGTAAATTATGTACGTTACCATTTAAAAAAATAAAGTCGACACCTCTGCAAGTCAAAAGGAATGATTCTAAAGTGTAAATTATAGTTAATAAATTAAGAAATATATGAAATTAAAAAAACCAAAATTTTTTTCCCATTATTGTATTTATTATGTAAGTAATCAAGTGGTTAGTGATAAACCAAACACTTGTATATAAATACATATATATTTTCTTTTAACTTTAACTTTAGACAATGTCTAATAGTTAATCATAAAAACTCTAAAATGTATCAATCACAGATATAAAGTATTGCTTTAACTATAAATATCTCTTTAAAAAAAGAAAAAACATAAAAATAAAATATCTAGGAATGTCTTTCTTTTTATTGTATTTTTTTATAAATTAGTAAACATAAATAACAAATTTTGGTAAATATATATTTAAAAAATAATAAGTAAATATTTTTTTTTAAGAATTAAATATAAACAATAAAGTCATTAATTTTCCATCAAACAACCATCAATATGGTCATCTAATTCAATTACATTGGTAAAATTTTGTTCACAGCATGGACATATTATTTTTTTTTCATCAATATTTTTTGGAGATTCTTTATCTATACAAATATCTAAATGTTCATTGATATATTTTTCTTGAACAACTTTATTGCACTTAGGACAATTTACAGAATCTTTCTCATCACTGACATCAATTAGTTTATTGTTAAAAACATTATTTAAGTTTTTACAAACATTTAAATGTTCTTCCATTAATGATCTTTCAACTTCTTCATTACAAACTGCACAACGACAACTATCTTCAATTTCACTATCAAACAATTCTTTAAGACTGCTACAATTTTGTAAATGTATATTTAACCAATCTGAAAAAACTGTTTCATTACAAACTGGACATAAAGTTGTATCATCTTTTTCTTCTTCATTATGATGATTATTTTCATTTTTCACAACCAAGTTTTCAGCAGGTGGTTTTAAAATTTTAATAAAATTAGTAATTTTATTGACTGATTTGCTTTCAGTAATTGTAACCTTTTTTTTTTTTTTTTCACCATATCCTTCAGGTTCTTTAATTTTTATAAAAGAACCACCACACGTAGCTTGATGGTTAGTCCACCATACATCATTAATACTAGGTGTACGATTTATACTTCTTTTAACATAGCCATAAAAAGGTGGGTGATTTTGACATGGTCCGTTACATTTCCACCAATGTTGTCTGTACAATTTAACCTCTTCATGGAAATTATGATAAATAGATATACTAGTACCAGCACTTTTATTGATACGATACATATGTTTACAAAATTCAGACCCATGTCCATCTCTATCTTTATGATCAGAATTTTTAGTAAGAAATAAATATGCATGAATCATTTCATGTAATAATGTTTCAACTACGTCTTTGCGTGGGCGTAATTTTAATAATGGTTCACTTAAGCTTATAGAGCATTGGCCATATTGATACCTACACAATCCAGCACAAACTGTCATTCTATTATTCCATTTTACTGAAACAGAATCTAGACTATTCCAAAAGTACTGACGATTAAAAGCTAAAAATAAACCATGTACATCAGGATTGGGATCTATAGTTTCCCATGAAGAATCTACAATACTTTGAGTAGCGTTTAAACATGTTTTTTTAATGATTTGTGAAGATGAACTATTTGACTTGCGTTTTTGTTCATTAATATTGTGATTATCATTGTACTCAGTTAAATCAATTGTTTCATAGGAAGACGACTGCGTTAAATCTATTTGACAAACATTTTCAATGTTTGTAAGATCAATTAGTTCACTTTGAAGTTGTAAAGCAATCCAATAATCGGAACTTTTATCCATTTTAATTCAACATAATTTAAAAAAATGAAAATTTCTTACTTACAAAATCTTTTCAATAGATGGTGTGATTTCGAAAATACTGATTATTATATTATTAAACAAAGTCGATTAATTGAATCGTATTATCCACTTAGTTGTGATAATTATGTTGGCAGATTTTGACAAGGACAATAACAATATTGAAGTTAATTACAGATCCAATCTAAATTATAATATTTATTAATCTTAACATATTATTATAAAACAATTCAAATAATATGATCTTAGCGTTCCGAAGTAACATCAATTTCTGATAATATTAAGCTCAAATATCTATAAATATTCAACTAAGCTCTTCATTACGTTATTTTAAATATATGGCCTTGAAAATCAACTGCTAAATTGATAAGCGGCAAAAAAATTTATTCGTTATTTTATTTCAAAGTAAACTGATTACAAGACTTCCAGAAGTTTTTATTTTCTTATAAAATAATACTAAATTTTCTTTACATTCTTTTCATAATTAATAGTAATATTTATCATGGCTGAAGAACGTAAACGGCGCAGATCAAGTTTTTTTCCTAAACTAGTTGAAGGTAAGAAAAAATGTCTGTATAGTTAATTTTATACCTTAATTTTAGGGTACCTTACTTATACTCGTATTTTAAGATCAATTGATGTGTTTATAACTTTTATTTTACTATAAATTATTTGTTAGTTATTAATAAATTAGAATTTAAGTATAGTACTTAATAATTATTTTTTAAGAATTAAATGAAGACCAATTAGAACTATTTCGAAATGTTTCTTGGGTCGAAGAAGAAAAAGAAAACATTATATCAAATTCTAAACTATTTGGGGGATCTTACAGAGAAACAATATCTGAGTAAGTTTGCTTAAAACAAATAATTAAAAAAATACATTTTATTTTATTTTTACAAGATTTACTGACAATTTCAAGCTAAAAAAGAATGAACTTCCAAAATTAATTGCAAGTAAACATGAAGAAAGAATTTGTTTAAAAGAGTATGTACCTATCATAAAATTATGGAATAATTTGTTTAACTCAAATATTATTATCAGATTACAAAAAAATATTGTCACTATGCTTAATTTTTTAAATTGATGTATTTCTCGAGGAAGAAATTTGAATATTAAAAATAAAGCCAAAAATTTTTAGATTTTTGATTTATGATATATAAATTGGGAGTAAAACTTATGAATTTATTAAGTTTTTAATTAATAGAATTAAATAAATTTTTTAATTGATAGATTTAAGTCAGATAATATTTTTTTTTTTCATAATACTATTTTAAAGTTATTAGAACATTATTTATTATTTATTTACATAGGACAAGTGCACTATACAAAATATAATGTAAAATTAACAACATTTTTAATAATTATATAAATGTTAAATCAATAGTTTTATAATGTAAAACACATAAAATAAAATAAGTAATGGAATATAGTAGTAATTTAACAAGTTAAATAAAAAATTATAATCACATTTAAATTTTCAAGTACTCCATTACAAGATTTTTTAATATAATAATAGTGGATTATAAGATGAATAGAATATTCTATCAAATTTAAATTTAAAGGTTAACATTTTTAAAAATAGTTTTAAATACCTTTAATTGTTTAAATTTGACTTTGTGGGTAAAGAAACCATATTTAGCAGCAGATTGTGTAATAGAAATAAATAAAGTTTAAAAACAAAAACTAAAAATAAACTCAGAAAATTTCTATTAAAACTTCAATAGCTAGAGAGATTTGTTTTATAAATACAAAATATAATCATTAAATGTTAATTTATTTGATTGAAAATAATACTTAAATATTTGTACATAATGACTCTAGAGATACATACTTAAACAAACTTTTAAAACATTGTTAGATCAAGTAAATGTCATAAATTTGTGTTTATTGTAGTTAGTTTTAATATTTTATAACATGATATTATATTAATTTTATAAAAAAAATTGTTGGAAAGAGTTAATTTATATTTTTTTTCTTATTGTGTCATAATTTTAAAAAAATTAGTAGTAAAACACAAAAAAATTAATTTGCATTGAAATATCGCTCATAATTTCAGTCATCCTTGTTTTTCACATGTCTTACACAGCTGATCAGCACCAGCCTGTTACATCCACTTCTCCTATATCATTATTAATATTGATACCACAAATGTGCTATGTTGTAGTTAATAGTCTTTAAATAAAAAAAATTTTAAAGAAGTAATCATTAAAACATCAAAATTTTAATTTTTCATGTATTAACTTGAAAAAAAAATTCTGTATTTTAATACAATTGTTAATATCTGATAGTCACCATTTATGAAGTCTATTGTTTTTTACAGAAAGTTACACAATACTAAAAAAGAAATTGATTGGGAAACTGCTAATAATGAACTGACAAGTTTTGAACGTGATTTTTTTATTGATTGTCCAGATTACAAATTTTTAGTTAAAAAAGTTCATACACTTACACTGTATACTACTTTAATGAAACGATCAAATTTTGAACTTCACAGCATATTAAAGTCTTATAATGAACGAGCTAATAAAGAAATACAAAAAATACAGGCAAATTTCATTCAAAAAATTATTGAAGACAGTGGTGTTGGGATTTCTTTTGATAAAAATGATTCTTGTTCTACAACATCTGATGAATCTGAATTCTGATTTTGTATAATAAAATATTTTTATAATTTGAATCATAAAATATTCATTGTAATTTTAGACAATTTTTGTATCCTTATTACAATTATAATAATTTTATATCTTTTTAATTAATGTTTTTATCAATACATATTTGATTTCTGTGTAAACAAATGTATTACTCCTAGTACAAAACATAGTATTTCTATTGTTAACTCAATACTTCCAATGATAACTTCTAAAAAAATTACATATGTTTGCCATTGAATTAAATGAAATGTGCCAAGAATTGTTGATAAATTTAGTAGAGATGAAATCACTATTGGAGGTGCTTTATCTGTAAGATTTCCTTTACTGCCCAACGCTATTCTACATGTCTGTAATGGATATAATAAAATAAAAATAAACCATTCAATGACTGAAACACTTCTAGGATAAGGTAATTTAACCATTTTCAACAAATAAATAAAAATTTCAATCAAATAATAAAAAAAAAAATAATAATTATTAAAATAAAGCACAACTTGGTAGTATAATGAAGGAGCCATTATAAAATTTAACTACATAATTAAAAAGTTATTTTGTTCTTAAGTATGAGTAGTTTAATTTGTTTGGTTACACTTGGTATACAGTTGCTAGGAAACCAAAATAATGAAAATAAATACTTTGTTTTTTTTAATTTAGTAATTATAAAATTAGTAAAATATACAATANATGAAAATAAATACTTTGTTTTTTTTAATTTAGTAATTATAAAATTAGTAAAATATACAATATATATATATATGTATTCAAAAATTTGTACGGAAATTTTTAATTAAAAATTAGTAAGATTAACGACATGATCAAGAGGAGAGCAGTGTCAGACTAGGCTAGGGGACAATGTTCCTCCAGAATACTCTAAAAACCAATTAGATCTTATATAACAATGAAAATTGCTAAAGGTCTTGATTACCCATGGTATAAATAATTTCGTAATAATAATTTTAATATTCGATAAATTTTTATCTGAAGGGTAGTAAAATATTTATTATGTAAAAGGAGATAAAGTAACTACGCAGGGGTAGGGTTCTAGGGTTTTTATCGTACCGCAACTAGGTCAGCTATATAGTGGAAGGCAAAACTCACTACAGAACTATTATCAACCAATAATGAAAGCCCTACCCGAACTGAAATTCCGTGTATGCCATTGAATAAAGAACCAAATCGTATAGATATAGGGTGGAACCCTTTACAACTATTTAAATAAAAAGTAAAAGATTTTAGTCTCAAAGGCAAATTTACACATAAATTAAGTACAATTTTTTTGCTTACAACATTTTACTGACTTAAATTAAAAAAATGTTTTTATTAAATTAAAAGAAATTTACAATATTTCTTAAGGGGACCCAAATTTTCAAGCTAATTTCTACCAGTGTAAACATGACGAAGGGAAAACTTAAAAAAACAAAAATAATAGATACTGTTTTTCAGTTAACAATTTTAAAGATATAAGTAGTTCATAATATTAATTTATAAATTTTAATACAATTAACAATATTTCTTTGTATATTATTGAAATATTTGCTCAACATGTTAAAAAATTGACTTTTCTATTTTTGTATTTCATTTTTCTTTTTAGATTAATAATAATAATAAATTTAATTATTTCCAAATTTATTGAAATATGTCTAGACAATGTATATACCATGAATCACAGATCTCAGAATAACATCAATTAATAGTCCTATTCGGAGTATTTATCGTCGTAGTAAAATCCAAATTTTTGTAACCAGGTATTCGTAGTAATTGTAGTCGGAGTAAATGTATTCGGAGGATTTTTTTACAGTGTCGGAGTATATGAATGTCGGAGCATTATCAGTTCGTGGTAATCTCCGTAACCCAAGAAAAACAGGTTGTTTTTTACTAAAACGCCGTCGGTACTCAGACGCCTTAATCTTAACCTTCTCTTTATTCTTTTTTATTCTGTTGTTATAATATATTACCTTAACTTTTTTTTAATGACAATAATATGATAATAATACGATTCTGGTAGGTGATAATATAAATATAGTGTACCACAGATAAGATAAGATAAAGTTTTATCTTATCTGTAATAGTAACATGTCTTTTGAATTTCTATCATTAATAACTTAATTATATAAATAGTTAGCGGTGAATTAATTATTAAATGTTACTAATAAATTACATTAAATTAATTGTAATTTTATGAAAATGAATGAAGAATTGGAGAAATGCATTTCTCAAAATATTCCATGGGTTAAACTTCCAAATTCTCTAAAACAAGTAATACAATTTTTTTTCGTTTCTTTAAAGATAAGCTGTAGTATTAATATTAATAAAGATTATGTTATGTAAAATTTCATTATGGTATGATTGCAGAATGTTGGTAATTCAGTAAAAGAATATAAAAAATGTATATCTACCTTCAGTATTAAAAATCAAATACGTTATAAAGGAAACTTAGGTAAATAGTTTCTCAAGTTTCTCTGAAAGATAATAAAATTTTTAAATATTTATGTTTAAGTCAAAACTGTGATAAAAAATGAGCAAAATTATTATGAGGATTTAATGACTTATAGTAGAGAAAATTTGATGCTTTATCCATATCATTTGTCTGATGTAATTGTCAAAGGCTTAAGAATCACTCCATTCCAATTTTATATTTCAACAATTATTCATGTTATGGAATCAGATAAAAGCTATGATTCTATACCAAATTTTACTGCTGTCGATTGTTTGTATATCCATTTATGTATTTTAAAGTTATAATTAAAATTATAACTCATTAACAAACCAAAATTATTTAGGTTTACGGCTATTAGGAATTGGACGTAATGAATATATAGAGTTAATGAATCAATGTAGATCAAAAAGTAAACTTTTTCGCAAGAAAAATGATATAAAACCAATGTTACCAGTTCAACCAATAGATATCAATGTTGATCCTTGGTGGATGGTTGATATCGGATGTTTATATGAAGATGATATGAAGGTTAAATAATATTCTATTAAATTATAAACATTTATTTATGATTTATTATGTAATTTTTAGGCAGTCAATGAAAATGAAAAAAAAGTAATTGATTTTATTATTGATAATGGGCAGCAATTGGCTGGTACATTAGATTATCATATAATTCAAAATCTTTATAAGTAATATATAAAATTAGTATATAATAAATTTATAATTATTAATCATTTAAATATATAAAAATTTATAGAAAAGGACTTGTATACTTTAATGTACCTATAAATGATGATGATTATATTATAGTGTCAACTCTTGGAGGTTTTGTCATGAATAGAGTTCTTGGTGATAATTTTGAGAATCTTCTGTATAAAATTTTTGTTTCCATTGATGAACATACATCAGTTATTGAGGTAGGTATGTTTAATGTGTTTCTTATTTTAGTAATTTTCAAAAAACTTATACATGTATATTATAGTAATTATTAATTAAATTTATCAATACACTATAATATCTTGTAATTATATAGTATAATTTTTATTTTATTAGAGAATATACACAAGATATTTGTATAATGACATACACATAAGGGTGTATTTTGTGCGTATGATTTAAAAATTTGTTTTAATTCCTTAAAAATATGCTTTTGTTTTTTTTTTAGACAAAAAACTTGATGTAAATATCTTAACAGGAATGTGTTTTTTGAATAAAAAAATAGGAGTATAACATCTTTTCAAAATTACCTCCAAAATAATAGTTGCAGTACCCTAAAAATCATTTGCCTCTTTTAATTAAGAATATATACCAAAAAAGAGCATTTTTTATTGGTAATAATGAGGTATTCGACAGTAATAATTTACCTAAATCTATGACTTTTGCAAAGTTTTTATTAAAACCCCATATTTGAACACCAAGTAATACTATAATAACTTAAATCACACACATGTAATACATCCTTACATTTAAGTGATGATAAAAATATCTTGTCTAGGATCTTAAAATAAAATAAATATAAGTTATAATATATTATAATTAAAATATAATAAACAAAAATTTGTTTTGATTTATTTATTTTTCAAAAAATTTTAAAAATGTCAAAACTTAACAATTTTTAATTTTTGACGGAATTTCTTTATTTATAGAGAACTGTAAAAAATTAAGGTAGAAATTTCCAATTATTTCTAAAATTTTGGGAATTCAAAATATCTCAAAAAAGAAAAAATCCTGGGAGTAATGTTTTTTTAAAAATGACCAAAATAAAATTTAATTTAAAAAGTAATCTTAATTACTTTTGTATTATGTAAAATTTTAATCACATCTTAAAATATTTTATTTTTATGTGAATTAATGTTGATGAAGCTTGATTGTTAAAAATTTTACTAATATGTTATTTTTTAGTTGGCAACAGTCTTAGAAATTGATTTGGAATCTGTTAAAAATGCTGTTTCCTTATTTTGTCGACTCAAAATTGCTCAAAAGAAAAACTCAAAGCAATGTGAAAATCATTCTTCATGGTTAAAATTTGAAAATTCAACTAAGTTTAAAACTAATGATGTTCAAAATTTGTTGGCAGATCAAAATACGAAATCTTTTGTATCAAATATTACTAATAATCATGAGTTATTACCAGATAAAAATATAACAGAAAAAAGAATGGCTTTCTTATTTGATTCTACTCTTACAGCTTTCCTTATGATGGGTAACCTTTCCCCAGTAAGTTAAAAGTATGCTACTTGTATTGCTTGGTCGGGAACATGTCAAAACTTAGTTCAAAGGTTCAATTTTATTGTATCAATCTGCACACTTTTCCTAACCTCTTCAATTTTTTTTTTTTTTTAACGCATTATAAGCCCATTGAGGGCCATAGCAGCCTCCCCCAAGATAGGAGGTTTCTAAACCATTGATACTCCAGGACGGGTGGTTAGTCTGTCGCCGGAGAGAGGAATGGTAACTCCAGTTACCAAACTGATCCTTCATTCTGCAAATGAAGCCATCCGTGACCGAGTTTCTAAACCGAGGCAGTGCGCGTCAAGCACTGACGCGTTACTGACTCGGCCACATTGTCCCTTCTAACCTCTTCAATACAAGTATTAAATCCTTAAAATGAGGGAACAATTTTAAAAAACCTTTAAATAATTTTTCAATAACTAATATTTAATATTTTTGTTTAAGAGTCTTAAAGATCATGCAGTTACGTTATTTGAAGCTGGGAAATTAACAGATGAGGGTTTAAATTCATTTTTAGAAGAACTTGATAAAGTAGCTGAGGGCTATAATGCTGGTAATAATGTCTTTGGAAGTGAAACTCCAAGTGCTGGTGAAAGTGAAGGCGAAGCAAAAAGATATTTTGAACATGCCATAACACTTAGAAGTACTGTTAAAAGCTTAAGGTCTAAAAATTGTCTTGGTAAACTTGATCTCATTCGATGGGAAAGTCTTAAGTCATTATCTGCTGATACTTGTGTTAGATTTTTAAAAAAAAATTACAAGTGAGTCTTAGATTAATTAATCTTTGTTAAAAAAAATTAATATCAATTAAAAAATAGCTTATTATTATCTATGGCACCATTAAATAAAGAAACTCCACTTTTATCTTCTCCAAAATTGCCACATATTGGACCTCCAATACCTGAAGTGAATTCAGTTTGGTTTAAACTTTATTTATATCATAAAACAACATATGGACCACCATCACTATTATTAGTTAGAGGTAAATATTGTTATTTAAAATGCAACACCTTATATCTTATTTTTTGGCTAAATTGAGTTAGCATCATTATTTATGGGAAATCAATTGGTTATCTGAGAAAAACAATCAGAAAACCCGTTATTTGTCAAAAATTTGAAAATCAAAACAGCCGCTAACTAAAATATACTAGTAATAAATAAGATTTTTGCTCTTCTGAAAAGTTGTAAAAGTTGATATATGAGGTCTTGCATCTTAAGCGACAGTATGTGGTTATTATATCTAATATAACTATAGGTAAAATGTATTTTTTATTTATCAGGAACTCGTTTATGGAATGTTCCAAAAATATTTAGGCATTGTTCTAAAGTAATGGTTACCACTTGGGGGCATGACTCACACTTTATTCCTATTGAAAATTTATTAACCATTATTAATGATACATTAAAAGAATCACCAGTACTTATACAAGTGAGTTCATCTTATTTTTAACAATTTAGAAGACGATAGAATATAAAAAATTAACCTTATTTAAGACTTATCTTTTTATTTTTTGATTCTCTTTTTAACTGTCATTTGAAAGGCATCATTTATCATTATTATCTTTAAGACATAAAAAAAATTCCTAGTTCCATAAAATACTTAATGGATTGTTTTTAGGCATGTACACCAACAACCTGTATCTTGCCATTTCCAAAAATTAATAGTTTGAAAAATGGTAATATATTTACATATCAGTACTAAGTTATTACTTATACACTTTTTTAACAATAAAATTTTTGGTGATATATCTTTAGATAATATTTTGTACAAACATGAAGCAATTGAAAAATTGACAGAAGAATTGAATATTAATAATAGTTGTGGTTACATAACATGTGTTACTATGCCAGCTCAACATGAAAAGAAGTTGTTATTTGAAGAAACATCCTGTAATGTTTATACAAATAAAAATATATTCAGTGCTTTTTTTAATTTATTTGCATTTATTATAGCAAATACACAAACATTGCAAACTGATAATATAGAAAATTTAAATAAAGAATTAGATAAGCAAACCAATAAATCTTGTTCAAAAAACTTATTGACATTAGAGTTAATTAATGATACATCTAAATGGACACTTTTAGATTGTTGTTTTGGATTGCCTTTATTTAATACTGAAGTTAATCAATTAATTTGTTCTTATGTTGTTGATAATCAATTGTGGAAGGATGAAAAGTAAGTATCTTTTTATATTATATATTAATATTAATATGATAAATGTGTATCATTTATAGTGCACAAGATAGACATTTTCATATTCAAAATTTTTGCTATTTTTGTCCTCAAAAATTTTAGGTGATTCTTCTTACTATTATCTCAACCCCTTCATCTCTCAACCAAAAAATATTAAATAATATTGAAATGACATCACTGTAGTAACATCATTTATTTGGAAAAATATGCATTGGTGATATGTCATTGTTTTTAAAGAAAAAATTTTATTTCCTTATGATTCTTGATGTTCATGATTAGTGCTAGGAATTATATGTAATGATAAATTTGGTTTGAGCCATTTTAAAGGGTCGTATGTTTGTTCAAATTTGTCATGGGATTAAACAATATTATAGAAGTATTTTTCATATTAGGGGAAGATAAATATTTCTTATCGCCACAAAGTATGTATAACCTTCATAACAACACATTACTTAGTGTTTAAGTTAATTAATAAAAAATTGTACAGAATGATGTTCTGTTTACAAAAACTCAAAAAAATTTATAAATGCATATAATTTCTAATCTCATGATTCATTTGCTATTGTGGATTAGGTAGAAGTACTTATTTAAGGGATATTTCATTTTTTGTATTAAAAATTGAATCTAAGTTTTAGAATATACTTAGAGGTGATTTCTTTCTAAAATGCTAAAAATTGGTTAAGTATTAACATATAGAATTTTTATATCTTTCATAAAACATAGGTTGTTTAGAGATGTGTTATAACTTTTTTTTATTAAGATAAAAACATTAATTATAAAGTTATAACTATGAAGTCTACCATAGTAACAATTATTTTTCTATGTAAAACTATGGTTTACTTTAACATGTAAGATTTTTTAATTTTTCTATTTGTTTAAAATAAATTATAAATATACATTCTTTTTCAGTGTTGCAAAACTTATAGAGTCAAATGAGATTTTGGCAAAAGACTTGATGGAATTTATAGAATTATTTAAAGTGAGATAATAAAATTAATTTATTTTATTTTATTTTTACTTATTTCTTGGTAAGAACTGTTGTATCTTCTTCAAATTTAGGTTTTTAGAGACAACCATTTATTACAATATATTTTAAACTTATTTATTGTAAATTTTGTCTGTAATGCTATTATTATTTGATATTAAAATAATGGGTGATAAGGAATGATTTGTCATGGTTGTTAAGGTGTGCTATTGTGGTATTATTTGTTTATAAAAAAACTTTGATTTGAGTCTTTGAAAATAGATAAACCTATACTTTTGAAAAGACATTATGAGTCACAATAAAATTTACTATAATGATAGTTTTAATAATTCAGTATTTTAATATTGATACATATTATTATTTAATTCAAGAATTCTGACAAAGATCTGGAAGAACTCTTATCATATGACAAGTCATCTATAGCATGGCCTGTAGATTGTTTAGTGTTTAAGAATGGAAAATTATCGGTCTGGAAATAACTTTAAAGCTTTTACTATTGAAATTTACACAATTGAATTTATATGATAAATGTATATATATTTTTATTAAATTAAATATGTTTTGTGAATATTGGCTTATTGTTAATTTAGTTAAAATAAAATAAATTTTTGTTGTTACTTAACAAATAATATGATTTTTACTATATGATTAGTTAGTAATTTAGGCATTTAATAACATTTCATCTTAGCCCCTGATTTGTTGAGCTATTTTTTGAAGTTAAAAGTTTTATTTCTGGTAATAAATTGTAATAGTTGTCTTTTTTTCAAAAGAACACAGCTTCAATTTATTTTTACTTTATAGGATGATCAGTAGTATATTCAACTACACATCACCTTTAGGCTGAATTATTCTGGCAGTTCCATTATTCAACAATAATGAAAGCGATTATAAATAAAAATGTTCGCTCTAATTTTAACACTAAGAAAAATTTTCTTTACCTCCACCACTATCTGCAGAATAGGTTAATTGGAACATTTGTCCTATATATTAAAAAACCTTATGGTTAGTTTTTTTACATTTTTTTTTTTTTGCTCATCAGTGTACTTTATACCTACTTTCACACTAAAAAATTATTTGTCTAAGGCCTCTTTAACTTTAAGGTTAGTGCAGCTTATGTTTTACATTCCTTAAAAAAATCATGTAATTATCAAGAGAAATTGTGCATTACTGCAAATTACCATCGTATGATTAAAAAATATCTGATGCTAGATTTCTCTTCACTTCAACTACCCACACTTAATCCTTTGTCTTACATCCTCGTCAATTCTCCCGCTCTTTTGCACAACTGATCCTAAATACTTAAAACTTTCCACCTCTTCTATTACATTTTCGTCTATTGTCACTAAACTCCTCATTTCACCTACCTCATGTTCACCTTTGTCAAACTCGTACTCTATATACTCTGTCTTACTCCTACTTATTCTTAAACCCATTTCTCCAAGACCTGATCTCCACACCTCTAGCCTTTGATTAATTTCCTCCCTATTTTCTCCTATTAACACTATCGTCAGCAAACAATATACACCACGACACCTCTCCTTGTATTTCTTTAGTAATTTCATCCATCACTATAGAAAATATGTAAGGGCTTATAGCAGTAGTATACTCCTACTTTTACTCTAAAACTTTCTGTTAATCCTCCTACGCTTTTTACCATGGTACAAGTGCCATCATACATATCTTCCATTATATTAATGTACCTTTTCGAGACTCCTTTTCTCATTAATGTCCACTTTAAAACCTCTCTCGGTACTCTATCATACGCTTTCTCTAAATCTATTAATATCATACATAGCTTTTTCTTCTTTTCCCTAAACTTTTCTATTAGTATTCTTTGTTACCTTTTTATTGTAAAATTTTTTAAGTATACGGTTAAATAACCATAGTCGCAGTATTAATGATGATTATAAATTTAAAAACCATCAAAATATTCATATAATTTGTTTATTTGCAGTTTTTATAATAATATCGATTTAAAAGGTTTAAATGAATGTCGTTATTCAGTAGCTTATAGATAAGATTGTGAAGATTTCCAAAATGATAATAAATAATTGATAAACGGAATATTAGTTTTGGCGGTTAAATACGATGTTTTCCTCGATTTATTCGAGTTTAAGCTATTGTTTGTCATTGACGTTGTGTAGTACTCGAAGACAGTTGCGTCGTCATTTATCTTATAACAATTTAAATAGTTTATCAGCAATTGATTTCACTAAACTCATAATGGCAAAAAATAATAAAAAATTATACACAGTTTTAATTGAAGGGAACGTAGGCAGTGGCAAAACAACATTCCTAGAACAATTCAATGGCTGCCAAAACGTGCTTCTTGCAACTGAACCAGTTCAAAAATGGCAAAATGTTCACGGCCATAACTTTTTGGTAATTTCTACTGCATAGATTTTATTATTTAAAAAATTTTATAATCGCTTTAAAATAAAGTGTCCGTTTTCCCGCAGGGGCTTATGTATAATGACCCAAAACGATGGAGCTTTGCCTTCCAATCAATTGTTCAGAGAACTATGCTAGAACTACACCAATTAAGACCTAATCCAAATCAGAATATTAAGATTATGGAAAGATCGGTTTACAGTGCTAGGTAATTTCATTAACATAATGTACTACTTATTGTTAATATTTCTAAATAGTTATTTAAAATTATTAGCATACATATGGATAGTTAAAATAAAAATTAGTCTGAATTAATTTTAATTACACTAACTAATTATGATAATTATTACATATTAATTAACAAAAAGCATGCCTGTAAAATTATAGTTCAAACATGTTAAACAAGTTATTTTTCTTTATACTTACAACTGTCAAAATGAAGTAGTTCTTATCCATAATAATTTAGTATACTACATTTCATTTATCATCTAAACTTAAAAACTTATTCATTCAATTAATTATTAGTAAGATATATTTTACTTAATATTACTTAAAAATAACTCAAATTAAATTTAATCTGTAGGATGTAAAAATTAATTTTATTGTATTTCAGAAACATTTTTGTTGAAAATTTATTCAAAGATAATTTTATGTCGGCTCCAGAATATGCAGTACTTGATGCATGGTATCAATGGTTGATCGAAAATATTGAAATTGAATGTGATTTAATTAGTAAGATTCAACAAAAATAAATGTAAAGTTATAGTGAAGTAAATGTTTTAATATTTCATTTTAATATTACAGTTTACCTCAGAACTGATCCTGAGATTGCTTTTAAAAGAATAAAAACTAGAGGACGCCCTGAAGAAAAAGATATTTCATTTGACTATATTAAAAGCCTGCATGACTTGCATGAGAAATGGTTAAATGTTAAAATGTCTTCAATTCCAAATGTCCCAGTAAGCTAAATAATTTTATAATACATAACACTACGGATAGGGCAGTGAATGAGCAATTGAAACATAACTAGTAAAACTCGGTTAATATTGAAACTGGTATTTATATTTATGATCACTATACCTAAGCATCTAGTAATCATTTATCGTTAAAATACTCATCAATATGTATTTACTATAAAAACATATCACCTAAACAAATTATAGTTTGATATTTCAGGATGATTTTCTATAGGACTATTTAACCTACAAAATCTTACTTGGTTATTTTTTTGTACTAAGAAATAACTTTTAGTTACCAATATTTTAATATAAAACATTGTTGTCTTTTATTTTTATTCGAATTTTTATGAAATGTCGGGATTTTACCAAAAATTAACTACTAGGATTTTTTTATTGTTTTGGTGGGTAAGTTAATGTGTTTAATATTATATCAGTTAAACATATTCTCATATTGATAATATAGTAAACTGTAAGTATGAGAACCAAAATGTAACGCAAATCATCCAAAAAATGTACTATAGTATCATCGCTTGTCAAATTTCAAAAAGGATTCCAAAAATTTTTCTTTTAATAAAGATTTAACTATTTTATTTGATTTTTCATGCTATCAGGTGATATGAAAAAATTTAATTGTTGGTTTGTTTAGGATACTTAAAAATCGGTCATTTCACATAAAATCATTTTACTTTAAAGATTTGACTTGTTAAAAAAAATTTTAACCGGAAACATAGTTTAATCAAGGACTACATCCTCGGTTAATTATTAACTATTCATAATACATATTTAGAACTTTTAAGTATGTATTTTACAACTAATATATTATCAGTGATGGACATGAAAAAATTTATTGATGTATATGTTAAATAAAAATATTATTTCATTCATAGAATTAGACTTGATAAAAATATAACAAATGAATAACTTATCTAATTTTAGTTATCAAACATTAAACCTTGTACGAGTTTTGCTTACATGGGTTAATCTAATGACATCCTTGTATATTTTTATAAGTTAATGAAAAATAGCCAGCAAATTTTTTCAATAAATAAATACATAATTATTATAGAGTACAGTTGTTTAAATCTAAGTATTATTTTTTGAAAAGCGGTTTCTGTCTCAAATAAAAAATTAAGAATTAACATAATTTTAATAAAATGATCTCTGAACATAACAATCCAATAGTTATTGATATTGTGAATCACTTAGATTATAGTATTCATAAGGCTGATTTTTAATAAGTACTTGTGTAGTTGGATTATAATTGACCATAATATCAAAATATCACACTATATTAAAATTTTAAATATTTCAGGAATTTAGCATTATTGTAATCATATGTGATCACTGATATGTACTCATTAGTTATCTTCAGTGGGGGTTTTTTTTTTTTCAAAAAATTAATTAAGTTCTGTATTTAATTCAAAAAAGTTGTAAATTATAAAGCAGTAATAGGCGATAATTTTAATTAATCAACTTAAATTGATATAAATCTAAACAAAAATATCAATTTAAATAAAAATAAGTTTTCTTGAAAATAAATGTAAAAAGATAAACAATTTTATTAATAAAAAAATTAAAAACTGGTAAATTTATATGGAGACTTTTTTTACTTGTCATCTTTTAGAAAATCATTGGGTAACTTTAACATATTTTTATAGATATGTTTAAAAAAGAGAATAACATTAAAAATATAGTTTCATTTAATTTAAACTTAATTAAATTATAATATTTTATGCATTAAATAAAAATAATATATTGATAATATGATATACTTTAAACTTAATTGATTCATACTAAAATACTTAATTTTTTAAAATATGGATTCAAATCATTATTGTAAATTATAAATATACAAATTATTCTGAAATTGTATTGATTCGCATCAAAGCGTTTTATGAGAGTGATATTCACAATTGTCAGATATCATCTATTCTTGTCCCGCCAATGTTGTGTCCCTACTGTGCTGGTAATTTTTTTACTATTTGAAATTATAATTAAATATTCCTGGAGATGTGTTTTTTTTTTCTAAGATTATATTATGGTAATCATTCATTTTTTTAATGAAGACGATTTAAAACTGAAATTTTAACTTTGAATGAGCCTGATGTATGTAACTGATATTTTATTAAGGTTGTGGTCCTTGATTTAAATAACTTAATAAAATATTAATATATGATAAAATTATAACATTCTTTTGGAGCATAAGTAAAAACTTAATCGTTGAAATAGATTCTATAGTTAAGAATCTATACATAGTTTTTATTTAGTTTAAAATTGAAGTATTTACATTCTTTAATTTTAGGTAGTTGCTGTTGATGCTAACCAGGATATGGAATCAGTTAAAAAGCAGTTCAAATTTGTTCGAGATTTAATAACTGCTAATGCATCAGCTATTGTTGAACCTCAATTCAAAGTAAAAAATATAGAAAATGACCAAATTTTGAAAGATATTCAAAACAATATGTCACCTAATTGCAAGTTATTATCTGACCCTACACTTATACCCAGTCAACGTGTGTAGTATAATTTTTTCTTTTTATTAATATGTATTTAAATTTATATTTTATTAACATACAGGTAAAATAAATGGCTTCTTTAGTTGTACAAACTGAAGGATATTTATTTTTAAGTAGTCATTTTCTATATTATTATTAAGAAACTTTAAATTTATGTGCATTATAAAATTTAACATTATTTTGTTAAGTTTGAAACAATTATGATATCAATCATTTTTCGATTGAGATAATAAGCTATTATTTCGAACATGTCAATTTATTATTTATGACAAATCTAAACAATTTGTTTTATAATAATTTACTTTGTTTACTTAATTTAATTTTATCCATGTTAAAAATGTACCTATATGATAAATTTTCCATAACTAAATAAAGATGTATGTATTTGTAAAAATTAGTTTTTTATTTTTATACCTTTACAGATTTAACTAATAAATTATCTATAGAAAATATTAGTAGTAAGATACTTCTTGTCATTAACTTTTTTACTAAAATTTGTACTTTTCATAAACACTGATTGCAAGAAAAAGTGGACAAATACTTTTCGCAAACTAAAATTTTCTTCATAATAAATTAACGTTTTTAGTATGACATTTCTGTTATCTTAAAACAAAACCTTTCGATTCACTTCTAAATCAATGACTTAGTTTGTAAAATTTGACTATGAGCACTAGTCCCATATTCATAAATCCCATCAATAAACTTAGGGGGTGTTTCTTTACAATAATCACAAAAAAATATTTTTGTTTATTTTTCATTTCATATAACATATTTTAAAGAAATACGGAAATCAGTCAGGACTCAATCTTTACCTGATACTCTGTTTATAAGAATTGTTTTACCGGCTAAAACCCAGAATATTATAGTTGTAACATAAACAAATAATGCTTCCCTAAAATATTTTAGCATTAATAAAACATACATATTTTTTCAAAGATTAATTAATTAATAGATTGATTCATTAGAATTTTAGAAAAATATTAAACTAATGTTTTATCTTCACCAAAACTATCACTTTCAACCTATTAACATTTAAGGGTTGGTAATTTGATAAACCATTTAAATTATAAAAATTTTTTATTTTTAGAATTCCAATTAAAGAAAAAAATCCCTTTTATTTTAAATGAGGGTAATTTTATATTTTAAAGGATGATTTCAAAATTATTAAATACTCTGTTAATCACTTAGTTTATACTAAAGATAGGATAGATTTTAAAACTGGTCATTTTAACAACATGCTAATTATTTAAAATATCTAAAACAACTGAGATATTGTCACAATAAAAAATCTTTTATTTGTTTTTTCATACTTTTATCAGCAAGATTTTCTTTACAAATTTTTATAATTTCATCTGGTAAGTCATCTACTGAGTCCTGAAATATAACATAATAAGAAAGATTTACTTGAGAGTTGATAAAAAATAAAAGTATTTTTTTTTTTTACTAAATTTTGTACAATGTGTTGACATCCATAACATAAACAATTAATTATATCTTGTTTAGTAAATTTCTCATTGGAACAGTTACAATCTTCATTACAACAACTTTCTCTTAATTTTTTTTTCAAATTTAAGTCATTAAGATTTGCTTCCACAGCATTGACTCCCATTTGAGAGACATACTTTGAAAATCTAGTTGCTTCAACAGACGAAGAAAGAGGCATATCTGTATCCATGATACCCTAAAAACATGTTAAGCATTTTTTAGCTTGGCAATGAATTTATAAGACAATTCTAAATAAAAATACATACATTGCAAATTACACAAGTGTTGTCAATTGTAGTTTTTTCAACAATTTTTTCACCCGTTCTAAATATTGTAGATATTGTAGACGGAAATTCTTCTTGTAAACTATTTATAAACTGCTCACTAATTTTTTGTATTGACTCATCTTCATTTGTCTAACAAAAAGAAATACATGACAAATAAATATTTACTTTAAATTATCATATGCATTAAAATATCTGTTATTCATACAATTTTAGTATAATTTTATCTTGATTATAACGTTTAAAAAATTATTGATTACATTAATGTTTTTCCCTATGGATAGGGGTTAAGAATACTTCCACGGTCCCTCTCCCAGTCGTAAAATCGGACTAATGAGATTGCAAGGTAAATTCTATAAAACGTAGTGTGACCAGCTATGATGTATGGTTCAAAATGTAGGACAGTTACAAAAGTAGATCAGAGAATGAGTATAGTAGAAATGAGAATGCTTAGATGGATGAGTAGAGTAACTAGAGAAGATAGGATAAGGAACAAACATATAAGAGGGAGTATAGGTGTAGCGTCAATCGTAGATAATATGAAAGAAAATATAATTAGATGGTTTAGTCATGTTATGAGAAGAGGGGAATCGGAAGCTATAAGAACAATTATAGAAATGAATGTTGAAGGAAGAAGTGGTAGAGGAAAACCAAAAAAGAGATGGAGGGATGTTTTTGAATGCAATATAAGGACGGCTGATGTGGGTAATAATGTCAAGTGGAAGTTTAGAATAAGATGTCCAACCCCAAGTAGTTGAGATTAAGGTGAGGAAAAACAAGAAGATTGATTATATTAATTTTTAATGATTTCAAAATAAAATGCTTTATTCAACTACATTAAATATTTATTTTTAATATTGTTTTTTGATAAAATAAAGTATTAATAAAATTTTTTTAAAGAAAATACATACTTTAGTTAAAAAATTTGGATGCTCTAAGTCATTTAGTTGATTAAATAATGCATAAAATGATACTTCTTTTGCAGACAAATCTCTAAGTGGACGTAAAAAAACTATTGAGGTATTAATACTTTTATTATTGATCGCTAAGCCCTAAATTATAATAAATAAAAAATAATTTCAAAACTGAAATTGAATAGTATAACAAGTTAAAATTCTAACTTACTATTTCATTGCCAATTTGGGATCCTCGACCTAAGGCAACATTAGAAAGTAATTTAATAGATAATTTCTGTTCATTTTCTGCTGTCATAACTCTAGTACAATTTAAAGCTCTAGCTATTCTAATGATAGCCAACTTCCTAGATAGTTTTTAAAAATAGTATATATAATAATTATATAATAATAACTATTATTATATACCTAAGTCTAATTAAGATGTCTTGTTTAAGTGTCAAATCAAATTTACTATTAAACAGAGATTTTAGTTTTTTATCATATTTTTGCAAATAACAATCTTCATCTAAAACATTCTCTGAATACAATGCTGAGGAAAACGATATGATATAGTATGGTAAATTATAGGATTCAAATAATTCTTTAAATTGAATAAATCGTTCTTTTGAATATCCAAACAGAACAGTTTCTGAAAATTTTTTTTAAATATCTTATAAAAATGGATATGTAAATTTTTAAATACATACCATCTATATGCAAAACAACTGGGGTAAAAGTTAGTCGTTTATGAGTTGTTTGTTGCAAGCCAGACCATATCAAATGTAGTAAAGAGATAGAACATTGAGAACCACTCACACAAATCATTACATTTTCACCTTGTTTGACCAATTTTGATTTTCCTAAGGTTGCTCGAAACTTATGAATAACCATAGGAATAAAACAATCTCTAGTATATTATAAAAAAAGGATACTTTAATTAATTAAGTTCTTCATTAATATTTTATTAATTTACAAAATGTTCATACTTGCAATATACATCCTTTTTTCTAAGAACTACATGTCCATCTTGAATAAGGCATTTGCGACATTTTGAATTATTCACATTTATAATTAATCTAGATAAAAATATATAAATTAGTAATTTCTTTATTAATTTTTGGAAATGTAGTAATAAAAGATGAGTAATAAATAAAAACATAAATATTAAGATTTAGTATTCTTTAAAATTATTATAACATTAAAAATTAACCCACGCATCTTTAGTGTTGGAATCTTTAAAGATTTTATTACAACCATCGTTCAAGCTACACATCATATAATTCTGAAATATCAGAACTTAAATACTATATTTAAACAAGAAATAAATGCTTTTATTCAAATTACTATAAATCTGAAGGACAATTACAAAGCACAAAGCTATCCAAACATACAATTAATTCACGTGTCTTAACGTTCTATTATCAATATCTCAATTAATGACTTTGCATTTTTTATATAATAGAACTTAGATATTTTAAACGGTTTTATTTATTGTGAATAAATTTATTTATTCTCTTTAAAATATATTAAAAGATAATTATATGGTCTAGATGACCTTTTTTGGGAACATAAATCTACTTTTAATCCACATTTTTTAACGTTTTAATTAGTGATGGGCATTGTTGAGATATTTCGATTATGAAAACAATCGAGAGAGTTCGATAATGAGTAAAATAATCGAATTTTTTATCGATCTCAAAATGATTCGAATTGTTGTCTGCCGTGACATTCAATTGATAAATATTTACACTACTTTCGTAATTGAGTTAGTATATTTTAATATTCAATAATAGTATACACACATTAGTATATAGTATTTTTAACTTAAGTCCTGAAAACTTGCTGTTATAAATTTATTATGATATTCAATAAGGTATTAGGCGGTCGCTATCTTATCTGGTAGTTATTTTATAGGTCAACGGGTGTGTTTGGTGATTGTTATTATTTATTAAAACTTATTTGTATGAACGGATACATAAAAATGCGATCTACGTTTATAAAAAGACAGTATATATGACTATTTATATCAAATGATTTTTTTTCATAAGCTTACTATTTAATAATATCATATAATACACCTATATTACCCATATTAAACTAATATGTGTATGTTGACGAATTGTGAGTTACGATTGTTTTCTTTCATTTTGAATCATCTTACAAGTCTATACTTGCAGAGAAGTATTTAGAGTATTGACACCCCGGGTAAAGTTTTATTCACTCTCCTACATATCCCTCTATTACATATATTATGGTTACAAAAAAATGATGCTGCCCCTCAATTTCAAAATAAATTTGCCAACTAGGACGATGGTGCCCACTTGCCTCTCTCTCTAAATACGTCTCTGGATACTTGTTTATATTTTAATAATTCTAAAGTACTTTACTTATTAACTTTCATTATTTAAATATGAGATCGGACTGTAAATAACGTTCTGTTATCTGGGAATACTAAAAAAAAATACTATTAATAAAACTGTTATGTGTCAAGTATGTAAAAAGGATTTTAAATATTACGAAAACTAACTTAAAAGATAAGTACTTAAAAATTATATTACTTATAAGCTTTCAATAAGGGTTTTCAGAAACTTCAAATTAGGTACATGGATATATGGAATTTTTCTATTTTTATCTTTTTTAATCTATTTTAATTATTTTTATTTAATCCGGAGAATATTTCATAATTTAATAAATTGTTTTTAAATTTTAAAATGAGTGTCAACTTTTAAGTTGGGTTTGATGCTATATTGTATATAAATTTATAAAATATTAATATTTTATTGTAAATACATAAATAGATATATTTCATTCATAATAGGTGTATTTCAAACGAGTAGATTAAGTACCTAATTAAAATTGAAGACAAAAAATTAATTATCGAAATATACTGAAAATCAGTAAAATTAAGCGATTGTTTTTATCATACGATAAACGATTTTAATTTCGAGAGATTCCCTCTTATGAAAATGTCATAATATACTAATAATTCGATTAACGAAATCATTCGATCACTACTTTTAATTATCATTTACAATTGGGTTCAATACACGAACTAAGATAACATTTTATCTGTTCTGTAGTTTATTATAAAATCGATTATCTTCAATAAGTAATTTTATTACTTTTAAAGATTGGTAACCCTGAACATGTTTTGAAACTTTTTCACTGCGTAAATATTACATAAAAAGAATTTCACTAAATTTTAAATTAGTTATTTTTTCAAGGAGTACATACTTAAATAAAATTTTGTTATCTATAAATAAGTGTTTATTATTAAGTATTATGATTGTCTGTTAATATTTGGTGACTTATATGTTCATTTATTTATTTATTTTTATTAGGAATAATGAGCACATTACTTAAATGAAATACATGACGTTCTTTTAATTGTAATTGATAAGCTTTATATTTTCTGTTTTATTATAATTTAAAAAAAAATGAGAATGCAGTTATTGTTATACAATTTTCTTTATTTTAGATCATTCATTTAAGCTTTTCTTAAAAAATGTGTATGAAACGAGAACATGAAGACTATGATAAATCAGGATTTCCTTTTCCACTATTTGATATAATAGATTTGACTATGGAAGAGATTAGAGAAGCTGATGATATAATTGAAATGATGCCAACAAACGACCAATGGAACTACCCTTATAATCTACTACCATCTAGCGATGATGATGAAACGGTAATTTTTAAATTATTTTAATTGATATACTTTTATAATTAATATTTCTTTATTAATATTTTTGGTCTATTCTTAAAATACGGTTCTCAAGAAAAAATCTTGTTTTTTATGGAGGGATGCAAGTTTTCTTGTATAAACAAATTTCTTAGCCTTTTCTGTTACATTCATTTATTTTTTAAGTGTATAGATATTGAAATAAAATATTTTATTAATTTCACTTACTGTTAAACTAATTTTTAAAATATTTGCCATTTTAGGCAAGTGGTTTCGTTTTAGTAGGTGAAAATGATAATATTACCTATGATGGACAAAATGTTAATACACATGAAGAATTGACTCAAAATGCAAACCAATCACCTGATATGTCTGTTAGTTTTAATGTTGTAAGTAATTTTATTCCAAGTATTCTATTATTGTTAAGAAATAAAAAATTGAATCAACTTATTCCTCTTTTAAATGTCGTGGTTATACTTTCATTTCAATTTTTAACTACTTAGTATAATATGCTTTTAGTAGTTGATTAATAAATATATTTATTACTAATTATATTATTAAATATAACTAATATATTAACTATTATTGAAAATCTAAATAGAAAATTTTGTAGATTTTAAATTAACGTAAATAAATTTCAAATTGTTAACTTCAAATAAAAAAGTATCAGTTTTATATCCTTTTATTTCTTGAACTTAACATGCTACAAAGGGTGGTGGCCCTCTTTCACACGTTAGGGAGTCAAAGATGGTTCCTGGCTAAGTCCAATGATGGACAGGATGGGTATAATGACCGGCTTGCACTAAACACTACCAATGAGAAAATCACAAAAAAATCTTGTTTGCACCCTGGTAATCAAACCTGGGACTGTGTGCGCCGAAATATAAGTTTCTATCCACTTGGCCAGGCCGACCCCTTAGATTGATAACTTCATAAAAAAGTTAATAAAAACACCATTTTGATTTATTTACATGATGTTAATTTCATGTAAATTTTTTTTATTTTAGAATGTTACAGAATCTAATAATGCTAACCATTCAATTGAAAATCGTGAATTTGATTTAAATATACCACAAATTTTGCTATCTATGTCTAGAATATCAAATAATTTATTTGAAAGAGCTGCTGCTTCTTTAGATTAGTATTAATTGTATGTATATTATTATCTAATTATTATAATTTATATAAAGATTTTTACAAAAATTTATTTACTATACAGTCTTTAAAAAAATTAAAGTTTAATCTATGCTATATGTCTTTTACTTCTGACACATTTAAACATGGATCAAATGTATTTAGCATTTTAGCAATATTAATAATGTAAAATGCTATTAAAGCTCCAGAAGCTGATCCAATCTGAGTGATGCAACCATAGTAGAATAATCCTTTATTGCCTTGATTACGTAATATTGCTGCTATGGATAATTTCACATAAGAGGCACATCCAAAGTATAATACCCAAATGAAAACCTGAAGTATTTCATATAAAAACATGTTAAATATATATTTTTTAAAGAAAAAAATTTAATAAAATAATGGAAAAAGAAGCTATGTAAAAATGCTATTATATTTGGTAGTATGAATATATTATAGAGAATATTTTATAAATTATAGTTTTCTAATATTAAAGATCCCATAAATCAAATTAAGTTAAAAAAATGTATCTATAATTACTCTCTTCATTTATTTTTACATTTTCACATGCAACTTTTTATACAAATTTTATTAATATAAACTTACAATTATAACTATTCCTGTAGTTGTATTATATAAAGGTGGAGTAGGATTTGCAAATGCAGTTATCAACAAACATATTGTTGAAATTTTGCAAATAATGTATAATATATTTAACACATTTTTGGAAGTTCGATTAGTGTACAGTGATATAAAACAAGCAACTGGATTTATTATATTTGAAAAATTGGTTGCTAAATGATATGCAAAGATTCCATATGGTAAGCATGAGAATGATTGAAAACTTATTAATAATCCATTAGAAAAAAAAGCTGTTGTTCCTTGTAAAAATAATAAAAATATTCTTGATTTTTTTTTATCTTCGATTGGTTCATTAATTTCAACAGCTTCTGTTATTGTTTTTAATTTTTCCTTTTTACAAATTGGCAAATATTCGAGACATATATATGACACCATACTTGCACACATAATAAACCCTATCATCACGAAAAATAATTTGCTAGAAAAATTAGCATTTGTTGTACTGCGCGTTGTTACATTATGTCCGTTTTCAACAATTGTAGTACATGATGTTAAACTAATTCCTTGAACAATCGCAATAAAACTAGGTAATAAACCACTTAAACCTTCTCCAATCATGTAAGTAATTAAGTATATACCCGGAAATCGGCTTAATGAGGGAATAAATAAAACTGAACTAGTGCAACCGACAATAGCGATTCCAAATGTAAGTAAAAACAGTAAAACACTATGTGGTTCACCAAAAATAGTTAGCGTAGTTTTATAAAAACCAGCCATTAGAAACATTGATACTGAGCCCACAATAAGAATAAATACCGTTAGTGATCTGTCATATTTATTTCCAAAATATGTGCGCCAAATACTATATGTTAGGGGTCCCAAATTACCAATTTGTACTAAGATTGATATGTATGAAGGCAATGTCCATCCTTCAGGGGTTGTTTGAATTAATAATGGCAATTGCGTATATAAACTATTGACTAATATCCAAGCACCAATTCCGAATAGTAGTGTAAATAGATCTAAAAACCTGTAAATAAAAGTCATATTTATTAGATGAATGAGGTTGAAATCAAAAAATTTGTATGAAAGTTTTTTAAATAAAAATGTATTGCATGTACTTAAAAAAATCCTTAGATTAAACTTTATTTGTCTGCCACTTATATATGTATTTGGATTTTATTGGGAAATTAATTATTAAATTTAGATATTCTATTGAATCATTATATCATTACATTTTTATATCAATTTAATGGTATATAGCCTCTTTCGAATAGTATATTCGGGTGAATAATTCTTATTTAATATACCTACCATTTTCTTTCCACTACCATACTTCTTTCTAAGCTGTATAGTTTCATTTGCCTGGTCATTAGATGTGTTTTTTCGTCTACGCTGCAAATTAAAAAGGCGTGTACAATAATACAAATAAAATATATAATGTAATAAGTTTTATCGAGATTACAAAAGAAAAAGGGTTATGGTATCATGACGAGACAAATTATTAGAAGATGACTATTTTTAATTTGAAATGTAATGAAATTTTTTTCTTGTAATATTACCTTTGACAAAATGTATACGACACTGTTTCATACAAGGCAGCTAGACCGTAGGAAATCTAGTTGTGCACCGCACTAGATTGTCGTCTTAAGCCTGTTTTCGATCGCTAAAGGAGCTGGTAAGTGGGGTCACTTGGGTGGTTGCCGGCTAACCGTACATCCAATAAATGACGCGTCGACAATGATTACATAACAATAATTAAACTATTATATTTAAAGTTCTTCAGTGATTAATCTTAAAATAAAGGATGTTATTTTTTACTAAAATGGCCTATAAGCGGCTATGGACAAAATAGAAAAGGTATAAAATAAATAAAACAATTAAAGCTTCGACGTATAACGTAGAATAGATGAATGGTGAATTATGACAATGATAAGTTAACTGTATGTATGCTTAGCGTTAAAAAGGGCTAAGACGTAAACGGATTAATGCTACAAGTGTAGTCGCTTAGGAAGTAAATACTTCACTGACGGGCAGGGCCGACCACTAAAGGTGTGCACAGATACGAAAGCTCGAGGGTGCCAGGGCACAACAAGATGTGCAAAAAACAATACAAATTTAGCGCACTATAACCGAACTGTTGCCTAGTTGAGATAGGTATTAATTGCTGATGGCAGTCCTTCAGAATGAATGGCCTTTATGTTAAGTCGATTCAAATAAGAAACACGTCGCTACCGGTGAGCATGTCAATACATGCCGGCTGATCGAATTGCGGGTCGTCTAATAATTCTGTGTGACACGGACGACGGGCGAGTCCATTACGCACTCGCTGGTAATTGCCTAAAATTGAGAACCGCTGCTAATAATACGCGGACCGAATGATAATTATTACGTAACGGTCGTTGTTATAACGAACACTACGGTGCATTTTGTACGTGCGGCACCGTCAAACCAGGGTTGTTAAAAAAAATCTGTTTAAAACATAAATAAACAATTTAAAACGTCCCATAAGACCAATGTAAATTTTTTATTTTTGATGTTTAAAATGTAACAGCCCTACGGCATACTGGACGTTTGTTTTTTTAGATGGAGATTGTTCAGAGTCTGATGTAGTATTAGTCGATGAAATATTTGATTTGAAATCAATTGTGTTATATCTATCAAATGTGTTATACTGTATGATGAGGCTTGTTAAATTGTCTGCAAGTTGAAGTACAAGTACAAGCGCTGACCATATGAGGACTCATGAGAAGAGCACGAAAAACATAATTTGTTTGTTAGGCGAAATGAGGTAATACTGCGGTTTAAAGCAGTCTGTATTTGAATCCCCCCTGAAATTTTTATTGAGCAAAAACAAAAAAATGTTCAGTTTATATTGAAAAAAAAATTCTGGCTTAAATATCTTAGAATATGCATAAACAAAATAGTATAAATCATAAATAACATTACAAACATTTTTATCGGGTACATAAGCTTTGACACCTCCAAAAGTCTCGGGAGCGTCTTGAATCAGCTATCCCAAGTGAAGTGTTTGTATGTAATATTTGTATGCATTTACCTGCGCAAATTTTACTACTAATTTCTATTGAATTTAACCTGTCATAGTTTTATAAAGTTGAAATGATAATTTTTGAGCCATAATTTTGGATCAACAGTATAAAGACTTCTATACTGGCCAGACACTACAATATTAACCATGTTGTTCTAAAGAACCACAATATTTTTATATAAATACGATGGTCAGGTATAAAACTAGTTTGTTACAAGTAGTATAAAACCAAGGACGTATTCAGAAATGTAGTTGAATATGATAATGTATAGGATGTTAGTAATAATATTAAACAATCCAAACCTTATAATAAAAATCTATGGTTTGAAAAAAGTTAATTAATTTTTTTGAAGTATAAATTGAAGATTTACTTTTTTTATCCATCATTACCAATGAGTAGACCTTTTACGTTACACTATGCTATTAAGTTTACAAATTTAATTTTTAATTTTTTTTGTTCGTGTAATTGTGTTCATCTTAAGTTGTGTTAAAATTTTATAATATTTAAATTTCTGTACACTAGAGGTAAACATACACATTATTTTGAACAAGAAGTGATAGTTTTTTTGAAATTCTCATTAAAAAAAAAAGACTATCTCTAGAGGTATGTAACCTCTCCAAAAATTATTTAAAATATATATAATCCCTACCCAACCCAAACCAACATACTTTGGACCGCCTTTAAAATAATTTTCTGAATAAGGCTATGTTTCTAAAAGTAGTCTTGACTCATATCGAAAAATATGTGATTTGAGATAATTTACTTCTAGTATATAGATTTATTTTAATACACAAATATTAAATTTATTCTTGTTTAAGTTAGAGCTACGAGTAAATATAATTGAAGCTGTATTCGTGTAAAAAGATTATCTGATTTAAAATAATTTATCATACTGACCTTTCAAACATTATGTCTTAAATGTTCTAAACGTTTTTTTTTGAAGTTAGTGTAGTTAGTGAAGTTACTGTATATTATAATAATTTTTCTTATAACCAAAATAAATTTTGTAAATAGCCATTGTAAAAATTTAACATTTCATTTATATTGTCTGTTATAAATTAAATTTTTTTCCCTTAAAATACTTGATCAAGAAATGAAAATCAAGGATTAAAAAAACTTAATCAACACGGAATTATAATAGATGCACTAACACTATGCAATCATTTTATAACTGTTCAGTTTTCTTAAATAATATTATCTATTCATATAAATAATGACCTAGTGGAATTAACACGCAATCACTTATAGAGATTAAGTAATGCAACATAAATTAATTAATCAATTTATTTAAAGTGATCGAATTTTGCTCTTTTTTATAGTTTTTGTTTTTCGTAAAAAATTTACTATATAATTTTTTTTTACAGTTAATGACTAAACTTATGTTTACTGAACCTAAACTATTATTTTTCTTTATTTTAAGATTGAAATTTTGCTATAAAATTTTAAAATTTGAATTGTATAATCTACACTAACAGCGACGTAAAGTTTTGAGTGTTATTGCCAACATTGCAATATGTTGCAATGTATACAATATTAAAATTGTATATATACAATTTATAAAAAACACTTTGCATTTTCATTTTTGCCCTCTAGATTTTTATTTGAATTGGATATCAAAACTACCAAAATATTGTTGATGCAATTTTTTGATAGGCTAACAAAAAAAAAACTTTTTTTTGATATTCAAATGTAAATGTAATTTTTTTAAAGGAGAGTTTATCTAAAAAGGTAATTCCAACAAACTAAAATATAAATTTATAAAAAGTTAAGTAATTCTGAGATTATCATGAGAAAAGCAATTCTTTTTTTAATTCGTAGACCTCGTTAATTTTTTAAATTACAACCTCAGGGTGTATGCAAAATGGTATCCGGAAAAAAATACCTGAGTATTAAAATACTCTAGAAAAAAATTTCTAAAAGGTAAAAATAACCGGAAAAAAAAACAACTGTTACAATATTTTATTACGAAAAATATCAACTTAAAGTATTGTGTATATTTCGACGCCCTAGTTCAAAACAACAATAACTTAAAATCTATAATTTTCCAGTATAATGATTTAAAAATAAATTTTTACATTATCTCCAATGTAAATTTCAATTTTAAAGACATTCACTTTTGGAAAACAATTCAGCTATATTGAATTGGACTTATAAACTTTAAATGTTAAATAATATACTACAACTTGGAGATAAAAATCAAAATATAAATTTTGAGATGGAGCGTCGATTTATTCTTTATAGTTTTTTAATAATAATTTATTTCATCTAATAAAGGGAAAGAAAAATGTTTGTACAATGGCTATACTGAGTGTTCAGTAAGTAAGGAAACATATCAATTGTTATAAACAATGAGAACAATATTAAATTCGTTTCCTTACTAACTGAACACTATATTGTCGTAATATGTCTAATGCTTTGCATTGCGCATTTTACATTTATCAATGAAAAATGTATACTCTGTATTTTATATTACTAGTATACAAACAAATAATTAGTTTATCTGTTATAACATATACACTGTTGTACACTAGCTATTATATACGTATATACATGTTAAGATGTATACTATACATCTTATCTTAAAATTAACTATCATGTTATGTTCAATTTAATACAATAAATTGAGAATCACTAAATGCGCTGACGACAACAACTCATGAAGGGGTAATTAAAAATAATATAAAAAGGCTTAGTTCTGCTTGCACATCAGTGAGCGAGCGTGTCAGCGAGCGGCTCATTCTCTCTTCTTATTGAAGATCTGAATTCAATAAGAAATTCAGAATTCTTCTAACTGAATTATTTTGAGCAAACTAGCCGCGACCCCGTGTTGTCGCCGGTACATTTTAAAGCGATATCAAGTACAATTATTTTTACGTCGATACTTTATTTATTTATTAAAAAAGGAATAGTATAAATCTGAACGTAATATATACAAAAGAAGTAAGTAAATTTATATGAACTCAATTATTTAGAATTAATAACCTGAGTAAAGAATGGTAAAGCAATAGATTTTTTAAACATCATTTAATTTAATTATTAATAACTAGTTAGTGCTTGGTCATATACTTCGACTGGGTGTCTGAGAGGAGGCCTCCGTCACTCCATGAACGCCTCAGTATTTCAACTAAAGCACATACCAGTTAACATCACGCTTCGACTGGGTGTCAGATAGGAGGCCAAGACCCCGGCCACTACAAGAATACCTCAGCGTTTAATACCTCTATGAGAGGAACTTAATACATATCTTTTTATATCTACTTGTCTTTACTGTTCTAAACCCTCGGACTCTATAACCCCGATAGAACCTGCTCCTGAATTGACCAAATCCCCAAATATCCAACATTGGTCAATAAATACTACCCAAACAACATTTTTGCTTATTTTTGTATTACTACATTATGTATATTGTACATCACGAATTAAATAAAAATTAGGTGGCATTGTACAAAATATAGTTCTGATTATGGAGGTGTTGTAAAGATAACTTAAAAAAAAATCGATCCTATCATCGAAAATGAACACAACCATTCTGTGAATAAAAACCCAGCACAATGATGACGTGGCATAGTTGGATCAATTATAATGGTATCTGACAGTGATTAAAATCACTATCATAAAAAACGCTTCGATGCAACTCTTTAGATAGTGCTTAATTTTAAGAAGTTAATGGATTATTACAAAAACTACATAATCTGCTATTTCCTTATTTATATCCTGATTAAGATAAAGTATGTCGAATGAAAAAGGGATATAAATATTATTTCTCATAAAAAAAATTGTGTTGATCCATACAATTTTCAATAAGTTATAGCATTATAAAGTTAAAAATGTAAAAAATAAAATCGAGAATTTTCTCATAAAAATAATAGCATTCCGGTAGCCATTTTCACTGTGAAGACAAAATAAATAAAGTCCGAAATTTTCCATGATAAAGTACATTACATTAAAATAGTAAAAATAGTAAGTTGAAAAAGTTGTCATTTTAAATCCCCCTTGTGGGCAAGTAAAGGGTCAGATTTATAAAAAAAATATACAAAATAAAAGATACAGACATCATGCATTTATATAAAAAAAAATTATATTGATTTGGTCATTTTTAAAAAAGTTATGGTAGTTTTAAGTAAAAAATTTCGAAAACTAGCGATTTTAAATTTGTAATTTTTTTGGAGGTTTCCCCCATTTACGTGGAACAAGGGAAATTTTTTCAATTTTTGAGGGTAATGTCTTCGACTAGATATGATTTGTGATCTTTTGACGTATAGTTGAAAGAAATCGGTTCGACGAGAGCTGAGAAAAAGTGGTAACAGACAGAAAAAAAAATAGAATAAAAAAAAAAGCACATTGTAGTAAAACCAATACCTTCTAGCCTCGCATCGAAGCTAAAATTAAATCGATTTCATTAAGTATGTAGCTGAAATGAAGGTAAACCATTCATTATAGTAAATAACATTGTAATTTGATTAAATAAAAAAAATCGAAGAATATTATTTAACAGACACATTATTCACATGTGAATAATCATACAGAGCAGTGCAATATAATAATATCCTTTTTACACCTTTTTTCCTATTATAATTTATTACTTGGGTATTCAAATTTATTTTAATAATATCAGATTGTATTAAAATGAAATATTGAATTATCATCATTAATTTAAAATTAGTTTAATTGCTAATATATAATAGTATTAAATTGATTTAGGTTACCTACATCTCCTTAGAATCTAATATATCTTTATTTATTTTCCTCACCTTTATAACCCTTATCCTAAACTATCACGATCTCCCACATCAGCCGTTCTCATATTATATTCAAAAACATTCCTCCATCTCTTTTTTGGTCTTCCACTATCACTTCTTCCTACAACATTAATTTTCATAACTATTTTTACAGCTTCTGATTCCTCTCTCCTCATAACATGGTCACATCAACTATGTCTATTTTCTTTCATCTTATGCACGATTGGCACTATACTTATACTTCCTCTTATATGTTTGTTCCTTGTCCTATCTTATCTAGTCACTTCACTCATCCATCTAATCATTCTCATCTCTATTACACTCATTCTTTACTCTATTCTTTTGTCAACCACCCAATACTCTGAACCATACATCATAGCTGTTTTCGCTACAGTCTTATAGAACTTACCTTTCAGACTCATTGTAGTTCCTTTTGAAAGAACCTAATGATTCTTATTAATTTCATTAATTACTTGAATATTATTAGTAAAATATGCATTTATAAGAAACTAACAATTACTTAAAAAAGAAAAGAAAATTGACTTTAGTTCATTTTCCCTTAATCCAAATATAAACTTTCATCTCCACACATTATTAATAAGTATGTGTTCGGCACTCCTGAATATAACAGTATTATGTAACTATGCATCTCACTCACAGGTCTGCATATAAGATTTTAACTATAGTTATTTTTTTTAATCGTAACTTGGAATGATTAGTAAAAAAGAACATAGTAAACTTGACAATTTCAATATGTAAAAGCGTCAAGCTTTATATAAGGATATGATTCAATATGTTAAAATAATAATAATAATAACCTTCTAAACACCTCTCATCCGTAATAAAATCATTCTACTAATTCATTTAACTCAATAAATTTTAATAAATAAACTTACTGCTAAGATAATCCAACTACTAGCTATGTTGATTCAAAAATTAGAACGCTATGTCATTATATCTTTAATAATAAATAATTCATGACAAAAGTTAAAAATAAAAGTAAATTGATTAATTTTTTTAATTATTTAAAATTATTTTATTATTACAAATTAGAGTAAATTATTTTAAGAATTGAGAGTATTGAGTTTAATACTTAAAATAATAATTGTTAACAAAAAGTCGATTGTATAATTTTCAATAATTCGAACATTAATATATCTACAATCAATTACGTATCATCATTTCAATATAACACTTGTATTTTTATATATACTAAAGATAATCGATAACGAATATTATAATACTATTAACCGATATAAAATTATAGATAGATCAATAGAGCTAAAAAAAGTAATTTATCTTTATCAAAAATTGTATCTCTAGTAGTACAAATACTTATAATTGTAATTACTACTTTAATGATTAGTAGTGTACTATCAACATTATATTATGTAATTGACATCTTTAAAATAATTTGTATTGTTCTTAAATCAATCAATTATCCTTTAAAATAATAAAATGTAGGAGGTATAATAATAGTTCCCGTGATTAATTGGCCTCAAAGAAAGTTGAACATATTATAATCTTATTTTTAACATAAGAAAACAATAAAAATATATAAATATTTTTTATTAAGTATTTTGTTTATTTTTCATGGATATAATTTGGATAATTTTTTTTCCTTTTTTAATCTAAAAATAAAGTATTATCAAAATCGTAAGTTTACACTTGTTTTCATTTTCTTTGACGTAATAATTTATTGTAAATATATGTTGAAAAAAATAATTCGCTTTAGTTATAGAATCATGAAAGTTTTATACAATCTATTATAATCATATAACTATTTTTAAAAATAAAAAATTATTATAATTTCATTAAAGCGAATAATCAAAAGTATAATTAACTAAAGTTTACCTGCTGAGTTGTAATGATGGTATTTGATGGAAGTGGAATTTACGGTCTAACAATAATGTCAGTGACTCTTATGTCAACGATTCAGTGTTGTGTGATTTATTTTTAAGATAATATTGGTAAATGAATACTTATTTTATGTTTACTAGTCAACAGCTATAGAATACCTATGAGAGCGTAAATATAGGATACCAATAATGAACTATACATGATTTTTTGATAATTTTAAGTTATTTTTAATAATAAAAACTTCATAATCTATTTATTATAGTTCTCAATTCTTTAACAATTTGCATTATTATAATACAAATGTAATAAAAAATATAAAAAAATTAGATATTTTTAATTATTGAAAGATAAATCCAATTGATTAAATTAAAAAATAACGTAATATTACATGTTTAAAAGAATTAATATTTTTAATTTTTATTTTCAATTAAATAGTATAATAAATAAATAATAATAAAAAATCCTCACTAATACACATTTATTAAAACGTTAATAAATTAAATTAATATTTTTATTTTATTTTAATAACATAAATAATATTCTAAATAGACAGTCTCAATATTGAAAATTATGTAAAAGTTTAAATTTATAAATCTTTCTTTCTGTATAAAATAATTTATTATAATGTTTTCGTTATAATCATCATTTGAAGACTTGAAAGTCTATTAAATTTTAAATTCGACCCGTAAAAAAATAAAATGTATGTAACTAATGTATGAAATTCTCATCGCCATATGTAAAATTGTTTAGAGGTAGCATTTATACATGATTTTTAAATGGAAAATAATGTTTTACTTAACATTTGTTTCATTAATAGATAAGCTCTTTCTCAGAGTATAAACATTTATAATGGGCGCTTTTTTGTGTACGGCCGAGATTACAATGTCTTTGACATTACGTTATCAACATCTATATTTATAACTTCACTTATACCATATGTTTAATTTTTTCGTTCAACTAAATTGATATTAATTAGAAATATACTATCTTGAGCATCAAGGGTGAATACACGCTGAACTTTAATTAGTTTCGTAGTGCAACCTAAGTGTTCTTTTACTAAAAATTTAAAAAATTATCTAATCTTTTAAAATGTTTATATCTGTAATAAGGGCTTGTACTCAAGTATCCCGGGGTGCAATCGCTATGAGACATTCTGGAATAAAACCAGTCATGGCTATTTCTGTCAGGTAAATATTTATTAAGTTATATAATAAAACATATTCTGTACATTTGTTAAACGCTTTGTCGTCTATTTTAGAAACATGTCAGAACACAAAGAGGAAAGTGATGAAGAATTTTACTCAAGGTATGAAGCTTATTTCAACCGTAATGATATTGATGGTTGGGAAGCTAGGAAAGCAATGAATGATCTTGCCGGGCAAGATGCTGTTGCTGATCCTAAGGTAAATAATGTTGATGTAAATTGATAATAATATCAGTAATAATAATAGTATATTAATTTTATTAGGTTATTATTGCTGCATTAAAAGCATGTCGCCGTTTAAATGATTATGCAATGGCAATAAGATTTTTAGAAAGTATAAGGATTAAAAGTCAAATTGATAGTAAAATTTATCCATACATTTTACAAGAAATTTCTCCAACTCTTGAAGAATTGGGCATTGAAACACCTGAAGCTTTAGGATATGACAAGCCAGAATTAGCGTTAGAAGATGTTGACCACATTTATTAATTAATATGTTATTATGCTGGTTATAATTATTCCAGTAAACAGAGTTTTTTTTTTAAGTATCTTATTCTGAAAAAATGAACATCAAATATTTGTAGTTATCATTTAACCACCTTAAATGAACTAAGGATAATTAATGTTATATTAATTAAAAATTTTTTTCTGAATTATTTTCCTTGGTTTTTATGTTTATTAATTCATATGCTTTTTAAAAATAAAAATAGATACACATAATGTTTCATTATTTTAAGCTATAAGTAATGTTAATTAATTATTACTGATAAAAATGTTATACAAGTTTTATTTATTAGCAAAACATTGTTTAACTTGATGTATGTATGAAACAGAGCAGTGAATAGTGGTAAAAATTTGTATAATTACTGTGATTAAACTACATGTGTAGTAAATATTTAAAAAAATTTTGCACATCAAAATTTTTGGTGTGATTAAAAAAACAAATACTATAGAACTCAAAAAAAAATTATATTTGAAGTAGCTCTTCATAACTATAATTCTATATTTGATACTATTACTAATTTATATTTTTTTGAACTATAAACGTTTTTGAAAAATATCTATTAGTCTACATATATATTTAAAGTGTTCTGTTCTTCCAAATGCATAGTAGAAATAAAATAAAATTTTTGATGGCTCTAATGAAATATTTTTAATCTATTCTGTGTCAGAACAAACATTTTTTACATATTGAACATGGTTATTATGAAATTAAGTATATTATGTAAAATAATAATAATAACAGTACTCAAACTTTTAAATACTTACTATCAGTTGTACAAAGGTACGGTGGTATTGACAAAGATGTAAGATAAAGGATTAAGTATATACGGAAGAAGTGTCTAATGTATTATGTGCTAAGGGAATTTAAAAAAGGCTGAAAGGTAAGTTATATAAAACTGTAATGAGACCAGCTATGATATATGGTTCAGAGTGTTGGGTGGTTGACAAGAGAATGAGTGTAGTAGATATAAGAATGATTAGATGAATGAGTGGAAAGACTAGAGAAAATAGAATACGGAATAAACATTTAAGAGGAAGTATAGGTATAGTCATAGTTGTAAAAAATACTTTTAAAAAGTATTTTAAATAATACTCAAATATTTAAAAAAAAATGTATTTAAAATACTATTTGACTACTTTACATACAAAAGTATTTGAGTAATACTCAATTACATTACAAAAGTATTTCAAATACTAAGAATAGAATTAAAAAATAATAATAATGTTTTTATTTTAACTAAGAGCAAAAGGTTCCACCTAAATAATTACCAAGAGGGTAATTTGAGTCAAATATTGAGTACTCTTAAATTAAGAGAACTCATTTATTATTTTCGATATTTTTTGTTGGAGGTAAATAAAATTAATTATTGGAGACTAATCAGTAAAAAAAATAAATATAAGTACACATGTAAAAACCTGTAAAGTATGTCTTATTGACAATAGAGTAAATCATTTGAACCTGCAATAAATAAATGTTGTAGAAAAAAATAGTTTTTTCTATTTTTAAAAAAATAGTGGTGGAAGACCAAAAAAGAGATTGAGGGATGTTTTTGAATGTAATATGAGAACGGCTGATGTAAGAAATAGTGGAAGTTTAGGATAAGGGTTATTGATCCCAAGTAGTTAGGATAAAGGTGAGGTAAATGAAGAAGTACTTAAACTTAGAAGACAGCATTCTCAGTAGGTTATATTATATAAAAGATTTTTTTGTTTTTATGTTAGGTCTTAAATTGTTTTTATTAAATTTAAAACTTAATAATCTGAAATATAACAAAATTTTCAACTTATTAAAAATTACATTACTCTATTATATACTAACATTAATTACAGATATCAACACTACATGAACCAAACTTTAAATTTAATTCTATTTTGTCGTTGAACATTTATTATCTTTAATTAAATATTCAACCTAATTCATGTTAAAAAAATAATATTTTTTACAAGGTAAAACATAATTATGTCTGAGTTATGAAAGCCTTATTATATTACAATTATTGACTTATGCAAAATTAATCTTCAAATAAATCAACATAAAATATTAACATTTTTTAATGTTTTAAAATAAGATTTTATTAATTCATTTTTCAAGAGAGGGTTAAAATATTCATAATTTGAATGTCTGATTGTTCTAGCTTCGTCTTGTAAGATTTCTAATGATAGTTGTACTAAATCAGGAACATTTTGACCAAGTAATTTACAACTTTTATCAAATTCATCAAATTTTTTCTAAAAAAAAAAAAAAAACATTCAATAAGAGTATGGTTTGATTGCAGTTATTAGTTATTAATAATTCAAATTTATATGAGATATATAATAAAAATTGATCACTTGTGGCTAGTTAATTAAGTAAAATTAAAACTATATTAAAAATATTATTAATTTAAAAAAACTAAAAAATATTAAAAATATTAAACTCAAAAGCCACAAAAAAATTAATGAAAAGTCGCGGATACGTATTTCGGAATCAATGTTACCATTATCAACGCTAAACACATACTGACCATTTAACTGAATTTTTACTGAATTTTACCATTTTACTGAACACATTTATATGAGATATTTTCTAGAAACATTATAAGTAATAACATAAGTTTTTTATTTAATTGATAAGTTGATATATGAAATTTATTTAAATTCATTGAACTGAATTTTCCATAAAAAAGACTTAAGTAATTATTCAACTGTTAGTTGCATTTCATAAAAAAGCTATTAATTTGGTTATTTCATGAGGTTATTATAAAATATATTTTAATAAAAACAGTAGGGTTCAGCAAGACAAAAACTTTCTTTGATTTAGGAGTTATTTTCATAGAATTTCATTATTAAATTAATACTTAAAAATATACATATTTTTTATTAATTAATATTATATATTTAACCGTTTATAGTGATTAATAATACTATTAATGATTTTTATTTAATGTATTAAATACTTTTATATAAAAGAGATAACTATTATAAATAAGTTATCCATAAGTCAAGCTGGGCATATTAAATTTAGAATAGATTATAAGTGTTTTAAAATTTATCAGCATAAAACAATATTTCATAGTAAATAGATAGTTATAGTTAATAGAACAGTTTAGTTACCAATTTTATACACTCAAGTATGGTAATATTGCTTATACATAACTCTCTTAAATCTAATAGTTTAACTGTACGTAATACTTCAAGAGTCAACTCAGCACCTAAAATTGTTAAAGAAATCAAACCTAGAACAAATATTCAATTTGATTTTTTAAAACAACATTAATAGGAAAATAAGCCTTGTATTTTGATTTACCCTTAAGATTAGAAATTATACAGGTTTTTTCTCCTAATGTTGATGATGATTTTATAATAACACTATCGTTCAAAGTATGACATTTATCAATCCACAAAAATCTCAACTTGGTTAAATGTGTAAAAATAAGTTGTAAATGTCCTACAGTTAAAATATCACCATTTCGTATTCTTAAATTTGTTAAATTACTTCCAAGTTGTGTTAATTTTAAACAGTCATCAATAAAACAATCCAAAGATATTAATTTGATTAATATTTTGTCTGGAATAACTGCCTGAGGAAACAAAGAGTGATCAATTGAAGGTATAAGGGTAAATACTTTAAGATGATGAAAATTACATAAAGAGATAAAAAAATTATTAAGATGAACAACTTTTTGGCTGTTCAAGGTGTAATCGTTTGGATTTGTCAATAATATAATTTTAATTGATTTAAGATTATGAAGTTTAGATACTGCTGAAAGCAAGGAATAAGGCAAAGAATAAACTTCTAGATTTATAAGAGATATGTGAGTACTTAGGACTTCTTTAAGTAAGATTTTATTGTATGACTGTTTACTAACTAAATTTAAAATAAGAGATACAATTGTTAATTTCTGTGACAATTGTAAAAAAATATAACAACATTGGTTCAACCTCAAGTTTTTTAGATTTTTCATAGTTACTAAATTATTTACAATATTTTTTGGTGTAAATATATCATTAGAATTGAAATATTTAAAAATCGAAGAAAAATAATTCGGATAAAATCTTTTTATTGCTTGCGGCCATTCTAAAATATGACAATCTTTAAAACCAATATCTATGATATTGGGTGTACACAAAATTATTTGAGTAAAATCACTATCTGTTAAATTTATTTGGTCAAAATCTAATCGTTTCAACTTTAATAATTTTTTACGAGTTTTTACATTAATTGACGTTGTACCAATTTTCTTTAGCTCAAGAATTTCTAAATTGTGACATTCCAAGATAGTTTCAAAAAATATATCTGTTAGACAATATATATCCCATAAATATAATGATACTAGATTATTTTTCAACAATTGAAAATTTGTTAAATTATTTGAAGGATTTATACTGCAAAGTTTTAAGTTGAATAATTTTCTTTCAGATAAAGTAATAATATTTTTCAAATTTTCTACGGCATCAATATCAGAATTTTTAATTTTTTGACAGTCTGAGAACTGTTCATGATATGTTATAAGTTCATTTTTTATTAATGATGGATGTAATGATGCAAAATACCACTTCCTGTTTATCAATCTCATTTGTCTACGAGAACTTGGAGATAAATATTCTAATATACCAGTGATAATCTACAAATTAAAAAAATTCAATTATTATTAATTAATTAATTAATTACATGTTTACCTCTAATGGCAATGAATTCATAATGGCCTTGCAATAAAAATAACATCAAATATTTAATTATATTAATGATATTTGATGCATCTTGTCGGAAGAGTAAATCTTTTGTCACTCGCTTAGCTTTCTGAGTCAAGTTTTATTATTATGAAATAATGATAAGCTGGTTTATGATATATTTATTTAAACATAGGTAGTGATATCTGTAGGTCGTTTAACTGATCAAGGATCGTCATAATCACTAACATAAACTAAAAATAGATAAAAACACAGCTTGTTTCTATGACCCAAAAATCACCTTAGTACTTCTTTAAATACAAGATACAGCTAAGAAAATTTTTTTACTTTTATTGAGAATAAAGCTGAAAAATAAACACAATTAAAATTTAAAGCAAATGAGTAGAACCAACTATTTTTCCAAATCTCAATAAATTATTTAAAAAAAAAATTAAAAATAGTTATTAAATAGATAATTTAGGAAACTTTGAAAAAAATAGGAAAAATCCGAATAACACTTGTTTATACTTGGTAAGTATTTGGCCAATATTTGATTTTAGGGTGGCTATCGGTAACATAATTTTTTCTTCCCACCCAACTATATTTGTACAAAATAGCGGTTGTTCATATTAAATTAGTTAATTTAATTTAATAGATAGGTAAAACTATTTTATAGTGTAATTATAATATAATTTAATATTTTACTAAAATGTTTATATTTGTAAAATTCTGTTTCTTTTTTGCAAGTTAAAAATTATATACGGTGTTATAATACGGTGCAAAACTGAAACACTATTAGTTTTACTCTGTCGTGTTTTTTTTCTTTAATTTTTAGGGAAATTAGCTTCCTCAACTTTGCTTTAATTGCTATTTGTTGTTAGGTACCAAAAACAAAATTTATACAGTTTAGTACTGAAAAATATTTTATAGTAATAGCATTTTCTATATTATAAAGTTATATTAGAACTATAAGTGTAAAAATAGTTTTATTACAAGCTTTGATGGCTATAATTAAATGAAAATGAATTAATCGGCCAATTTTTTGTTTTGCAATCCGACTCATAAAAAATTAAGTAAAATGATAACTCTTTACGTTTATATCAGTAAGTATCACCTTTAAGTAATCATAATAAGAATTCAAGCAAAAAATTAATATAGGTAGTAAATAAATAAGGCTTTACTGGAAATACCAAATTAATGTTATAAATTGAATACGTTTCACAATCAAAACTCTATTTTTAAGTGGTTGCTGTGGTCATTCACCACCTTTTTTTTTTTTGCATTTTTTCTTCAATTAATTGTTTGTACTTTTAGTACTCTCCACATATAATTATGTATGAAACATAAATAGCCATTTTATCATTATCACTAGCCATTTTAATTAACTTAAGGTTAATTAGATATATAAAAACTAAAAATTTTAGGTAAAAGTTAAAGAAATATCTAAACTAAAAAATATTAAATTAAAATGTATCAAAACTAGCAATACTAAAAAGTGTATTTCAAATCACTCCTTAAAACGTCCTAACACTGCAGCGCTAAAAAAGCAAATGATACATGACTTAATATTTTTCAGATCCCACCCCCAATATAATTATTTGGCATTTGATCCAGTCGTAGGAATAGTATACTTGGCTTTTGTTTATTACTTGCACAAGTGTACAAGTAATGGTATACTTGTCAAGTATACCAGTCATGGGAACGCTTCACTTGTTAATAATTGGATGATTTGAGATGTATATAATTATTGGTGTACTTGGCAAGTACACCAGTCGTTGGAATCCGCCTTTACACAGTTTTATATAATACAAATTACCCAAGTAACTCTCTTTTATCAAGAGCATTATCTCTATGCAATGTGTACCTTAAACTTGACCTTTTCTTCTCATCTTTATTTGATGTTTTGAATACTGATTGTTGAGTGAAGTGAAGATGTTACTATTTTAGCTTCGATACGAAGCTGAGAAGGAATTACTTTTACCATGATGTGTTTTATTTTTGTATCTGTGATCGCTCAATCTCAGCTCTCGCTGGACCTCTGGATTTGTCTTAATGGTGAAAATAACTACCGTATTTAAAAATATGCTATTTTTGTGTTGAAATTCTGGGTTTTGTATTTTATTTTATTTTAAAATAACTGACAAGGGGAGTAGACTGATTTTCATAAATATTATATAAATCAAATTGATATAGCATAGAAAGTTAAACTTATTTAATTTTTTTTTTTATTTTTTAAGTCGAGAAAAATAACTTTGAAAATTGAAATAGCTAAAATTGCCATTTTTTTAGTCAACGGAAGCGACGTACAGTTGCCCAGTCAGAAACACTTTTGTCTTACGCGCTTGGGGTACAAGGTTCCTCCCCATGTATGACAAGGAATTTTTTGCATTTTTTTCTTAATTCTTTTTAAGTTTGAATAAATTTTCAACTCATTTGATTTTTATCAAATTTTAAGAAGAAATTTCTTATTCATATTAAAATTATTTTACTATATTTTATGTTTTAGCTTCAATGTAAAGCTGAGATGGTATTTTTTTGTGACTATTATTTATTTTCTCTGCTCTAACTTGACCCACTTTTTTCAACGATGCGTCAAATGATTACAATTAGTTGAAGATTTACCCTCAAAAATTAAAAAAAAATTCTAATTTATCAATAAAACAGTTACTTGTCCTATGTTCTCCATACACACAATTAAAAGCATTCATTTCTAATATTTGAAAGTATTAATTAACGAAACAAGTTTGATATGATAGGTTTCAACTACAAAATTAATTCATTTTACTTTGTAATTTCATAATACTTTACTTTATTTGTGTGTGCTACTATTAGATTATAATATTCCAAATTTTTTGTTAACATGTTGTTATATAAATCATTTCTAAAAATAAATGATTGTTAGTTTCCCCTGAATTAATAATGGTTTTTACAATTAAAATCAAATTTTATAATAATCTCAATTGAGTAAATTTTTTTAACAACTTTGTTTTGATTGATTCTTTTAGTTAAAGTAAATCATTAAAATTAATTAACTTCTGGATATTTCAATTGTAGAATCTTTTTAAACACCAAAAGTTACTAGGAAATGATTACTCTATTTCAGTTATCTATTACGATAAAAATTCAAAAAAATATTGAGTTTTTCTGATAAATCTTATATATATAAAATCTAATGTCAGATTTTTGTCCGCGATGGACGCCGAAACTACTGAACCGAATTTTATGAAATTTGGCATAAATGTGCGATTAGGTCTAACTTAGAACATAGGATAGTTTTTATTTTGATTGATGGCCTTATTTATTTTTTATAATATAAAATAAATAAATATAAATAATTATTTTCTCATAGATGGCGTTATGAAACGGTATTAAAGTTATGTAAGTGTCCAATAGATAGCGCCTGTCCACGTGTATTTTCTTTCAATAATTGTAATTGTAATGACAATAGAACGATCAAGAATCTTCGCGACGGATAGGCAACCAAAATACATATATGCACGAATATTCTCGATCGGCCATAAAAAGAATATTCTAGACCCACTACACACTATAAAACGGCGCAACATAATTATAACGATATATATTTTGTGTTTGTAATAATTTGTGATCTCTGCTAAGACACGTTAATTTTTTTGTAAATTTTGCGTATATATTACTGAATAACATCGCGCAAATTGATTTGGATATTGATTAAGTAAGTTCGACTTTATTTCTTTTTATCTTTTGTATGTATTTAATTATTAATTGAACATATTTATATTTATTTTAAAAAAAAATTATCATAGTTCAAATAATACTTATAATAGTAGTATTATAAGTATTATTATAATAATTTTATGTTATTTTTTCATCGTAACCGGTTCGAAATTTATTTATTTAATATTTTTGTAGTAAAATGCCACCGAAAAAATCGAACCTTTCCGCGAGTAGTAGAGAGGCACGGCGCAAACGTGCAAAAAGAAGTTTTCGGTCAGCACAGCAACATGAAGAACATGAAAGACAGCGAACCAGTCGCGAATTACAACTTGGATCATTTGTTCGTCTTGCCTTTGAATATGCACCGGATATTAATTACTCTGCGCATTCTTTAATTTCCATCGGTGAAATGAACAAAGTATGCCAATATTGTCAGGCGTTGAAATTCCCCAATGAAACACCTGGACTGTGTTGCGCATCAGGAAAAGTTGTACTGGAGCCGCTTCCATCTCCGCTGGAACCTTTACAATCACTTCTTGCTGGCCAATCTGATGATTCAAAATTATTTTTGAGCAAGATTCGTAAGTTTAATTCTTGCTTCCAAATGACGTCTTTTAGGGCAACAAAAATTTGTGATCTCACATCCGATGGTAATTACTTCGAATCTACATTTAAGATACAAGGTCAGGTTTATCATCAAATTGGGTCATTGATGCCGATGCCTGATACTGAACCGAAGTTTCTGCAAATCTATTTTATGGGAAATTGTGAAGAACGCGTATCAACCCGCTGTGTTCATAATTTTATTGAACGAGCAGATGAGAGAGCAATTGTGGAATCATTGGAAATTTTTTTAGAAAATCGAAACCAACTTATTCAGTTGTTCAAACGTGTATCGCCACAATTATTAAACGACAACTATCAAATTGTTATTAAGGCTGATAGAGTACCATCAGGAGAGCATGCTGGAAGGTTCAACGCGCCCACCGTAGACGAAGTAGCAGTTATTATGGCCGGTGATCCAGCTGACAGCCGAGCCATCAAAATTACACGTCGAGACAACACCATAAGCATAATTTCAGACACTCACCGTTCCTACGATGCACTACAATATCCGCTGATATTTTGGGCAGGACAGGATGAATATCACATTAATATTAAACAGCGTAATTCAACTACTGGTAAAATATCAAATTAAATATTTTTTGCCTATTTTTTATTTTTATTTTATGGTATTAATATTTCAATTTTTGATTATATTAATTTTTTTTATATAAAATTGAAATTCATTTCTAATTTTTCACATTTTTATTTTTCATTAAATTAATTTCACTAAAATATATTTATTAGAAAAATTAATTTTGTATTTTTAAATTTTTTTTTTCAATTAATTCCATATAAATTTACTTAAAATCAATTAAAAATGTTCACACTTTTTTTTTAATTTTTAATTATTAATGCTTAATTTATTATGAATTTTTAGGTCGTGAAACAAACAAAAAAGTTAGTTCAATGAACTACTATGCCCATCGATTGATGATAAGACGTAATCAGGATAATTATATTCTTCGATATCGCCAGCTATTCCACCAATATGTTGTCGATATGTACGCAAAGATTGAAAGTGAACGTTTGCGATATATTCGATTCAATCAGGCTAAATTAAGATCAGAAGAATACATCCACTTACGAGATGCTATTAATGGACATGTCGATGAACAAATAAATATAAACGATATAGGTAATGCATTTATTTTACCCTCGAGTTTTATTGGTAGTCCACGGCACATGCAGGAATATACACAAGATGCAATGACTTATGTACGTCATTACGGCCGTCCAGATTTATTTATTACATTTACATGTAATCCGAAATGGGAAGAAATAAAAAATCTGCTATTACCAGGCCAACAATCGACACATCGTCATGATATTACTGCGCGCGTGTTCAAACAAAAATTAAAATCATTGATGAATTTCATTGTGAAATATTCGGTTTTTGGTGAAGTACGTTGCTGGATGTATTCAGTCGAATGGCAAAAGCGCGGTTTGCCCCATGCACATATCCTGATTTGGCTTGAAGATAAAATCCATCCAGAAGAAATTGATCAAATAATTTCTGCCGAAATTCCAGATCCATCAATCGATCAGGAATTATTTCATATTGTTACCAGTCACATGATTCACGGACCCTGTGGTGTTTTCAACATGATATCTCCATGCATGGAGGATGGAAAATGTAAAAAAAAATTCCCAAAACAATGTATTAATGATACTATTACAGATATTGACGGTTATCCATTGTATCGACGTAGAAACGCTGAGAATGGTGGCCACACATTCACGATGCGAATGTCAAATGCTATCGAAGTTGAAATCGATAATCAATGGGTGGTACCATACTCACCACTACTTTCAAAAACATACAAAGCTCATATAAATGTTGAGTTTTGTAGTTCTGTGAAGTCTATAAAATACATTTGCAAATACGTTAACAAAGGCAATGATTTGGCAGTATTCGAAGTTCAAAATGTAAATAAAAATGATGAAATAACACAGTACCAAATGGGTAGATATATCAGTAGTAATGAAGCTATCTGGCGCATATTTAGTTTTCCTGTACACGATAAAGAGCCAGCTGTGCAGCATCTTGCTGTACATCTTGAAAACGGACAACGTGTATATTTCACTAAAGAAAATATTTTCCAACGAGCACTTCAGCCACCGAAAACAACACTTACTGAATTTTTCACATTGTGTCAAAAAACCGATGTTTTTGGCCAGTTCGCACGCA
>NW_026099572.1:36555896-36625708 GCF_025091365.1 Daktulosphaira vitifoliae | reverse complement strand
CACCCAAACGTGGCCGGGTCAGCTATTTATGTATAAAACAATTTAAACGGCAAAACAACGTTTGCCGGGACAGCTAGTTTTCTATAAATAGTAATTATAAAATTTCCTGACTGCATATTAATCTTAACAATACAATTTTTTTAATTCACATAAATTGTTTTATTTAATGATGTCAATTTCAAACTTGCAAATTGAGCTAAAAGTTATTGTAATAAATTAATTATTATTAATTCATATAATGTAATTATAAATCAAATAACTAATCGTGATATTATTAAGGGAATAAGAGTTATTGTGGTTTTTGAAATAATCTACCAATTTCTTAAAATTAAACACTATCTACAGATTTGTATCGAAGCGTTTCTTATGATAGTAATTTTAATCACTGTCAGATATCATCTATACTTGTTCCAACTATGCCACTTCCATAATGTGCCACGACCCACAGTGCTACCGTTTTTTTTCTATTGGGCCTGTTACCACTTTTTATCATTAGTCATTTCTCGGCCACTCTCCTTTTCCTGCCTAGATGCAAAATTGTGAATATCTTTCGAAACACTGGTCTAAAAGTTATTATCGACCAGTCATATTTTTAATTAGATCATTTCCTATATAAAAAGCTAGTTAAATGTGTATAATTAAAAAAATTAATTTGACATCCCTATAAGTTATAAGGGATCACATAAAACATTTTTATGATTGATAGATGAAAATACATATGAAGTAACATAAATTAAAAAATATGCATTATTAAGAGAAATTGAGTGGCTATTATTAACAGAATCACCTTACATATTGTTTTTTTAGATATTAATCATATAATTTGTCTTATTTAGATGATTACTATTAAGATTTATATGTTTCATTATTGTTCAGATTATATTTTATTTAATATACTATACAGCTTTGGCTCGAAAAAACCAAATTTCTTAAATGATTTGAAGTAGAATTATACGTGATAAAATTTCATACAACTATCCGATTGTACGTCTGGTTAGTCCATTGATGCGTTAATAGCTAAATTATTGGTTTCCTTGACTGTACCTATACAAACATCATAGTTTAATTTTTAATTTTCCTTCCTTATTTTGCTCATTAAATAGTTTTTAGATGATTTTAAATTAATTAAAGAAATACCAATTAATTTTATGAATTTCCAATAATTTTTTTTTTTAATCGTTAAATGTGTACGTTTTATTTTATAAGAGATGTAAAGGAAATTCGTCATTGTTAACCTCTGCGTGTTTTGAATATTTACCAACGGATTCCCTGATCGGCCATATATCACTGGTCGGAGGGCGAATAACTTTGGGTGTTAGTGAGTATAATATATATGCATACTTACTATGTATGCTGCAATATATACATACATATTTACCAGCGGGAGATCGTGTCCTTGGTGCATTTAGAATCTCTATTCCCAGATTGAATTAAAATGCCGTTAAGTTTGCATCGCGTCGAGTTTATACTAAATTTTTAACGCCGACTCATTGTATAATAGTAGTACACATTGCTACCGCAATCTGAGAAATTATCATGTTTGTTTTTCATTCTTTACAATGTATGAACATTTTTATTTAATAAAAGTTTAATCACAAATCGTGATTTCATTTTGGGTAAGGATGTCCTAATCTATGAAATGAATTCATGTACTTATAAATATGTTATTCGCAATTTTTTAACGAACATCATGAATGATGGTTTTTATTCATCGAACATAAATTTACTCACATCATTTTCATTGTGTGATGCACATACACACTACATTTCATTAATGTTATTTTCGTGATCATTATTGTAATAGATATTTACAAAATCCTCGTTAACATGTGTATATCAAATTCAATACTGCAGTAATTACCGAAACAGTATATCTGATAACCATCGTTATCAAATATACTGTTCCAGATGCATCTAGAGAAATACGAAAATAAATAATGAGTTTTTATAGTAATTATTTACAAAGAAACCATTCATTAAATAAATAATTAACTTATATAACTATGAATCAGTAATATTAGAAACAGTATACAGCGTATAATTAAGGGGGATAAGGAGTTAGACTACCCCAATACAAACATATTTAAATGGTAGGTATACAATATTTTTCGTTTGAAGGAGTTAAAAAAAAAAAAAATCATTTGATTCAAACGTATCATACAGAACTTAAGCCACGGTTTTTTCGTAATAAAAAAATGTTCATTTAACTGTATTAATAAATTCGATATATGCATATTTTTTCTTTATTCTATTTCTTACAATAATATTCAGACTATTTCGACATAATTTATATCCTAATCATATAATAAAATTAATAAATTATAAAAATGAAAAGATTATACTACAAAACAAACAATAACATTTATTTCTCATTTAACATAATACATATTAATTGAAAATAAACTTATATATATAGTGACTAGTTTTACTAATTTTCAACAAATATACATACAAATTCATAAACGCATTGACTGTAAAATCAAACAGTTTCCTGATCCCTACTTATGGCTTCAGCGTGTTTTTTTGCTTTTAACCTTAAGTCAGCAATACTTGAATTCTTAGTTAATAATCTATCTTGGTGTAATGCTGCTAGAGTGGCTAAACTAAGACTTCCTTGGGGATATGGTGCTGGACAAAGTACACTTCGGCCCATAGTGACTGCATAGTGCAACTGAAATACATAATATTTATCATAAAATTTAGTGTAATCAATTAAGAATAAATTGATTAAGTTAACATAAATTCAATTAATAAACTAAATAACATAAACATAAATTACAGTGCATAACAAAAAATAAAAAATTGTCTGCACCAATAATATAATAGATTCTAAACGAAATTTCGTTGTGAATTTCGAATTTGTCCATAAAATGTTCAGATTTACTCTAGAATTTTTGTTAATTGCAAATTAGTGAAAATCAAGTAGTTACGTAATTAATATCTCAATAAAAAGAAAAAAAATGTCGAAAATTTTAAAACTCTTTTTAAAACTTCAATGAGTTGTATTTAAGAAGTACTTGTAAAATTTTGAGTCTTTATCTCAAGGTTTATTATTAAACTTTGTGGGTATTAACTGTTAAGATTGGGTATAATTTTTTTTTTAACCTGTTTAAATTGATTTATGTGTTATTTGGTAGTTTTTTTTATTAGATAACTTAAAAGTTCCATAAAACACCCTTAAAAACATACTTTAATAATAACTTAACAAGTTTATATTGTAATTTTCCAAAAAAAAAAAAAAAAACTTGCCAGCTTGTCCAATACTAGTGAATTTCAGAGAATTCGTTTATCTGTAGTGTTCATATTAAGTAATAGAAAATCGTAAATAGATGTTACATATTATTTGTTTAACAATTAAATATTGAAGACAAATATTTTTTAATCTAATTTTTATAAAAGTTCATTTTTATAGTATTTAGAATTTTATTTTAAAAAGAGATTTTTGACGAAAAATACTAAAAAATACGTCAATTACTTGTTAAATGAATAAAAATTAAACTAAGTTAACATAAATTCAAAATATCTGCGTTTAACTTAAAACGTTTAACTTAATTTATTAACTCGTTTGTGATCAGAATAGTACACTAATAAAAATTGATAAACATTAAATTAATTTGTAAACTGATATAGTTTTAAAACTAACATATCTATTTTATACAAGTTATTTATTAATAACAAAAACTAGTATATTTCAAGAACTAACTGAGTTGTATATCCCTATAGTCTAACAAATACAAAAAATACAAAAATTCTAATTAAACTTTCAGCGTCAAAATTTTTTTTGGATTATATCTCATTATTTATTTTTAAATACATTTTATTTTTATATCGTATTATTTTACAATAAAAAAGAAATGATTATAAAAAATGTTGGGTTTCATAGTTTTTTACTATTAATTAAATTTTATCAGTTATGTTATAAACATAAAAAATACATTTATTAAATTTCCAATTTGCCATAAAAAAAATTATTATTATAGATTAAAGCAAAGTAAGTTATAGAGAACACTTTTTGTAAATGATAGTCAAAATCAATTTTGAAGGCCATGTATAGTGTTAATCTTAAGATATAAAGCTCAAATTCTGCAAGTACTCATTAAATACAACCTATTAGAGTTGTAATTCGAGTTTTTCAAAACTAATATTACTTATAGCTCTTGAAAAATATCTGATATATATATATAAATATATTTCGCAATTACAACTGGCTATTGTGAACTTATCCATAATAATAGTCGGACTTCCTTATCAGTTCACTGTAAAGTAAGAGGTGTGTTCAATAAATAATGGGAATTTTGAAATTTCGCCGGTATGGAGGGTCCGATTATAAATTTTTTTTTAATAATATTGGTACAAATGTCACTGAAGTATGATAAAATTTTTAGCTGGATTCATTTTTTACTTTTTCAGTTGCAGCTGCTAAGGTTAGATGTGCTTTTATGAGCTCGGCGATATTCGTTTGTAAAAAAAAAAAAAAATTTGTCACGAGGTCGAATGGTTAATAAAGAGTACTACCTACAAGTTCAACGTCGTTTGCGTGAAGCAATCCGAAAAAAACGCCAGATTTGTGGCAAAAAAATTATAACTTTTGCACTACGATAATGCACCTGCTCACACTTCATTGCTTGTTCGTGAAATTTTAGCCAAAAACAATACTGTAACGACGTCCTAGTTCTCCAGACATAACTCCGTGTGACTTTTTTCTATTTCCAAAAATAAAGAGAACCTTAAAGGGTCGTCGTTTTACAAGCATAGATTATATTAAAAGCGCTTCGCTGAATGAGATGAAGGCTCTCCCAATGATCGAGTTTGGAGAAGTTTTTCGAGGATTGGAAGAAGCGTTGGCACAAGTGCATAATATCAAATGGGGACTTATTTGAAGGCCACAACATTAATACAGACGAATAAATAAATATTTTTTTCAACAAACGAAAATTCCTGTTATTTTTTGAACACACCTCGTACGCCTTCATAAAAATCGCAAAAAAGCCAGATTAAGAGGAAACGCAACGCCTCCCTTCTACGTGTTAAAAAAGACTTCTTGTTAAAAGAAAATTTTGTAACATTTAAATAGTCGATTTTTTCCATTGTATAGTCTAATTACCGTATACCTTAAGTGCAGGGGTTCAAATGATTAATTCATGCTTTATACATTTCTCTAAGAGTTATTTTTATTATAAAACGTTTGTATGCATATTAACATATCTATTGCATTTATAGTATTTTTTAAGTATACTTAAATATATATTGATTATCGAAATTACAAAAAATAATGCTATTTTTGTAGTACCTGTTGTGCTGCATTTAATATAGCAGGGTCGAATGCTGAGAATGCAGCAGCAGCCGTAGAGTTGAACTGAATTTGTGGTAGTCTAGGTACGTTCACATAAGGTGCTACACGGCATGGTTCTAACGGAGTAGAAACATTTTGATGCATCATCAGACCTGAAATTCATGTAAATTAAACAAAAGTACTTAGTTTTTTGGACCGAGTCGGATTGGCGAGTAGGCGATTTCAATATTGTCTTATCATTTCGGATTATAATTTTTTGAAATTAGCCTCAATCGACAAAATACTATCTCAATAATTGTTTGGTCTTTAGGGCGATGGTTCTAACGCTTAACGTTTCAGTTAGTTCTTAGTAGTCACCTATCGAAAATTCAGCAGAAGCAGGTAAACCGTTGGGTTGTCTAAATATCTACGATCCACGCGTTGCAACGGTATGCAACACATTTATCGTTGTGGGATACTCATTTACGATTCCCCGTAGACTTTGTACAATAAAGTCAACAAATTGTTTTGAAATCAACATTCTTAATTTTGAAAAATAACATGTTCAGATGGCTAAATATAAAAATGAGTGTGTTAGTTGCGCAATATTGGACAACGGTCAATCAGTGCGAATTACCGACTGTTATGTACAGAAATAGAAGGGCGGGGTGAACGACTTGTGCTCGGCAGATCAGAGGGATTACAAATATCCGTTCGTTGCTTAATCAAGTTAAGTGTCGTGCTCGTGATTGTATGTGCAACGAGTGATTGTCACCCGATTGCACCCCAGTGAGCGATTAGAGCAGTCTAAACGGTAACCTCCGAATTCACCCCACCCGACGGGCAAAGCAGCAAACCGACGATGACGGCAAATGTTTTTATTCAATTACACACACGGACAATTGGAACGCGAATGATTCACTCTGTACTTCGGTGCCAATTGTTTCCACTCCCTTATTATGTATAAATATATATTTATATATGTGATTGTAACATCCCTTTTCCGTGTACCGCCCGTCCAAGTTTTGTAATTCGCGTATACCGCTCGTTGTTTTTTGGACTCTGAATTATATTATTGTTATTAATGGTCGAGCATAAAATGTGTTGCGGTACGTTAATCGCATTTGTATGATTATTGTATACCCCTTGACATTAAAATGAAATTACAGTTTGCTGTACACTCCCAAACACTACCATCGTATGACGAGTGCGATATTTTTAACAATATGACGTAAGGAGAACATTGTTTTTTCCCTCAGTAAAACAACAAAGTTTAATTCTAATGTACCAACATAATTGTAATCTTATTTAAAATTGTTAACTTAGCGGCGGATGCAACATTTTAGCTGCTAGACATATACAATAATTCACAGTACAAATAAATTTACCTTTGTGAATTTGACTTTCGTGTTTTCTACATTTTGCTCTTCTATTTTGAAACCATACCTATAGAATAATTATCCGAAATATAAACTTTTATTAAACAATAAAAATAATTAACGATTAGTTTGTTCTACAATAATATGATCTGTTGAATGAGTTGTTTATTATATTTGAATTTTCAATAATTATAATTTTAGTTGTATTAATTAACACAAAAGTTCCATAAAGATTGAAATTTTCAAATTTGTTTTGAACCCACACGGAAAATCTTTTTAGACCGGTTTTATGTGACTTTACATGACATGAAAACAATTAAACTACTATGAAATAAATTATATAGAGTGTTGAATAAGTAAGGAATCGGGTTTCTATTGTTCTCATTGTTTGTAATAATTGACCTGTTCCCTTACTTATTGAACAACCTGTATAATAAATACAATTTATTTTTACTATCCCTCTTAATTTTAAAAGCTTACAAAAAATATAAATAGTAAATTTTAAAATTTTTTAATGAATTTACCTGTACTCTGGCTTCACTTAAACCCAAACGTTGACTTAATTCTTCTCTCATAAAAGCGTCGGGATAATGGGTTTCATCAAAAAGTCTTTCTAGTTCATTGAGCTGCTCTAGAGTAAAATTAGTTCTACTTCGCCTTTGTTTATTGGACGAATTATTCGATTGCTTATTATTTTTTGTCTCATCAAAATGTTGATGAAAATCATCAGATATATCATCTTTAGATTTTTTAAAATCTATTAAAAAAATTAAATGAAGGTTAATGTTATAATTATCACATGACCGAGAAAGTTAAACATAGAATTAGAATTTCAAACTTTAAGATATTTTAATGTCAGTCTGAACTTTATGATTATAGTAATTTTTTCGGTAAAACTACTTTTTTGCTTCTACATTATTAATTTGTCAGATATCATTTAATTGGTAAATAAAATGCTCTTTAATAGAAAGTCTAATAGTTCAAAATAACATTATCGTTTAAGGATGACAAAAATTTCTACTTAGAAAACGCATGACATTTGACTATTTAATTAAGTTTCTTCTTCTTTTTCCTCGCCTTAATCCCAACTACTTGGGGTCGGACACTTTTTTTTTTTTTAATTAAATAAAATAAATTATAATTACAATAATTTCCTAATTGTCTAAATACGCTGAATTTTAATTTTATAAACCATAATTTCATTATATTTCACTTCTTCCGTTATTTTCATAATACATATTTCAATGTTTAGTACCGTATTTAATGATATAAATATTTATTAAGTTATAGAGTTAGGTAATGTTATTAAACATGGTGGGTTTTGATCACATATGAACATATAATTGAAAAAATAATTTCAAATTTATATTATANGTGATATGATAACATATAATTGGTAGATTGAAAAAATAATTGCAAATTTATATTATAATTCATGTCCAAGTCTAATTTTAGAGTATCGGCAGTATAAATTTGAATACAATGATTTTATCAAAATAATTCAAATAAATAAAGATAGGATCTCAAGAACAATTTTTCTTTTAGGTTATAACTAATCAAGTATCTGTTTTCTGGATGTTATTAAGTGTATTTGGAATTAAATCTATTTGAATATATGCATTTGATACCATTTAGCAAATTAAATAACAGTTTGCAAAGCTATTAAACAGCTTAGGCTAATACTTATTTCTTCTACCCTCGACCCCATTTATCAATCATGATTTGGACCCGCTTTAATGGATATAACAAATTAATTGAGTAACACGCCCATTAAAACGATTATGTGTTAAAATACTGTCGACTTAAAAAATTGTTATAATAGTAATGAATAAAAAGACTATAAAAAGTAGATGACACTTTTTTTTATACAAAATAATATTATTTACGCTTTCTGACTTATAGTAAACATTTATTCAAAATATAAATTACGTTAAGTTACTTTTAGTTAATTTTGAGGACAAAAATAATAAAAAAGAAAGTTTTTTTAAGTATTCCAAATCTATAAGATAAAATTAAAAATGATTTTAAAAAATTTTAATTATGACAAATAATTTTCGAAAAAGGATCTAAGCAACATTGATAAGTAAATATATTTTCTTAATTAACATACAAAAAGTTTAATGTATTTTAAATTATGACCGTAATTTTAATTAATTTTTTTACTGTAATTTAATAATTATAAACAGGAAAAACATCGGAAGCAATTTTTTCAATGAGGAGGTGTTGTGTTGTAAATTGTTTATTGCTTAAATGAAATAAATTAAATTAACTTAAACGAAAAAAGTATGCAAAAGGTATTAGAACGTGGATCTATTATACAAGAGAACGGTTTTTATTATAAAATAAAATTACGAAGATGAGACGCTCTGCAGGAGTTACGGGGCAATTAATTTAAGTCTGTTGCCCTGAAGTACTCTTGGGTGCAGTTATAAGGTCCCGCCCAGCAGTTGAGGCTTTAAGACGTTTTATTTTCTCCGTTCACTTTCTTGCAACCATTGTGCTTTGGATTAGTCTAATCCCATTACTTTAATTAAGAGACGGAGATAGATATAAATGGACATAGACTGAATAAAAGAGAAAATGCCCTTCGGTGAATACTTTGCGTTTATTCGTTTACACATCTCAATCGTTATAATTGTTCTTATATTTTTCCCATTTATGGACGCAAATGGTTAAATCATTTAGTAAACAGTTATCCTAAGTAAAACGTTAAAAAATAAAATTGGGTAACGGGATGATAAATAATAAGAATACAATATCTTCAAAAATAAAAGATAAAATATCGTTTATTTATTTTTTGAAATTATTAATACACTAACAAATTTAACACAAAAAAATATAGTCACATGTCCCTCCTTTTCCCTTCTAAAATTTATCTTTAATTTTTAAATGATAACATAAATGTTTAAAAAATATAATCTTTAGGATCCCTCCCCAAAAATAGTTGAAAATCCGTATTTGGCTGTAAAAAATTGTAATTTTAACACTCTGTACTCTATTCATGTATTCATTTTATTTATAACTGTTTTTATAGTTTGTCTTAATACAAATGATGGACTGAAATTGAGTACGGAATAAGTAATCTATGAGCTACTGAGATTTAAGTAAACAGAGTGGACACGATTTACTGGATAAAAATTCTATTTAAATGTATCAACACACTAGGTATTTAAATATTTTCACTTCATGAAATACTTCTTAGAAACTTAACATTGCACACAATAACATTTTTTGTTACAAAATCTCTAAAAATTTTCTATTTGTAATCTATTTTTTTTTTTTAAATTAGAAGTGCTAAAAGTTTCACAACGTAAAATTAATTCGGTAAATAAAAAGTTCTATAAATCGACCACATTTCCTGATTTAATCTATAAATAATGAAGAAAGTGATGTGTTTCTTAGTAGTACACTATTCCATTAATTCAAAAAAAAGTTACGATTTTGTTATAAAATGTCAAAAAATATAAAATCATAATAATACATAGTTGAATCATAAAAAGGGGCTACACGAATAAAATATTGTTAATCTTAATGTTTAAGTAATAACTAATACAATTTTTTTAATGGGTTAAAATAAATATCATAGCAGAATATATTTTTTACGGGTTTATTGAATGAAACCTACAAAAAATGTTCAGTTACAAATAAATTTTAATACTAGTTGAATAACATTTTATTCATGTTGTACATATTTTATTTCTACAAAAAAATGATTAGCATATAGTTAATTATGGCTTTTTTTGCGTTATTTCCCACGAGATATCGAGAAAAACTTGAACTCGATTATTACTTTTTTTTTAATAAAATGTAAATGATGTAGTAATTGTTAATCGTCAAAAGTGAACAGGATAAATAATTTATGCACAATATCATACAACTTGCATGATTCGGGTTACTATAATAATCATTTCGTTTCACCGTAAAGTTCTGTTATGATGGTGTATTACATTTTGTGTTGGAAAAGTAAAAAAAATAAACCGATATACATTCGGTGGTGCAACAGATCCTGGATTAATAAAACGAATAAAAATCGTGCGGCAAACACAAAAGTAGGGGAGTGCGGTAAAAAATCCAATTTGGTATTTTTGCTTACTGAAAAAACTACACAGTTATAATGAAATTTGGTGGACGCTGAGCACTCAATCACCTACACCTCTCTGCGAAACAACTTTATATATAGAAGTACGACATGATATAATATTATTTCTTTTTTTAACAGCTCACAGCTCTATTCAACATTATTGTGTTTCTTTTGTTTTTGTAATAATTTTCAAGATATTTCCCGTACATTTCCACAATAATTTATTATAAGTTAAAAGTTAAATAATTACCAAACTTTAAGCATATGATTAATTTAAAAACTCAACACAATGGTGTCGTGGCATAGTTGGGGGACAAGTATAGATGATATCTGATAGTGATTAATATCACTTCATAAAAAACGTTTCGATGCAAATCTATAGATGGTGTTTAATTTTTAGAAGGAATTGTAAATTCATTCTAAAAGCGTCATCAACTACTTATTCTTTTATTATGATTATTAGTTTTATTCTGGGACGTTTGCGTTCTTCAAATGTATATCAAAATAAAGCTATAAAAAATAGTACTTTTGATGTAAAAAATTATGATTAAAAAATTTTAAAAATTCCTACATAAGTTATTCTAAAAGACAAAAATCGAAAAATATCTATTAAAACTAGTCACTAATTTTCATTTTGCAATAACTCTTTTAAAAATACACTGATCTTAATGTTAATAAAATATATTAAAGGTAATAAGTTTTTATAAAAATTCAATAAAAGACCTAAGTTTAGGAAGGTTTTATGTTTTTTAATAATAATTATCACACAACGTAATTTTCCGTAAAATTTCCGAACAACAAAATGTTTATTCAATTTTTATTGAATGTAAGACCAAACTGGACGTAATTTATATATTTTTTTAAAAAGTTAATAAACGCCCAAATCTGTTATAATTATTCTATTATCAAACTATGTATTTTTTTTTAAATAGAACATCATAGGATGAAATTTATTCCAAATTATCAGATATGGCGCCAAAAGTAATACGTGAGTGGCCAGTCACTCTCTCAAAATAAATTTTTGACATCTCTCTCCTCCTTAGTATTTTGGTTTTAGTAAAACAGTTGTCTGATATTGGCTATATAAAAAATTGAATTGATACGACGTCTTGTTAGATATTAAAGATTATTGTTTATTTTCATATTCTATCGGTGTCGTCTTGTAATAGTCAGTTTCACTTTATTACCACACATTAGGTATATGATTAAAAAAATGATTTGATAACATAATATACTGCGCCATATAGTAATATTTTTAATTTTAAAATATTACTCATACGTTATTTAATTTGTATTTTATATTTAACAGCATTTCAATGATAAGTATTAAAATCATCAATAAAATTGTTTTCATTAATAAAGGTAAAATTTGTGAACTTGTTCCTCCAAAAAATTAACTTGCCCTTTCCCGTCCTTGCAAATTATGTCATTTCGATATTGGTTTATCTAAATTACTAATTACAACTAATTTTATACTAAAAATAACGTGATACTGTCTACAAATATATTTTATAAACTACTTTTTCTTTTGTTAATTTAATCATATTTGCATTATTAGATCTCCTACAAGTAGAAGTGAAATCCTAAGAAATAAGAGTATATTTAACCTATTTTGATACTATGATTTTCTTGACTTTTATCAAGCCCAGTTAAATTATTTAATAAATTACGATTAGTTCTTTGATTAAATATTTAAAAAGAAATATTCTAAGGATCATTGCTTAAAATGAAGCCAATATATTGTATCATGTTATGATGGAAATTTTGCATGTTTAATGAAAAAACCGATAATATTTGTTTTGTTTAACTATTGTAATTATTCAGTAACTGTCAGATTTTTCAACTAGTCTTACGAACACTACCAAGTTTCAAATCATCAGAGAATAGTTAACAGTGTAAATAAATTATATAAATAAATAAATCAACTGAAATACCTGTAATTAATATATGTCGTCGGTCATCAGAGATTGGTGATGGATGTACTGGTGATTTAGTCACGCTGGAAGACTTATTGTGACATATGCTATGTTCGTCGTTGTTCAAAAGCGTTTGAACCGAAGGTTTCGACGAACGGGTTGGTGAGTTTGGTGACCTAGGAGGTGATCTCGAATCATCGGGGTCGATCACTGGGGACAACGATGAAGTTCGCGAGTCCATTTTCGGTGACAATTTAGACGATAATACGGAACACGTTTGTGGAGGGGGAGTTTGCAAAAGATACGGAGTCCAAGGTCCGTAGCTTTTATAACAATTCTTATCAGACGACAGCAAGAGTGACAATTCGGTGAACCTCGTCAACTGGTCCATACGGCACTACAACGAAGATAACGTGTTGTCACGCGATTACATGACAATTGTACACCGCGTTGTTATTGACACTCAATCAGAATGTAATGTGCGAGTGCTTGTCTGTGTAAGCGGTACGATTCAAAACGTAAGAGATTTCATCCGTGTAAACAGCTCGTCCCAAACCACGGTTACCGAGGTGACGGGATCGCAAGGGGTGGATGGGATCTCTTCCTCGCCCAGGCGTTCTACGATTAAATTCACAGCCATTGGGCGTATGGGCGGTACCAACCCCAACGGTTTATTTATTAAGTGTAATGTAAAACGGTGGGGTCCTATTCATTATCGACAAATGATCGCGGGTCTGCCAGTCGGGTACAACAAATTTGTCACTTTCTCTTTTAGCCATTACCACCACTCAGACTTGAATTCCCGATTTGTCGCCACCGCCATTCATATCCTCATCGGAAGCATTAAAGGTTTTCTTAAACTTGCAACCGACCGAGTCGGCACTAAGCAGCAGTTGGTCTCCCACGAGGTTTGTTAAGGTGATTGATATACATCGTAACGGAATAGTTCTATACCGATATTGCTCTTCCATTATCAATGTTTTATTTCTTTAGCTCGTTAAATGAAAGAATAAAGACTCAGTTGCGTAATAGAAATTAAACTCTACTATTAAATAAGCCACAAGTCACGCTAGAAACCAAAAAACCTGTGACGATTTTAATTAATGAACCCCAGTAAAAATATTTTAAAATCCGAAATTGGAATTTCCAGTGACTAAAAATTCATTCAATGCGTTCATTAAAAAAAAGTTTGATAGCCATAAAAAATAAGTTATCAACTTCCTATTTAGAAAAAACTATAAACGTGTAATTAATTGAAAATTAAAAAAATTATACAGTGCATTTTCATTTAAATAAGTAAAATTATTATTATTAAATGTTTTGTTTAATAAGATACGTACCACCAAATACCAATGGACTCATTTGCGGAAATACGGTCTTTGAAAAAAATGTACCATCAACTTAGTTGACCGTTCGTAAAAAATAAAATTAATATGAAATACTGTATATAACAAGTAATATTTAATTAACTTTAAACGATATTAATAGTAGTAGTAATTTTTATATTTTGAGGTATCGATGATTGTTTTTCGCGTGTAAAAATACTATGAATAAAATTTTAAAAAAAGTACAAATGTTGTATCAATTATATTATAATTATAAGATCAGTATGTGTTAAGCCTTGATAATGGTAACATTGTTTCCGAAATACGTATCCGCGATTTTTCATGGCTTTTGAATTTAATATTTTTTAGTTTTAAACTAATAATAATTTTAACATAGTTTTAATTAAAAAAAAACATTAGCCACCAGTGATCAATTTTTATTATACAATTTTATTTCAAGTTGATTAATTCAGTAATATGTGGCGAGGAGAATGTAAATAACGGGCGACATTATTTTGGATATTTTTTATAAATTATGTTCCCCCTCCTTTTCTAAACCGAATCGACACTACGGCCAAATACATGTTTCAATGTTAAATTAAATAAATGTGATTTAATTTAACAACCAGCAGTTTAAGTTCATATTGCTTAATTAGTGCTCTCATTAAACATGGCAGAGGCAGCAGACACATAACTACGTGCAAGTGGATTTATTCAAAGATGGAGCCTTCTCTAATAGGTGAGGGAAGATGTGAGGCAAAGAGAAGTGAAACGACCGCCCGTCTCAAATTAATGCTTTCGGTACGCCGTTCAATTTTAATTACACCAGCTAAGTTAAAGACGCCTCCCGACACCTCCGCGTTACTCTCTTTCGTATCCCAAGTTTATGTCCCGTGCATACATTATACCCGTTAATTTTAATTAAACAGTGTGCTCGGTCGACAATTAACTAATGAATAACACGGTGGCGTCGATGGTATAAAACACTCAGTAAAATATAACTCGTTAAGAACATTTTTACAGCCGCTCGGTGTTTTAACGATGTATATGACGCCTCATTTTCATTGCCTAGTAGTCATCGATAAAATAAATAATACATTTACAAAACAAAGTACATACTCTGAGTGAATTAAGATTTTCTCCGAAATTTATATTATTTTAAGAATAGTGACTATAAAATAAACATTGGTATGAATCGTTGAAATAAGTAACAATTGTCGTCCGTTAATGTATTCTCGTTCAACGTGATATTTGATTTTATAGAAATAAAAAGAAACCTACAGGAAAAATAAAAACATAGGCGAAGAAGGTGTTAGAACAAAGGAATAAAAGGTTAAGGAGCCATTTTAGATTTGATAACTTGTATATGCCAATACAGATGAATCGTATCTTTAACGGGATATCAAATATGGACGTCCAACTCTCAAACTTCGAATGTGTAACAGTTTTGTGTTATAATTTTTTAAGATCAAGGTACAGTCGTGTATCGGCCTCGACTTTTCAATGTCCAAGACTATTAACCTATTTACCTAAAAAAAAAAAAAATCGATTGACACAACTTTTTATTATTTTAATAAAGAACTAGATACATAAATAATTTTTGGGATAAAATTTTTTATAAAAACTAGCAATGCCTACAGTCTTTTAAAACAAAAACACATATAACTAGATATTGTACAAACTTATTATGATATATTATAGCCGGTTCGGAGTATAAAATATTTAGAGTGTACTTTAAACGTTTAAAAAATTATATTTGAACTATAAATGTCAAGCAATAAATCCATATAAAAATTAATTTTCTACACCGATAAATATGAAAATTTACAACAGAAAGTAAAATTCATAAAACAGAACAAAAAATTATAATATAAACTATAGGTGGGTATTTAGGGTGACAAAAAATAATACTATAATAATAAAAATACCATATTATTTTTAGTAATACAAAAGAATCTATAATGTTATATTATAAACAAACATGTTACAAATAAAAATGGTGATGATAGTAACCGAAATAAAATTTAATAATACTGTAAAAATGTAAAGTTGTCTAGTAACGGGAAGTCATTGGGAAAACTCAAAGGTTTGATTTTGATCATTATTTTTATTTGTCCTAATTAAATGATTGTAAATAGCTTAAAATGTGTTTGGAACTTGGCTATTACAGAACGCAATAAAGTGTATCGTTAATTTTAATAAACATGAACAAATATCGAAAATTGAATAAAAAGTTATGAAATTGAGTTAAAATGATATTTAGGGATATCGTAACATATACGTAAAATACTGTCAATGGGTATTTTTCTGTTGATTCGAAACGAGTAGTTCAGAGGAGAGAGAACGATGGGAAATGTAAGGCTATTTGCTCAAAATCCGTTTTTATAGAAGGTCCAGCATTTTTACGACGTCTATACATCTTAATTTTTATCAAGTTATGTCACTCTATGTTTATATATTTCATTTTACCCCACTGTTCTCTTAGGCGAAGGTACAGGCGTCGACCAGCGGCAATACGAGGGTTCAGTTAGGCGCCTTTATATACACGTTTTTGACACCGCTACTCGTCAAACTACTGAACGTCCAAATAGCGATTGGAGGGAGGGTGTTTGCGGGGCTAGTTTTATGGGCAACGCCAGTTAACTCAGTTATGTGTTTGCGAGTGATAGTTACAAATATAAATGGATGACCATCGACTTTTGGATAAGGGAGAATAGTCATAATGCAAGACTTTGGACATGAATTTACTTTATTACAGGGAATCAAGACAATGAAACCATTTTATTTAGTCTCACCAAATCGTATTTACAGTAAGATAATACATTTTAATGTTTAAGTTGGCCGTGATTTTATGGATTATTTTATTATTTAACATATTTAGAAATGCACGAATCAAAATACATTCTCTCTTATATAAATATAGAAAATTGTGCCTTTACCTGGTCATAAGGGAGTTTCAAAATAGCAACTTTTGCACAACAATTTAACTTAATTTATGAAAATGTTCCAGAAACACTGCGTCCTTTAAACATATGCAATTTAAATCTTATGTTACATATTATAGATAAAAAAAAATTTGTTCCAACACCTTAACTGCCATGCAAATTGCTACTGTAGTAAAAAAACATGGTATTTGGTTGTTGTGTAATTTTTTGTTTCATATTTTATTTTTCAAAAATAGTCATAACTTATTGAAAAATATATGGATAAAATGCATGTTTTTTGTACTTTATACAAATACCTTTTATCCGACATACTTTTATTAAATTAAAATATTGTATAAAGAGTAGTTATAGTGATGGGGTTACCTATTTTCATAAATGTTGTATGAATGTGATCTACATTGAATATAAAGTTAAACTTATTTTGATTTTGTTGCCAATGCCTAACTCTTAGGTTGAGAAAAACGACTTAAATTTGAATACCGAAATTGGTGGGACAAATTTACCCTAATTTTTTACTCGAAAATATTTATTTTGATTTTCTACATATCTTTAAATTAATATCCAACTTTATAAAGAAACTTTTTATTTATTTTTGTACGTTTTTCAATACCATGAAAAAAGGTTGGATCTACATCTCCTCCACTCCCCTTAAAAAAATTCAATAAGAAATTGTTTTTGTGCACATAGTCATTTTTATATACGTTTTAGATATCAGTAGATATAAATATATCAACTTACATTTAAGAGCCTTTTACATTTAGAAAACAAGTCAGAAAATTGTTTTTTAACTTACTGTATGTAACATAAGCTCTATTTTAACATATGTTTAAGCACGCAGTATTTAATTTTAAAAATTTACTTTAGTTGTGCCACTGAATATTTTATTTCGATATTTATTTGACAATTTTTTAAATATCTTTATGTTATAATTAATAAAAATAATTATGTCTGACCCGGAAAAAAGTTTTTCCAGAGGTTGATCAAAACACTCAATTTTATTTTATCTAAAATCAAAATAAGTTTGTTGACTTGATTTATACTCGATTAATCGAAATGTAGCGCATTTATACCATGAAATACATATAAAAGTGTAAGTTTCAATACGAGTTATGTTTTGTTCGATTCGTCTGGAAACGTTTTTTTGTTCCCACTTTAATTTCCAAACGAACGTACAACGAATCGTATTTGCCTTTGCAATTAAAACACCCGAAGATTAGGAAGGGGTGCGGTCAAAAGGGTGGTTGCCGCTACCCCTCTGTATAATATAATTTAATCAAGTCCGAAGTTAGTTAACATTGGAATTCACCAGCTCTAAACTTCTACCCCATCCTATGTCATTCACGACTTGTAAACCAAACATAAAATCAGTGACAATCAAGCTATATGCATAATTATATTACCATAATTATAACGTAAACAACAAAACATCATCCAGCTATCTGGAAACAAAGCTATGAAAGTACACAGTTATTACATTGTTGTCAAAATGATTAGTCTGTCTGATTTAATGAATATACTGAATAAAAAGAAAAAAGAGTTGTATATACTTTTGTAAATCTGTAAGTACTTTAAATCCTTTAAAATCACTTCATACTATTTTAATTATAGGGGTGATATTTAAAAGGAAGCAATTGTGTAAATTATGTATATAAAACTATGTCTTTTATAAAATTTCAAATAATCCGTACCGTGTGATAAAAGAATCCCGGTAGGTTTATAAGATGTGAATCTCAAGTTTAAGGATTTCTCAAAGACTAATATTAAATTGTTAATGAAGACAAGATTAATAAGTGTTATTAAAAATCCAATAACGTTTGATCCATGCATGAATTTACTTTTTAATTCGAAACAATTTTTGATTATACTATATACAATAAAAAATAAAAATAAAACAGTTAAAATATTTTAAATAGTTATCGAGAAATAATTAAATAATTACTAGAAAAAGGTAGCAGAGGCGGATCACGGCACGATAAAGACCATTGTAAATGTCTATTGAAATTGAAATCTCTATCATAAAACCCATCAACGCCATTGTGTTTAAAGAAAGTTCAATCATTCTACCTTACGTTAGTTAATTAGAAATCCAGTATTTATAATAAAAAACACTGTTACAATTTAATTTTCATTTTTAAAAATGGGGATACCAACTACTCTACAATGGTGGGCATTAAATAGTAAAAAATTTAAATTTAAGTTAAAAAGTTAATTTTTTTTTTAACTTTTGAACTTAACTAATTTAATTTTCCGTTGAAATAACTTAGCTTTTTTCAGTTAATTAGTTAAAATAACAGTTAAGCTAAATTCAATATTTTTTAAAAAATATATGTTATTAAACGATGCGTCAGATTTATAAAAAAAATATACCAAATGTAAGGTACAGACATCATGCATTTATATAAAAAAATTATATTGATTTTAAAAAAGTTATGGCAGTTTTAAGTAAAAAAAATTGAAAAAACTTCGAAAATTAGTGATTTTGAAATTTGTAATTTTTTTGGAGGTTTCCCCCATTTACGTGGAAAGATGGAAATTTTTTCAATTTTTGAGGGTAATGTCTTCGATTAGATTCGATTTGTGATATTTTGACGTATCGTTGAAAGAAATCGGTTCGATGAGAGCTGATAAAAAGTGGTAAAAGACACAAAAAAAAAAAAATAAAATAAAAAAAAAAAACACATCATAGTAAACCCAATACCTTCTCACTGAGAAGCTTTGCATTGAAGCTAAAAGAGATGGAAGGATGTTATTGAATGTGATATGAGGACGGCTGATGTAAACATAGATGATGTGGGAGTTTGTGTCAAGTGGACGTTTAGGATAAGGTTGGCCGACTCCAAGTAGTTGGAATTAAGGCAAGAAAAAGGAAAAAGAAGATTCAACTTTAAAAGTTGAAAATCAATTTTTAGCTTTCCCTACATCACCATCCAATAATAAATGATTTTAAGAGATTTTAGACAAAAAATTAATTTTAAATAAAATAAACTTTTTCTAAACTAGTTAAGTTAAAAAAAAATTCAACTTACCTTATAACTTAGCTAGCTAAAGTTTATCGAAATTGATCATACTCAACTTTTCCATTAACTTGACCATCTTTGCTACTCTATATATTTATACAATTTGACTTAAAGTGTATGCAAAAAAATTTGAAAAAAAAAACGAATAAACTAGAAAATTACGTAATAATTTACTACATTAATTTCAATTGTTTTTGGTATCATGATTCATAAAATTGAATAAGTGATTTTTTACACAACAATAGCATTTATTGTTAAACTTTGGGAGTTGTTTATTTATACGATACAGTCGTTAGGACATTTTTTTTTAAATTTATAGTAAATTATATAACTTGCCCTTTATATATATTTAAAGGGCGCAGGATTTTCGGAACATTTTCAAAAGTGAAGTTAAACAAATTCCAATTTTTATATGTGTTTCAAGTTTTAAATCCCTCTCCCATTTGTATAAAAGGAAATGGTCAGATTTAAAAAAAAATACGTCAAATGAATAAGATAAGTATAAACTTATAAAATGAAAATAACTATTGGTTCATACATTTTTCAAAAAGTTTTAGGAATATAAAATCAGAAATATATATTACAAATTTCACCACAAAAGGACGCAGATATTCCAAAACATTTTTAAAAATTGAAATGACAAACAATTATTAGGTATTTAGATATAATTGCTTTATAATCATTTGTTACTTAGATTTTTAATTGGATTTATATAAAAAATGTACTAATATACATTTACTTTTATTATTACATTATAAAAATCCACTCAAAAATCGTATTAAAACCCAATCAATAATTTTTTAAGATTTGATGCGAAACTGAAAAGGTATTAATTTTACTATGATGTGTTTTTATTTATGTTTCTATCACTATTTTTTCTCGGCTCTCACCGGACCGATTTTTTTCGGTAATGATACGTCAAAAGATCAAAAATCGTATATAGATGAAGAAATTACCTTCAAAAATCGAAAACTTTTCTCTCGTTCCTCATAAATGATTGAAATCCCATAAAAAAATTACGATTTTTAAAATGTGTGACAAAACGACATGCTTTAAACTTTTTTTCTTAAAACTGTCATTACATATTTTGAAATGAACGAATGAAAATAATTTTTTTATATAATTACCCAAATCGAGATTCAAAATAGTAACTTTTGCACAAAATTTTAACCTTTTCAACTTAAGTTTTAAAAATGTTCCGGAAATAATCCGAAGTTCAAATATATGTTAAAATAAATCTTATGTTATATACTACAAGTGTCTTATTTAAGTATATTCGAGGATAATATCGAGTTTTGATACATTACAACGATTATTGTGTGATTCAATAATTAATGTCAAATATCACAAAAATATAATCCCTAGTATGGATAGCACATATTTTGGAAGAATGTAGTCATAATAAATCAAACTTAGTAAATATTACAATAATAATAGCTAAAGTAGTTTATTGTAAAATTATTTTCAAACGTAAAATATGGAAAGAAGATTCTCTTTTTTCAAACAGTGTGGCCATTTCACGTTTAGTACACAAAAAAGCTATTCCAAATAATTTAATAAATACGTAAAAGCTCACTCGTATCACCACAGATTATATGAAAGAATTATCTTTTTATAATATAGTCTGTGATATCACGCTAATTACTGATAACAAAAAAAAAATTAAGTGAAAGTAAATAGTAATAAAGATTTATAATAATTCTATAGTCATTTAGGATATTTGATATGTTAATTAAAGTTATTTTAATTTACTTTTTCTTTTGGTGGATTTTATAATTTTACTCTGATTCATGTTATTTTTTCCTAACTATGATACTACAAAATAAAATTTTACTGCTTTAAAATCTAAACACTGTAGTTGAACAAGTACTATTTTCCAAAAATTTTTAGGATATAAAATCCTAGTTGTTTTTATAATTTACAGTATGAATCATCAAGTGTCTTTAGACTCTATTCCAACTGAAGTAAAATAAAAATAATTTAATATTTAATACATTTAGTATACCTTAAATTTTGATTGTTTGTAGGTATTTTTGATGATTTGTGAAAGTCTTGATGCTGATACTTTATTGCGGTCATTGATGTTTGTATGTAAACAATTTCATGAAGTTATTAATGATAGATACCTTTGGAAAAAAAGAGTAATGCAGAAATTTGATGATTGTGATGTGGCTTTTATGCTGACAGATAAATATCATGGTAATACTAGTAACTGTAAATTTATTTTATATATTAATTTTGATTTTTAGAATAGACTATTTAACAATACAAATTTTATTTCTGAGTTTTACAGTCAAAAAAATAAGAAATTTAAACTTCATTTTAATGTATAATCTAATCAACAATATTTTATTGTTGATATTGATTTTTAATAATTTCACTAAAATTTATGTGCATGCTATTTGCTTCAAAAAATCTTTTCATGGTTTTGTGTATAGTACAAATGTCTAGTTAACATGGGCATTTTTGTTATTTCCCAAAATATTTTTCAATACTTTTATTTTAATTATTTTTTTGTTTCCTTACAGACTTAATAGTTTTTTTATTGACTTATTTTAAATGATTACGAGTATCTAGAAGTTCTTTTCAATTGGAGAAGTTAACATTATACTATTTATTCTGTTTTAAGGCTGGATATATTTCCAGCCCTGGAACAGAAAAAATAGTCAACTTGAACTTCTTGTTAAGTTAATAGACAATCAATAGTTTTGACACCATAATTGAAATCTCTTATTCAATAACTATATATATTCACATTTTAGCTTCAATGCAAAGCTGAAAAGGTATTGGTTTTACTGTGTTTTTTTTGGAAAAAAAATTTTGCACTTTATTTTGTCTTCACAGTGAAAATAGTTACCAAATGCTATTTTTGTGTGAAAATTCTGGATTTTATTTTTACATTTTTAACTTTATAATGCTTTAACTTATTGAAAAATATATGGATCAATACAAATTTTTTATGAGAATTAATATTTATATCCCTCTTTCATTCAACATACTTTATCTTAATCAGGATATAAATAAGGAAATAGCAGATCATGTAGCTTTTGTAATAATCCACCAATTTTTTAAAATTAAACATTATGTAAAAATTTGCATCGAAGCGTTTTTTATAACAGTAATTTTAATCACTGTCATATATCATTATACTTGACCCAACTATGCCACATCACCACTGTGCCGCCAACCCTTGTGTTGCGTGTTTTTAAAAGTTCATTTAAAAAAAATGTACATATGCATTTTGTATAGGCGCATAAAACCATACGTACAATAATTTACCACAGATTACCAATAGAACTAATTTTTTTTTTACATTCTAATATAAAAAAATTGTTCTTTGTGTCTTTTGAACATTTTAAAAATAAACTATTTAATATTGTACCAATGTGTTGAATTTCTAGTATTTTCATTATGAAATTAGTATTGACATCTCTTGTGATGAATATCATTATTAATGTAAATTTTTTTTTTAATTTTAATTTTAACATTAAACTCAATAATACTTGCTGTGAATTTAAAGTAAAATTGAATAGTTAGTTATACTAACTGACTGAATATTAGTCTAATTTTCATCCTGACCTTCATGTTTTGATCTTAGAAGAGACATTTAATTGGAAGCAATTTGCATGGCACACTGAGCTAGAGGAAGAATGTTGGAGTAATTATCAAAAAAATACTGAAACTTCAGTTTTTAGTGGTGCTCATTTTTCTGAAGTAGATGCTGTTATAATGACAAAAGTATGAGAAAAATATATTTAGAATTTGTTTTATACAATACTTTTCAATCAATAAAAAACATCATATGTTAGGATGGGAATCATTGTATCTCTGCATCTAGAGATCGTTCAATTTGTTTATGGAACACAAATAAAGCAGTTCCTAATCCTGTAGTTCATAAAGTTGATAGTCATACAGGTTGGATTTGGGATTTAAATGTGTATGATGATAATCACTTCTTATCATGTTCATGGGATTCAAATGTTAAGCTATGGAATATAGGTAGTTTTTCTCAAGATGCTGAACCAATTAATACATTTATGTAAGTTAAATTCTATAAAGGTTATCAGTACTTTATAAATATTTTGATTTCAGTGCTGATTCCGCTGTATTGTCAGTCACATGTAAAGAGAATTTTGTTGCTGCTGGTCTTTATACTCCTAAAGTAGTTGCATTTGACCCACGGGATTGTGAAAAACGATTGTTTGAACTAAACCCTCATACACGGTGTATCATAGAATTATGTTTAGTTCAAGATTATTATTTAATTTCTTTAAGTGAAGATAGAACAATGTCTGTATGGGATTTGCGTACTCATAAAACTGTAAAATCAATGTATCTTGCTAAAGTAAGATTAATGAATAGTTAAAATAATTCAATCAGTTGCAAAAGGAAGCATGTCTAAAATAACTTTTTTTTTTGTACAATTTACTCTTATTTATTTTTATCAAAATACATAATAACAAATACTAAAAAATACTTTTGTTTACACATGGTCATCATAATACAAGAGATGTTATTACTCAAAACCATACCAACATAGGAGTGAGCAACTACAAATGGTATAAAATAGATACCTAAATTTTCAAAATTAAGAATTTTTCATAATAAATCAACTATGACTTCTATAAAGATACTCCACACTATAATGTGGTAAAAGTATCTGTACTTAAGTTTTTATATAAATATCTATTTACAATTGCTTGTAATAATTGTACAAAATGAGCTATTGGCTCTATAACTAAAACTTGCTGGCCCTCAAAGCTCATAGTAATTGAATTTAACATTATTTCCTATTATAGTGTTGAGTATTCATATTAGTATATATTTTTAACTATCATTAATTTAAATTTATGCCTTCTCAAAATGCAATTTAAATAATGTATTTTACTATTTTTTTTTAGCACGGTAGTCGATTTCCTATGTGTGCATCTTATTATGATAATGTTTTATTTGTTGGTGATAGTCGTGATTATATGTATTGGCTAGATTGTGCTAATGGGTCATTCAATATACTTGAGGTATTGTTATTGCCAAATTACTTATTAACTTATAAAACAATAAACATCTGATCCTTTTAATTTTAGACAGTAAAATTCGTTAAGCCTATTAATGAAAGTAGAAGACGTTACAAACTGAACTGTATAAAATGTACCAATTATGGAAGTATTATAACTGGTGGTAATGAAGGTGCTATATATATTATTACTCCAACTAATCCTCCTAAAATCATAGCTAAAATTATTGATTCGGGATCTGAAATAACATCTGTAAGTTTTTAATTATTTTAAGGTAAACATTGATACTCACAAAGAATTATTTTCAGATTGATTATCAAAATAATACCTTAGTTGTTGGATATGTAAACAGTTCAGTACAAGTTTGGAAAAAAAAAAGTTGTATCTGTGATATCTCAAATTGAATCTTACTGAATTATTATTAATTGTTAAAATGTTTTTTGTAAACATTTCTTGTTAAAACTATTTTTAATTTAAGAGAGATGGTTCCATGATATGATTTTATAATTGTGATTTGTAATTAGTAATTTTAATATTCGTATATTTTAACAAACTAATTTTTATTTAACGATACTTTTTTCTGAATGATCCAATTAATTATAATTGTTCATGTTAAATCCAAATTACAGTATTTATTTATTAATAGTTTTGTTTAAACCCATGAATGACTAAAATTTCTCTTTTTTTTTTGACTGATTTAATTATTTTTTATTTTTAAATACCAAAAAGTTTTTTTTTTACTGTTAAAATTTTTTGTAAATTTTATTCGACATTTTTGTATTTTCATATTTTACCTATATTAGATATATTATGTTTTTTTTTTTTTATTTAATTTTTACTGACTGCCGTGTTCCTCCTTATATCAGTATAATTTTATTTTGTTTTTTATTCACACTATGATTTAGCTATAATTCCAAAAACTACTTATAAACTAAATTATTTCAATCGGTTACCTTTCGCATTACTTTACTTAAAATTAACATTATTTATTTATTATTTGATTTAGGGAAATTTTTTCAATTTCCTTAAAAAAAAATGGGTTTTAAAATAATTGATTATCTAGTTTTTTATTCATTCACTAGAGTAACTTTTAAATTATAATTGTTTTATTAGTTAATATTTAAATAAATATTTGGGCTTAATAACACTTTATGCACAAGACATTTCTAATTTGTTATTAATTAATTCATTTTTTATAAAATATCATCCATAGTTGAAATGATATGGTAGAACATTTATTATAAAGTAAACAATTTTAGTTAATAATACAATTTTTAAATATTTAGAAAAATTTACTTGTCATTTATTTTAAAATCTATAATTATTTTAAATTACATATCTATAAGACAAATTATTTATGTATATATATATGTATATAATTACAAGGGAATATTAACTGCAATTAATTATTTGTAAAAAATATGTAACTCGATAATCCTTGATGAAAAAGTATATTATCATATTCTAGTCTTTAATCAGTATACAATACTTGTAAATTTTTGTTTCAACTTTTAACAAATATCTTGTTTTTATCTTTTATATAAAACACTTATTAAACCTATTTTTATAACAAATAAGTTTTAAAAAATACTAAATCATAATAATAAAAATGTTGTTTAAAGAATAAAAAGGGTAATAATATAAATAACTGTGTATTAACTATTATAATTTTTGACTAAAAACCATTTAATTATTTGTTAATTTTATTTAGATATTCTATAATCAAAATCTTTGAGGTCAAATAATTAATAATTTATTGCTGTGAAAAATAAAATTAAAGAATTTTTTAACATTTAGTATGTGTATATATTGTTCTATTGTTATATTTATATTGTGTATATTGTGTATAACACAATATAAAGTAAACCATTATCTCAAAAAAAAAAAAACTCAATTGTCTATAGCCAAGTAGAAAACTAACCTAATTTTTAATGTAATCTTAAGACTAGTATCTCTAAACAAATTACATTTTATTATATCATGGCTTGTACTATAACATTAAGTATCAAATTTTGACAAAATGAGATTTTTATATTTAATGATAAAAGAAGTATTTCTAAAAAAATTTGCTATATATTAATTTTCTATTAATAGTTATGAAAATAAAATCACATCTTGGACATCAAAATATTTATAAAAAAAAATTGGTTTTTTTCCATAAAAACCTAGAAAACTGAGATACACACTATTGCAGTATAAATGACAATTTTTTATACATTTGGATTTACAATGTTTAATTTTATAAAAAATATAAAATTTATCATGAATAATCACTTTACTATCAATATTAAATATAGAGAATTTTAATACCATTTACTAAATAAAAATAATCTAATATGTTAAAAGACCAGAGTAATTCACAATAAAATATAATTTATTATTAAGATAAACATATAAATAATAGTTAAAACTAAAGTATATTTTTATATTAATCAATTTTAAATGATTATATTTTTATAAGTAGGTAATTATTATTTGTTTAAAATAATAAATTTAGAGTCTTCAATTGCATGTATTATATTGTATAATATAAGCATTGGCAACATAAACATTAAAATTAAAAACAATTCTATACATTCAACAAAACTAACTAATAAAAGATAATAATAAATAACACTTAATTATTTTTATTAAGATTATTGTTATTATTATAATTAAGATATAAAACAGCATTAAAAAAAACCATAACATTAAAATTAATACATAAAACTAGAAACTATTATCTTTATGATGTTGATCAATAGCATAAATTTTAATTAGCAAAATTTGAAAAGTTAATTCCAAAATACTTGTTTCCCAATTGGATGGTCACGTTTATAAGGAAAGGAAGAGGGATCCACTCTGGAATGTTGGTGATAAAGGAACTTTAAGGAATTTATACACAATGGACATAGTTTTTTTAATTAGGAATTAAAAATTCCAAAAAAAAAAAGAGAAATTCACAAAAGGGTATATAGTATTGCTCAAGCATTTTGGTCAGCAGGTTTAAAAATTTGCATACAATTAATATAAGCATTTAACAAACACAAAATTATAATATATGTATGTAAAAAAAAAAAAAAAAAAACTATAGAAGACAAATAATTGTAATAAATTGTGATTATGCTAACAATTATACTAAATTGACATATTATATCAAAGTTGGTTGTGAATAATCAATCACATCAAACAGATTAAAAAATGTTATAACAGGTAATTAGAAAGTTAGAAATTGTTCTACCCCCCCTCCCTTCCCTCCCACACATTACCCGAGAAGCTAGATTTCAATTTGATACGCTGAAGATTAAACCCCAAAAGATGCAACATTGGAATCACCCAATTTGCGTCCTAGTAATCCTGTTAAAAAAATATACATATAATTATTTTTTTTATTATTTATTTCTAATTGTAAAATAAATATTAACTTACAGAGTTGCTTTAAATCCCATAGGCAGTTGACAAACGGTCCTTCAACTGAGGAGGAAATTGATCAGTAAATCTTGTCCAATTTTCTTCACCAACTTGATTTTTAAACCCATGTAAAATCTAAAATTAATTTTTATTTATTGTAATCAAATTGTATAATTATAAATTAAAATATACAATTTGAAAAAAATATTACTTTGTAAAACATCTCTTTTAAATCTTCTTTTGGATTAACCCATGATGCAATAGCGTCACAGAAAAATATGAAATCTTGTACTACTCCACCAGGATTTACACTTATCATTTGACACATACCTCTAAATGCACTATCTTTTTCATCATTATCTCGGATATTTCGTAATGATGTGCACCTGAAATTTCAGCAAAAATATGAAAAACTACATCAAATGAAAGTTTTTAGAGTTTATGTAGCAAAAATTATGTCCTCACAGCCAGATAAAAGTTCAAAAATATTTTAATTAAAAATAATAATAGTAATATAAAATAAATAAGTAATTAGAGAAAAAATAAAAAAATGGTACACACCACATGCGTACAAACTGTTGTAACACTGGGGCGACGTCTTGAGGGCACACATAACCTAGACGGCCAATTGTAATTGCTATAAAAAAAAACAAAAACAAAAACAAAAAAAACTAATAAAAAATAAATCCATCAAACAAATAAAATTGTAAACAATAATAATGTACTATGAAAATGTTACAAAAAAAATAAAATATAATACACATTGTTGATTTCTACAAATCATGTACACCATAATTAAGTTATATCATCACAAATATGATATTAGATTTTATCCTAAGGGTTCAGAATAGTAAGTATTTTTTAATTCATATAATAATTAAACATGGCCACTGGGGATTGATGCCCGATTGTAAAATGTGTACCGGAATTTGTGTGAAAAAAGAGACACGATACGAGATTAGCATACTCAAGGAGTTGAAGAGACAAACCTTATCACTAGGTGGCAAGTTTACCGTGCACTAATGATTTAGATCACGATACATTTACATTTAGATTGAAAACATGAAGTGCGGCTGAGGGAAATACGGTACCGTGTCAAATTAAAAGCCTGTTAATAAATTACTTTTTTTTGATAAAAAAAAAAAAAAATTAAATTAATAATTGTTAAAATAATTTAATTTAGATTAACAAGTAAATTTAATATAAAATTAATCACCTATACAGTAATAATATTTTTTTTTAAGAAGTTAATACTAAATTTATTGCATTTTATAATTACCTGTATTTTCCAACAATGTTTTTGGAGTATTTGGTCTATTCATTATTAATACTAATTGAGTAAGAATCATTGGTATGTATGGTTGCATTTCAGTACCTTATAAAAATAACATATAAAACAAAAATATATTAGTTTAAAATTGAGCAATTAAAATCATTACCTAGTTTTACAGCTATTTCACCAATAGCCCATGTAGCATTATTACAAACAGATATATGATCTGGATTTAAATTTTGTGCTAAGATTGGCATAAAGTCAGCTAAACATAAAAAAATTCTTATAATATATTGAACTTTTAACTTATAATAAAATTGTTGTTTAACAACTGAATTATACCTATACATGGATGCACATGTTGAAAACAAGCTTTAGTCAAATCTCCAAGAAGAGCAAATGAACTTTGTCTAACCTCAGCTAATGGGTCTTGCATACACTGATAGAGCAATTGTAGAGTGTTTGATCCACTTATTAAACTCTCTATGAATGTAGTAAGCCCTTCTGCTAAACCCGATAAAAGATCTAAAGCAACTATCATGAAGTCTTTATCAGGCGCATCAAATTGATCAGGGCTTTGAGAATTAGCCTTAACAATTAACAACAGAATAATTAAAAAATAATAATCTATTACCTAATTTTTATTCAATACTTACAATATTTTGATTTAAAGTTTGTTCAACAAGTGAAATACATCTTTTAAATACTGGTTCAGCATAAGGCATAAATCCAGATTGTAAAGCAGTTGCTACACTAGATAAACACTATTTGAAGAAAATACATTTAACAATCAAATTAATACTTAAAAGATCATGGATAACACAAATTTAAAATTGTTTAATTCTCTAATTTTTCAAGTTAAATATATAAAAATTGTATACTTGCTTCAGGGATGTAAATATACATTAATTATAGAGGAAGGTGTATGAAATCATTGATATCCTTTTTTTAAATGTTATTTGCATAGGTACAATAGAGAGACTAAAGAGGGCTATAAACTACTGAAAATTAACTCAGATATCGGTCTAAATATGTAATAGTATTCATCAGTTTTTAAAAATTACAGACAAAATGATCAAATTCCATGATTTCTTATAACTAATTTTAAATTCCATAACTTTTCTATGTTTACCAGACATTAAGAATATATAAATGATAATAACATATAATTAGAAAATATATGTATCACATTATGATAGTCAATTGGAAATTATAGTTTTTAATTAATCAATAATTCAATTATAGTTTATACATACTTCTAACAAAGGAAATAAATCTTTATCTTCATCTTTAAGGGCATTCCATTTTTGTATTAATGGTGGCATTAATAAATTAATATACTCAGGTTTATTTAAATGATGACCAACAGAATCAGCTAATGTTCCAATAGCATCATAAAGTATCAACAAATTTTTATGCTAGAATAATAATTTAACATTAAGCTAAACTCTAATAAAATAGCTAAGTTAGTATCTACCTGATATTTATTAAATGCAAAAACTAATGTCTGTAAAATAAATCCTAGATATGGTACTAATTCAGTTGTAGCTTCCTCTTCTAAGGTGGCAAAAGCAGAGCATGCTGCTTCTTGTACTCTTTTGTTGGAATCTAAAATTCTCTTAAGAAGCTATATATATAAAAAGCAAAAATATTAATTGAAAACTTATATTAAATAACTATTAACTAAAATATTGCATAATTTATATGTTTTAACATAAAAATTATATTAAAGTATTAATCTTAAATTTCTTCAAAGCAAATCTGTACATAATGCATAAAAAATAATAAACAGAAGAAGCTTTACCAATAAAGACTTTTATATGACGAAAAAGAAATTATATTAATACAAAATACATATTAACCTAGACAGCCAACCAAAATTTAAAGAAAAAAAAATTGTCATTCTTAAGTTTTTATGGAAATAATAAAGAAAAGAGATATATAATGTTATTTTGGTCTATTTATTAACAATTCAGAATGAAGCATAAGAAATTAATGATATCATTAATACATGAAAAAATATTTTAAATATATTAATTAAGTATACTCACTTCATGCATCATTGGTTTTAAATATTGTTCATGTGGTTGACTTACAACCCAATGACAATAACGTGATAATGTCCAACATATAATAGCTCGAACTAAAGCTTTTTTGTCACTTAAATGATTGATCATATATGGGATCAATTCATTCAAATGTGGGATCATACCATTCATACAACCTTTAAAAATTTTTTAAATATATATATATATATACACACACACACAGAAAGATTTACTTATGATCCAATTAATTCATCGAAAAATAAAAATTATAATAATTTTTTTATTGGTTTCTTTTAGTTCAATGTATCTCTCAGTATTTCAATAATTTAGTTTTTTTTATCAACCAATTTTATTCTTACTTAGATCATTATCTAATAAATAAGCTGGTTAGTTATATATGTTGCCATTTGAAAAATTAAAGTTGATACCCTTATTATAAAGTATACGGGATGAACATAAAAAAACTTTAAGGTTGAAAATTTGTGATCAACATTGAACTAAAAATAACCAATAAAGTATTATTATTTTTATTTTTCGATGAATTAAGTGGATCATGATAAGTGAATCACCCTGTATTTACACAGTATAATTACAAATTATACAATTTATTACCTTCGGCAATTGCGCCAAGAGCTAGAATACCAGATTCTTTTACTTCCCAATCATTAGATGATAAGGTTTCTTTTAATATTGGCATAAGTATAGGAAGAATTTCCTCTTTAAATACATTAGCTAGCACATCAAGGGCTGCAGCACTACATTTTCCTAAGTGTAATTAATTGGATAAATTAATATAAATCAAAAGAATTTATAGTTTTAAATATAATAAGTCACAAAAATATACTTAAACTAACTTAAATTCCAATCTGATAAGCTACTGTCATCTCCTAAATTGTCTTCATCTTCTTCATCTTCATTATTATCTTCTTCTTGTCCATGTGTACGAGATTTGTGAAATCTTGGACGAATATCTTCTTCGCGATCAGGAACATTTTCATCTTCCTCAACATCACCCTAAATTATTATAAATATAAAATGTTGATAAATAAATATTAAATGTTCAATTAGTTTTTTTAAGTCATCATAAATTAAGTTACCTTAAGTAAAATGACATCAATTTCAGAATATCGCATGCCATTAACAAGAATTGGTATGAGCCGAGGTAAATAAGGAGTTAGAGCTTCTTTACAAATATGCTGATCAGCTATAGACAACCAAAATTCACATGCCTCTAGGGCTACATTTTCATCCGGATCTTGAGTTCTCAACAACATATACTAAACAAAAAAATAACTTGTTGAAAAATATTGAATATATTGAAAAATGAAGAGTAGCATATTAAAATAAGGACATTTATTTAATCATATAAATATTAACTTTATTATAGAGTTTAAACTAATTTGAAAAAATAGTATGGTTATTAAAGTTATATATTACTATATTTATTTTTCACTTTTTAGTTTTTTATGACATCGCTGTTACAGTCACGGAGTGTTTATTGTCAATTATCACTATCAATAGATATAATTTCTGTATTCCCAGTTGGTGTGTTTCTTAACTCACAACAATGCATCTTATTACCATTGATAATTAAGGCTATATGCTTGTTAATATTGTCAAAAAAACCAATTAGCTACCTGTATTTGTACTCCTTATGTATTAAACATGTATATTTACTCAAAAAAATTTGAATCTTTAAATGTTTATAACTAATAATTAACAATAAAAATTTGTTTATACATACATATATATATATATATATATATATAATATTGATGATATGCCCACATGTACGGGTACGAAAACTAAAAGTTATACAGGAAAATATTTTTATCGGCGAGTGGTGAGCGGTGTGGGGTAAATGCATTACGACAGTCTAGTCTCCAGGCTATAGAGGAGATTTATAACACGTGGCGCGTGGAGAGTTACAAACAAATAACATGCACGTGAAACTAATATAAGCGTGTTAAAAAAAAAAAAACAATAAAATAAAATAATTTATAGTATAAAATAATCTATAGATTACTATTTTACAAGTTTTTCTTTATATACAATAAACTTTAAATGAGCTTAAATTCAAAATATTTATATTAATATAGTTGGTAAATTTTTAAATATTTGCTCTATAAACATGAAATTGATAAAGATTTCTTTATAAGTTTTTCACAGAAAAAAAATGGATATAAAGTAATAGTAAAATGTATTCTGATGATAATAATTTATATATTGCAACTCATACTTATAAGCTTAAAATTAAAACTTTATGCTACTTTCCATAAAAAATATAATATTAACATCAATATATTAACCTCAATTATATCATGTAGATGAGGAAGCAATCTATCCATTCTTACTTCCAAAAGCATAACTATTGCTCTACAAACATTTTTTCTAACTTCAGCTTCATCATCGACAGCGAGATGAAATAAATTCTAAAAATAATCAAGAAAAATTAATTTTCTTGAATTCATATTATAAAATGAACACAAATATATAAAAAGTGAACTAAATATTACACAACATTAAACAAAAATCAAAATAAAAGGAACATAGACAGTTTATTATTTTTCATTTGTAATGTTAAAATCTTTCTAAAACAAGAGTTTAAATGTTACAATAAAAAACAAAATAAAATTCAGCATAGTATCATTAACTGAATATATCCATATTTATGAATAATAATTTATATTAATTAACTTTTTGGAAATCATAAATAAATACTGAAATTTTATAATTAAATAAATTATAAAAATTGTTTGTCTAATTATATTACATTTAACACAAATTAGTGGATTTTATTGAAATATCATCGAAAATGTTATTTTAAAATAAAGTAATATTATTTTAATTTTATTAAAATAATAGATCCTTTTTGAGATACTTTATATGAAAAATTGATTTTCTGCTATCATCTCTAATACTATAAACTCATATCAACTTTTGATTTTCAAATAACAACTCGAAAGTTTTTTTATATTATCAGATTAAATTGAAAAAAATAATTTTTTTAATAGCATTGGATTTTCAACGAGGTGCAGGTGTTTAAATTTTAAGGTCAATTAGAAAAAAATATACCTATTTTTAAAAGACATCAATATTATAATGTCTATATTGATAATTACTACCATTTCATAGAAATATAATTAACTATACCACTCTACCAAATTATAAATTAATAGTACTTACCAATTATGATTAATAGTATCAATTTATGACTCAATAAAGATGCAATCTTTTAAAATTAAATTCATTTTTTTTCTGATTGCTCCTAAAACTTTAACAACTGTAACTCGTTGAAAACCCAATGCTATTAAAAAAATGATTTTTTTTAATTTAATCTGATGATATAAAAAAACTTTCGAGTTGTTATTTGAAAATCAAAAGTTGATGAGTTTAGGGTATTAGAGATGATAGCAGAAAATTAATTTTTCATATAAAGCATCTCAATAAAAATCCATTATTGTTATAAAAATAAAATAATGATAAGTTCCAGTATTTTGTAAGGCATAGTTAAAAAATCTCCCTGTATATCTATAATAATAATTAATGTAAGAAAATAATTAAACTGACAACAATAAATTTATTTAAAAAATAACCCATGTAGTACAGAATTTTGTATAAATATTAAAATTAAACTCAAGTTAAATTTTTAATTTTATCAAATTTTTATATTATTATTTATAAAACGACAACAAATATACAATAAAAATATGACACAAATAGCTTTTAGTATTAGAAACTAGGGATTTTAGTAGATGTTTGCTAGAGTAATGCTAACAAACTGGATACAAAAACCATTTTTAACTTGTTTTAAACTAAAGTTTAAAATTTTCAAAGTAATTTAACCAATTAATTTTTTTCATCAAAATTAACGTTTAAACATAATTTGTGGAAGTATTTTTACCTCTAAAAACATATCTATATGATTCATTAAAGATGGTGTTTTCTGAACAATAAACTGATTAACGCAGCCGATTGCATGGGATCTAAACAAATTATTATTAAAATCAAGAATTATTACTATTGTCATATTTTTTCCATTGTAATATTTACCTAATTTTAGGACTTGAATGTTTAAAGAAATGTAAAAATTTTGGAATAAGAATATCAAGTGGTTTATTTTGTTTGTCATCTTCTAAGTAATCTGATGAATCTTCACAAATTTTTTGTAAGGCTCCAAATGCACCCTATAAAAAAATAGTAATATGAGTATATTTTCATTTTTTTAAATGATTGTTTTTATAGATATTAAGACTTAATTAATTTAATTAGTATGATAAAATATTTTGTTGTAATAATATGATTAACTAAATATCAAACTTGAGTAAATCATCAATATTAAATATATTAACAACAATCTATAATTATTAGGCAAAGCTATTAAATTAAAAAGTATACTTGGATAAATCTTAAAAAAAAAAAAACATTATTATTTTAAAATTTTTGAATTCATTGAAGTACTTAGACAAAAATAAAATTATATATATATACACCTTGGAATAAACTAGTACAAAAGTTCAAAGTTTGTTTTAGTGAACAGAAATAAATTAAGATCCAGTGATTTAGAATTAATATTTTAAAGTTCTTATTATTTTATAAATTTTAATTTATTATATTTGTAAGTTCAAATTAAAAAGAATTTTTACCAACTAACAATAATTTTGACTCATAGACCAGCATGTAAGCAAGTTAAAAATGATTATTGCATAAATCTAAGAATAATTTTTTAAATCTTTTTATATAATAAAAAACAAACAAAAATTAAATAAAATTTAAGTAAAGAAATAATATTTCTATTAAAAATCTTACTTCACAAACATTGTAATCAGCTGAATCTAGCATTTGGCATAAAGCAGGTAATAATTCAGGCCAAGTATTTATACCTCGTGAAGCTATAGTTGTTATCAATATTCCAACAGTTGCTCTTATTAATGGAGAAGCATCTCCAACTGCAGTTAAACATTCTGACTTAACAAATTCTGTTACTGATGGAGATAGATTCTCATAATGGCTTTTGATATTATTTTTTAAAATTAAACCACTTAATGACCTTGTAGGCTCATCTAATAAAAATAAAGTGATAATTATCTATCAACCCTTATTTTAGAATAAAAATAAAGAATAAATAATCTTCATATTCATCTAAAAACTAAAATTTAAAATTATAAGATATTATGCTTTAAATGAAAATCTAATATTTTCTCTAAATGCAACTCTAATTTATGGAGTATTAAATCTTATGAGTAAATAGCAAATGTAACTTACCCTCTGTTGTAAGTTTTGTTAACACAAAAATCAAATAATTATTGAAATCTGTTACTTGATTTAGCTCCTCAAGTTTCTAATTTTAAATAAAATAATATAGGACAATATATCAATATTGCATTAAAATATAGAATCATACAACAATTGATCAAATCAATGAACAAAACTTATTCCATAAGATCTGCATTAAAAGTAATTAATTATAAAAACTCATCATTCTTATATATATTTGCTTTTTTATTTTTAAAATATTTAATAAATACTCATTTCCAGTAATCCTAAGATAAAAAAATTTGTTTCATATACCAAAAAAAGTCATTTGTTAATAAATGAAAGAAAGCATTATTGTTTTTTGAAGAATTAAATTTATCAATCAAATATAAACATTTTTTTTTTCAAAACTAATTAGAGATTTTTATTATTCACCATTTTAATGCAGATGTCATAATTAAACGCATCAAATTGGGAAACATATTGATAATATTAATTCAGTATATTTGATTTAATTTCTAGAAATGTTTTGTAATATTTTACATTAACTATCATTTTTTTAAAAATTATTTAAGATTCAACATAAATTATCATTTTATTATAATAGTTAAAAACATTCAATAAGTTAATTAGAGTAATTGAAATAAAATAAAATTTAAATAAATTAAATATTTACAAATAATAAATGAAAAATAATTTTTAGTTAGGCACATTAGGGTGAGAAATTTAACTGCAGCTAATATAAATGATAAATTAAATTCATTTAAAATTATAGAAGTCATTGGTGACATCACATTTCTGATCAAAATTTTTTATTTTCAAAAAAGGATACTTGTTGCACTGTCCTTTGAATGACAGTGTCTGGTGATTGAGATTCCTTTAGCAATTGAATGATTTGCCTTAATCCCTCTTCCTGCGGCTGCCAAGTCATTATCATGCTACACTAATGACTTAAAACTCACTACACTTCTTAAATAAATTTTGTGTTCAGTAACAAATAAAAACGATAAAAAATTAAACAGCGCTGTATTTCTTAAATTAAATTAAAGTTACAGATCATAAAAATATAATAGGGGTTAATAGAGAAAATGCGGACTGTGAACGCACACAAAATTTTTACAACAGATGTATTAGAAACAACCGAACTGTGGACTTAAGATTTGAGAGTGGCGAGTGCGTTCCGCGATAAAATTCATAAAGTCGATAACACATAGTTTTCTCTTGCTATAATAACGATTACCAACCGAAATTTTCAACGATGACAAGCATTGTTATATTGTAAGTCTATCATCGATGTTCAATACAGGCGCAAAATTCAAAAAATAATTTTAGGTTAGGTTAAAGTTATTAGATTTTAACCGGAGCTCGAAAATGTTGAGTATTAGTTTTAATGCTATACTAAGAATTAGGCATACGGATAAAATATTTTTAAGGGGAGCCAACGATTTAAATAAAAATTATCAATAACAATTAATGCAAAATATAAAACACAAAAATTGAATAACATTTGAATTCCGAAAAACATGAAATTCAAAAAAATTTATATTGTTTAAAGATCGAAAAATGGAAAACAAAAATCCATAACGTTTTAACAATTTAAAATATATACGAGATAATATTGTTTAAGTTTGAACTTCATAAAGTAAAAACAAAATTATTTTAATTCAAGCTGTGGTTTTCACAAGATAATTTTGAGTTCTTTCAGTGAAGTCAGTAACAAAACTAGTTAGTCTTGTAGCTCTTGAATTCTGATGGTTGACTTCTTTTTCGCTAGTTTATGATGAATCATAAAGTTTCTCACTATTAGTTTTAATATTTAAAATTATACCCGAGTAGCATTATTTCGGTTCAAGTTACCTCGGAGTCGGGAAAGTTCAGTGTTCAATAAGTAATCCAGTATTTTTTCATAAGTACTAGGACAGTTCAAAGTTCAAAATAGAACCGTACAGTACTATTAATGTTCAATAGTGCACTCGGTAACCGGGCTCTCAGTTTATGTACTGTTCATTCGATCAATTTGTACCTACTACTTGATTTTATTTTAAGTACGATAGAATCATTATAATGGTTATAACAGTTTTGATATACAGTTATAATTTTAAGTAATAATTTAACCTTTAATTATTAAATTAATAAAATAATAACATTTTAAATATAACAATGGTCTATGATAACTATTGAGACTAGCGAGAATTAATTTGGTGAGCTTATGGCGTAATAGCTAGACGTGCCGCTAACCATTGAACAACAATTCTAATAATTATGATTTAATTTAGTTGTGCTTTGTGTGCCATTCCTGCAAATTATTGACAAATATTACCATTTTTATAAATGCTCCTTTTGAGGCATTGCCATTTTCTTAGCAACAAGAAAACTGACAAGATTTTTGCCTCTCTTGTTTCTTTTCTGTTAATAATTTGTTTCATGTTTAACTCAGAAGTAAGTAATTTAATTATTTTTTAAAGTATAGTAGTATATTGAATTTGTAAGTAATTTTAGAATTAGCTTATATAAAAATAAAATAAATTTTAGTGAAATGTGCTGTTTGGTAAAATTATTTAAAGGACCTTAAAGAGAATATTGTTCAACACAACATACTTAACATTCTTTAATTTAATACATTACTTTTATAATATTAACTAATAATATTACTAAACAATATTTACATTAAAGAAATGCTTTATTGTATTTGAAGGTTTGATGAAACAATAATTAGGTGGACTTAAAAATAAATGTAACACAATGCGAGGCATCAATAATACATGTGTTGTATATTCAGATAATATCTTTAGAAACTTAGGATTATGAACTTTCCCGACTCCGAGGTAACTTGAACCGAAATAATGCTACTCGGGTATAATTTTAAATATTAAAACTAATAGTGAGAAACTTTATGATTCATCATAAACTAGCGAAAAAGAAGTCAACCATCAGAATTCAAGAGCTACAAGACTAACTAGTTTTGTTACTGACTTCACTGAAAGAACTCAAAATTATCTTGTGAAAACCACAGCTTGAATTAAAATAATTTTGTTTTTACTTTATGAAGTTCAAACTTAAACAATATTATCTCGTATATATTTTAAATTGTTAAAACGTTATGGATTTTTGTTTTCCATTTTGCGATCTTTAAACAATATAAATTTTTTGTATTTCATGTTTTTCGGAATTCAAATGTTATTCAATGTTTATGTTTTAACGGCAGAAATAAACTATTTAGCCTCCTAGCCTCCCACAATATTAATCCCTCTTCCATAGCTAATACTCTTAATTCCCGTTATTCCATTATAATTATTTCCATCATATCTTTTTTGAGGAGTTCCGGCTTTGTCATTTAATTTCTAATTATTTTGCAATTTTTTAATTTAATAATTTTTCTGTGATATTAAAGGCTCTGTTACACAATAATTTTAAATAATGTTTAATTTTTTCTAATTTTGAGTTTACTAACAATTATTGCTGCATTTGTTGTACCGTTATTACATAGTATTATGACTGTTATACTTTTGTTTATAATTGTTGAGCTAATTATTATTTTAATAAAGGTTATTAAAAAAAAAGTTTAACTAGTTTATTTAATAGATAATGATCTAGCTAAGAAAATGACTAACCAATAATAACTTTTGAACCAGTATTTATTCTAAACTTCCACTTGACACGATCTTCCACGTCATCTACGCACAGGTCAATCGTCCTCATATCGCACTCAATAACATTTTTTCTTTTCTGTTCTTTTTCATTTTTGTTCATTCTCTACCTTTTCTTCTCTCAACATTTATTTCTATAACTATTCTCATAGCTTCTGATTCCTCTCTCTTCATAAAATAACCACACCATCTAAGTCTATTTTCTCTTATATTATCCACGATTGAGACTACATCTGTACTCCATCTTATATAATCGTACATTATCCTATCTTCTCTAGTCACTCTACTCATCTATCTAAGCGTTCTCATTTCGGCTACGCTCATTTTCTGCTCTATTCTTTTATTACCACCTAACACTCCTAACCATACATAATAGCTGGTCTTATAAAGTCGTATAGAAATTATCTTTCAGCCTCATTTGAATTCTCTTATCGCATAATACACCGGATGCTTCACTTCACTTCACTTAATTTTGTGTCTTGCATCCTCGTGAATACCGCCGTTCTTTTGCATAACTGATCCGAAATCCTTAAATCTTTCCAGTTCTCCTATCCTATGTCCTCACTTATTATCTCCTCATTTCATCTACCTCGTGTTATCCTTTGCCGAACTCGTACTCTATATATTTTGTCTTACTTATTAATCCCTTTTCTTTAAGAGCTGATCTCCACAACTTTAACCTTTGATTCATTTTCTCCTATTAATACTATAATCGTCAATGAACAATATGCACCACAGCATATCTCCTTGTGTTTCTTTAGTAATTTTATCCATCACTATAGAAAATAAGTAACGGTTTAAAGCAGAATCTTGGTGCACTCCTACTCTTACCCTAAAATCTTTTATTACTCCGCGCACACTTTTTACCCGGGTACAAATGCCATCATACATATCCTCTATTATAATAACAGAGTTAAGGTTTCTTTGTTGTAAATAAATATAACAACACAATGGTTAGATATTAATCATAATATATTTTTAATTATTATAAGTTACACTAAGGCCGCAAAAGTATCCATCCGGTTTCCACGGGAAATGTTTTGTGGTCGCCTTTTGCTGAACCGGTTCGCGTCACCCGAGGCAATTTTGCGTTGTGCGACCTGTCGGACTAGGAGAGGTAGCTGTATTGCGGTCGTAATCCAGTGTTAAATCCGGAAATGCCATGCGACCACGTCATATACCTTTTAAGTATATAAAGGTAATTTACCTTTTTGGGACTTTTTTTTGTCTCATTAATACTCACTTTAAAACCTCTCTCGATACTCTATCATACACTTTCTCCAAATATATAAATATCATAAATAGCTTTTTCTCCTCTTCTATTAGTTATCTTACACAAAACACTGTCTCCATCGTTAAATTTCCAGGCAAAAATCAAATTAGTTCTTTTTTACTGATTCTCCTCTTATTATTTTGTCTATTATCTTTTCCCATATTTTCATACTATGCCTCTATTATTTCCACACACCTGTATATTTTTTTTGCCCTTAAATATCGACACTACTATACTATTTCTCTATTCTTTTGACATTTTCATTTCTAATAGAATTTTATTAAAATTATCATTCAACCACCTAATGCTAATATTTTCCATACTTATACTGCCACTTCTTCTGGTCTTGCTACTTTATTCTTTTTCATTGGTGTCACAGTTTCATATACCTCTTTCTCGCAAATTAAATCTACCAGTTTTTCGTTTTAATGTCCCTTTTGGACACACCTCATTCAGTAATTTTTCAAAATACTTTTTCCACTTTTTTTTAACATCATCATCGTTTGTTAGCACTATCATACTTTTTATATACCATATATTTTGATAATATTTAGACTATTTTAACTGATACCCATTAAGATAATTATTTGATGAACTGATATAATATATCATTTTTTCTGATTCGATTTTGTTATTACACAACCTAGCCTTAAAAAAAAATTGAATTTTATTTTCAGGTTTCTTGAAAATAATTTGTAATCAGCTTAATAATTCAATTAAGTAGATTTATCTAATATAATTTATAAGAATATTTAAACATATACATTAAAAATAATTTTTATTTGTACAAACTCACTTTTAATAATATTTAATTTGTAACTATTTATAAACAACAAGCAGTTTACATACTAATAATTTGTTCCACTCAAATACATATTTAGTTGGTAATTATTTAAATTAATCTTTAATAATAATTATTATAATAATTATAAGAAATGATATTAAAAAACTAAAAATTAAACTGTAGTATAAAATATCAAATTCATATTTTACTAAAATTAGCAATAAGTATAAACTTAAATGTATTAAGTTGCAAATAAAATAAAATAAGAAAGAAATAGAAATTTTTAAGACTCTGATAATATTTCTTCAATAGTACGATCGTTTTCATCGTGTAAAGGAAAACTTGTTAATGTTGGGTCACTTTCAAGAAATTCTCTTAATTCTGACTCTAAATCAACACCAGATACAACACCTTCTACTCCATCAATACGTTCATGGTTTCCATCATTAAGTAAGGTCACCTAAATTTTTTAACAATAAACCTTAATACTTAGTATCAAAATATACACAAAATATAATAATTACAATACATATTATACTGCTATAAGGAACACCTGAATATATATTTTCTAAAAAAAAAAAAAATGAAGAGAATAAAAAATCACTTTACAAAAATTATTAGATTAAATTTTTGTATAAATGTTTAACTTTAAAGTCAGATTAAAATAATGTATACATCAAGAAAACTGCTCCATAAAATTGGATTTTAATCTACAAAATTTAATATTTGTTCAAAAATTTCTAATAACAACAAAATGATTCTTAAGTATACTATCTAGATCTACTAACAGGAAAACTTAATTTTCAAATATACCTGAGTTGGTTGATTAGATCCTATAATGTTTGTTGTATGACAATGGCTTTGTCCAATATCCAATTGAGATATTTGAGCTACTCCCATTGCTTTTCGCACACCAGTTACTGACATAACAGCTGATGGAGGAACACGTTTCAAGCTTTCTGTGAGTGACTCAGTTATTTTATCAGCTTAAAAAAAATTAAATATTATTAATATGCAATGAAAAAAATAATTTTTTTTATATAGTTTAACACAGAAATAAATTATATTTAAACAAAATAATTTATAATAATAATAAAACTTTGTTAAGTTTATTAGATAAGGAGATTCCAGGAAAATGGAATGATTAATAGGTACATTAATGTAATTAACAGTTATTATTTTTATATTGTTATTACCTAGTTGAATTTCTTGTTGGGATGGTTGGGTGACTTGAGAAAGATGCTGAGGTAAAGGAGCACTTAAACGCTGATTTTGTATATTTTGCAAACGACCTAATAAACCACCAACTTGATCTAATCTATCTTGAAAAACACTTTGTTCCTCTGAAATAATAATACATATTTTTTTTAGTTGTAAGTTTTAAATAAAATAAATTAATAATACTAACGATAATAATCAATAAACTTAGTATCAATTCCCAATTCTGATAATGATTTCAACTGATCAATTTGTATTGGCTCAGATTTTGTTTGATTATTTAAATTAGGTAATCCTGGATTTACTTGTGAATTAGTTGATGATTGACAAGATGTAGGAGATTGATGAATATTGTTAGGCTTATTACTATCTTCATTATTAATGTTTAGTTTCTTTCGTTCTTCTAGAATACGTTTTGTTTTACGGTGTTCACCACCAGTCATTAAATCTAGTAAATTATCAGCCATTGTCATGGCATAGTCTGAATCTTTTGTAAAGTTTAATATACTAGAAAATAATTTAGTAATTAAATATACAGTTCAATTCATTAAAAATGAAATTTAGTTTTAGTGTTTAAAATAATATGTTATGAAAAAAATATATAAATTAATTTAATTGGCTATTTTATATGCACAAATCATTGTACTGATATTCTAAGACATTTTCAGATTGTGAGAAATTCAATTTAATTTTACAGTGTTCGTGAACAGTTGAAATGTTTAAATTTTAATCTCAATTCTAAAAGATGGGAGGTTAATTCAGAGTTTTCTTTAAGCTAACCCTCTTGTCTATAAACAATCTATAGAACAAACAATCTAAGTCTCCAAAAATTTTATTCACATAATGCTTTAACTTGAAAATATTTTAAGATTATAATGAATAATTTTTTAAATTTATGAGGTTGCTACCAAAACAAAACTGAAAAAAAAACATTCAGTTAGTGTAAGTCACTCTTAATTAGCATTGGAATAGCCTAATTTATATATATATATATTAATAAAATATGTTTTTTTTTTTTTTTATCAAAAAGATACATTAGTCTTGTTGCTTAATATATTACATTTTTTTTTAATAAAGATAAAATTAATTTATATAAAACTATTTCGGCTTAATACCTTTCAGCATACTGTGCAGAAGACTCATCTCCATATGTTCTAAGTACCAAATCTGACTCTTCTTTTGTTATGTTAGCAAATGTAGAATCATATGTTGGGGCATATGATCCAAATGCACCATAGTACAAAGGCTTAACTAAAGTAAAATTTATTTAATCTTAAAACTAAATTAATCAAATATTTATTTTATTTGTATAAATTAACTTAAAATACCTGTTTTAACCATGTTACGTCTATCTTCACGAAAACCAGTGAGAGATCCAACACCATGACTCAATTTACCAATCAGTGAACCTAAAAGAACTGGACGTTCTCCAGTTTCTGGATTAATTCCATCATTAGGGACTAATATTGATAATGAAGTAGATCCATTATTTTGTTTTAAAAATCCCATCTAAAACAAAAATTATCATTTTTTAAATATTCATAAAACATTTTCATTTAATAATAAAATATTATTATTTTAAAGTTATTTTATTTTAGCTGCAATAAAAATATTTCTATTACTTTAGTTTTTTTTGCAGCTACTTTAGCAGAAGCTATTTTAGCAGCGTTTTGGGCCTGTTTCAGAATTTCTTCAGGTGTCATTTTATCAGGTATTGCTTCAAATTTCGATCTAAAATTTTAATATTTATTTAACAATAGAAATAAACCATCACACAGAATAAAACACTTACATAGTCTTTAATTGATTTGATGGTTGTTCATCATGTTCTAAAAATTTTTCATTTGATTTCTCATTGTTATCAATAATTGTATCATTTGATGTTTCACCTTGATAATCTTGGTTAATATCAAAACCTAGTTGAGAAAATGGTATATTTGCCATTCCCGGTAATGCAGTTAATAAAGTTTTTAATTTTTCAGGGCCTGTGAGTTTTAAACCAGCGTGAAGAAGACGTTTAGCTTGTTTATAGTAAATAGTTTCAGGATGATTATAAGTCATTGCATTTTCACACATAAGTTTTATATCAGCCTATAAAATTATAAATTATGGCTTAATAATACATTTTTAATTAATGGTATAATTGATTTAATATAATATTGTCTGTTAATGTTGAAATTATAAGAATATAAACAATTGAGGGTTAGTAAAATAAAACCGTGTATATGGAATTCAATTTTTTATCAGTAAATAAAGATACAAAGAGTGATTTAAGGTAAACAAATAGCAGCATAGTTTTAATTATAGCTTTAAAATACATTTGAATATAGAAAAGTTTTCTAATTATTTTATAAATTTTGAACATTAAAAATTTAAGTAATATTTTGTAAAAGTTAAATATACTATTTTATCAAAAATATTCCATACAATATAATTATTGTAATGAATAATATCTATTAAGTACTACATTTTCAATATAGTAGTAAGTATCTTAAGATAAGCAGTTACTTCCTTTGCTTCTCTCATAATTATTTTAATTATTAAATGAAAATAAGTGAAGCTAGAAAAATTCAAAATAGTATATAAAATTTGAACTACAGAATGCTGGAAGAAGGGAAATTATAATGTTGATGTAATATGCAGTAAATAATTTTACAAGTGTTATTTTTAAGATTTACTTAAAAAAAATAATTACATAGCAAGAAAAGTAGTTGTATAGTAGGATTGATAAAAAAATAGTTTGAATTGAAATATATGAACTCCTATTATTAAAGTTATTATAATGATAGTTCAACACAAGGTGGTTTATTAAGGTTAAAAAATTTATTTTTCGAGAACTATTGAAAATTTAAAATTTTTGTAAATTGTTTGATTCAAAAAACTTGACAATAAATTAGGTTAAATTTTAGCTTCGATGTGAAGCTGAGAAGGTATTGGTTTTACTATGATGTGTTTTTTTATTGTCTGTTACCAGTTTTTCTCTGCTCTCATTGGACCGATTTCTTTCAACGATACGTCAAAAGATTACAAATTGTATCTAATCAAAGACATTACCCTCAAAAATTGAAAAAATTTCCCTCTTTCCACGTAAATGGAGGAAACCTCCAAAAAAATTACAAATTTAAAATCGCTAATTTTCGACATTTATTCAATTTTTTTTTACTTAAAAATGCCATAAATGGTATATTTTTTTTATAAATCTAACCCTTTACTTGCTCACAGTGGTGAAAAAAAAGTGGTAAAAATGACAACTTTTTCACAAAAAATTAACTTTTTCAACTTAACTTTTGAAAGTGTTTGGAAATACTGACATTTATATATATATATATATATATATATATATCTTAAATTAAAGCTAATGTAATATCATGGAAGAAAAAAATTTGGACTTTATTTTGTCTTCACAGTGAAAATAGTTACCAAATGCTATTTTTGTGTGAAAATTCTGGATTTTATTTTTTACATTTTTAACTTTATAATGCTTTAACTTATTGAAAAGTATATGGATCAATACAAATTTTTTATGAGAAATAATATTTCTATCCCTCTTTCATTCAACATACTTTATTTTAATCAGGATATAAATAAGGAAATAGCAAATCACATTGCTTTTGTAATAATCCACCAATTTTTTAAAATTAAACACTGTAAAAATTTGCATCAAAGTGTTTTTTATGATAGTGATTTTAATCATTTTCAGATATCATTATATTTGATCCAACTATGCCACGTCACCACTGTGCCGCGACCCCCTGTGCTGGATTATTTTTTTTATTTATTTATTTAGGGAAAAAAAATTTTAATATTAATTTTGTTATTGATAACTCCTACTTTTATCTTGATAATATAATGGAAAAATATTTACAAACAATTTTGTTCTTATAATTTCTTTTAATCCGATCACTACCATTTGTTTTTTTAAAAACTTTCAACTGATAATCCTGGTAAATATGTGAATTGGAAATTCAACATTTATTTAAAGAACAAAATTGTATTCAAATTATTTTCTATCGTATTATCAAGATAAAAATAAGGGTTCTCATTAAGAAAATTAATATTAAAGATTTTTCACTAAAGGGATGATAAAAAAAAAAAATTAATGAACTACATATTATTGTAGAGCTTTTTGAATCAAACAATTATTTCTTTACAAAAATTTTGAATTTTCAATCGTTCCCAAGAATATGAGTATCTTATCCTTAATGAATTAATCTGTATAGTCCCTTATTTACATATGTAATAATTTAAAAATCTTATTTTTCTTGCTACAATAATTAATATTACAAGTAATGTATTTATTATAATAACAAATTATATTACTTACAAAAAATGCATTTAGACTACTATAATGATTAGTTTGAATATTTCTTCGAATAGTCTCGAAATCCATTGGCTTTGAAATCATACGAGAATAATTGGGTGCAATACGATCAGTAACAGGCCACGCAAATAATTGTTGAGGATCTCGCCGCTCCAAAGCTCTCAGTAAATGAGTTAAAAGTTGTTGCAAGGTCTGTCTATTTTCACTATGATTGTTACCTTCATCAGAGCCCCAATCATTTGAACCTGCAAAAAATATATATTTTTTAATTATTTATAGTATTTCTCAATTGATTAAAAACTAAAATTATATTTAAAATATTAATTTTTAACTAAAAAATACTTAAGAGTCTCAAAAATTACTAAAAGAACGTGGAAATGTTTTTTGGTAACAACGTATTTGCAATATTTTTTGTAGTTAATATTGGCTTTTTGAATTAAATATTTTTCAGTTTTAAATTAAACTTTAATTTTAAATAATATTTGCCACAAATGATTAATTCTTATTATATAAGAATTATCAGTTGAACTTTAGTACAATTATAATAATTACATGGTTCATTACATCAAGTTAAATTCATATATTATAATTAAAAACATTGGCTAACATATTCAAAAGAAGAGTTTTTTTATAAAATATTCACTGGTCAAGTAGTTTCTGTAGTCCCCAATTTAAGAGAATTTTTTGTTATACAAATTAATTGTTAAATATATTATGATAGAATTTTTTAAATCATTCTCTATTTGAAATTAATCCAAAATTTTCCCAATATAATATGCTGTACATACATCATGAAATCAAAATTTTCTAAAAAATTTGTAGTTTAAATAAATTAACAATTAATTTATATCTGAACTTAATGTAAAACTATATGGTGTAATATATTACAAAACATACTAATGATAAATTTTCGTAGTTTATAAGTTATATATTAATATTGCTTACAAAATACTCATACAAGTTGAGGGATTAATCGATTTTATTACCAAAATGGTTTTTTTCTATCATAATAAACTGCTAAGTTTATCACCAAATAGCAGTTGGAAAAACCAATAAAATTATTAATTTTAAAAACATAGGTACAATTTTATATTATTTTTCAATTTACTAATTAAATATTCAGAAAAATAAACCTTACCACAAGATTCCATTAAAATTAATGTCACTAATATAGTCATTTTTTCACTTCATGAAAAATTAAAACAATTTTTATAAAAAATTTAGTGACTCCTTGGTTTAATGATGAAATATTACAGTGAAATTTATTTCTGTTTTGGAAAAACCTTAAGGTGAAAATTATGAAAAACTATAACTGTGGATTTAAGAAAAATCGAAAAAATTTTTTAATTAGATTAAATATCACATTAGACATAGTATTAAATTACGTTCAGAGACACCCTACATATATAATAATTTTTAGAACTATCATAATTAACATAAGAGGTAAAAAATGAGGTTTGCATTAATACACATTCTATTTTCGTAGTAGCAACCAATTATTTCTTTAGTTGTTACAATTCTGTTTTAAAGGCTAGTCACATTAAAGGTATATTTATTTTTAAGAAATTCCAAGATTTAATCATCATAATTAACAAAATCCAAGATCAAATACAAACCCATTAGAGACTCATCAAATTTGTTTGATGTTCGGTTTACATTTTCAATTTCACCACGTTTTGTTATTGGTGCTTCAGCAAGAGTATCTTCACTAAGACTAATATCTTCATTAATTGTTATACCATTACGTATTCTTTTTTTCTTTTCTTTATGATGCTTATGCTTTTTTTTTTTTTTCTTATGTGATTTTGATAAGTAATCATCAATTTCATGAATACCATTATTACCCATTTCTTCTGCAGGTAAACAACTCCCACTGCCAACTTTTAAAATTAGTTTTAAACTGCCCGATTTTTCTTTATCTATAAACAAACATTAAGTACTGAAATTATTAAATAATCAATTACAAAATTTATCATGATCTGGAAACCATGATGTCAATATTACGTTAGAATTACTATCATCTTATTTAATTACTATAAGTAGTTGTGTATGCAAGAACTTTTCACAGTTGCTTAGAACAAGTAAAATATTACAAAAAAATATGTAAGTGCAGAGTAATTGTTTAAAAATATAAAATGTAATAGAATTTTTTTTTCAATTTATTAGTATTGTTTACATTTTAATTATCATAAAGAAATAAAGCTCTATCCACATATCTTCTCCCTTAAATTATATAATGTTTAGTTTTTTAAATGAATACATACGTGTTCAACTGGCTAACATATAATAAAATGATCTAATTAAGAAATTGACTGGTTAAAAAAATTTGGTGATTTATAAACCTCAATACTTTTCTAACTCTAGTATAAAGGTATTAATTTTTTTAGTAAATTATATTTTCTAATTAATTTTTAAAAGTGAATTATGGGGTTGTTACACTTTTCTATAATAAACCAACTATAAAACTCTTTTAGAGAAAAGATAACATTTTAAATTATATCAAAACATACATTTATTCATAACAGATCATAGAAGAACCTATATTTATTAAAATTTATATCTGTGTAATCTACATACCAAATAAATATAAAATTTCATTATTTTACCTTCATATTTATCCCGTTTATGTTTCTTTCTCTTCTTGTTTTCAAAATCTATATTTTCATCTAGTGACGCCAGTTTGAATAAGTTAAAATTTGTATTATACAAAGAGATGTAATAATTAATTTCAAAAAATAAAATTGTTTGTAAAAATAATAACTAAATAATATAATTATAAAAAATTGAATATTTTTTTATTTAACACACCAATATTAAGTGACAGTATACTATAGTTAAATTATATTGTTCAAATGTAGTTTAAGCAAATATGTTGTAATTATTCTATTAATTAAGCTGTTATAATCACTAAAAGAGATCGTCGTAAGTTACATAAACAACTTTTAGGTTGTTTATGAAGTACAAACTAATTTTTGCGGCATAAAAACTAATAAACATGATAGCACTATTTCTTCGTGTATCATTTAAGTAAGCGATCATGAGATTCTATGAATATCATCACTGTATAATAGCACCAAGCGGTTAGAGTATTTTCATATAATTCATGTGACCATGGATACCAAAGCAAACATTATTACCACAGCTCATAGGTGATAAAGAATTGTTAAATTCCTTATCATGATGTTTAACATTATATTAGATGATAATGGCAGTTAAACAATTTTTTGTAATTTCTTAATATTTAATATTGTAAAGACTTGTTTTTTTATTATTGAATTTGTACATATTTTCATCATAGAAATTAATAAAATTCTGAGTACTTCAGTTTTTTATCGTTGTTTTTCTTACTAAACAAAGAAACAAAAATGTCAAAGCTTTCAGTAAGACATTTACTTACTTGTCTATTTTTCATGTTATACTATTAACTTATTTTCATATTTAATTTAAAAAAATATATTTTTCACGTATTATTCCTACTTTATAGAAAGAAGAAATTGCTAAGCAGTTTATGCTTCCTGAACGTAAGTCCAAAATTGCTACATTGCTTAAGCAGGATGGACAAGCTTATTGTATATGTAGATCTTCGGATAGTTCTAGATTTATGATGTAAGTAGTTCATAAAAAATTATGTGTATGTTATACTCTTGTGATATTGTATTAATAAGTTAAAAAAAAAATGTTCTTCACCTATTATTACTCTGATGTTTATTAGAGTAAATTCATGGTATTTGAAAAACTTTTATTAAGTTAATGATTTTTTTGTAAATTTTTCAAATCATTTTTCAATGTAAAAAAAAAATAGGCTGATAATAGTAAGGATAAAATTTAAATCTCTCAAGAAATAATTATACACTAAAACTTAAGTTTAGATATATAATTTATTTGTATAAAATAACTCATTTGATTTTAACTTTTATTAGTGGTTGTGATGCTTGTGAAGATTGGTATCATGGTGATTGTATTGGAATAACAAGAAAACAATCTAAACTTATTAAACAGTATTTTTGTGATGTATAATACTTTTTTTATTAATTAATTAATTTATCTAGATAATGTATTTGAATAATTTTCTTTTATTGTGTTAAAGAAATGCAAATCTGAAGATTCTTCTTTAAAAACAATTTTTAAAACTTCGATCAGTCGTAGTGAATATAAAGAAAAAATAGATCAATATGATATCAACAAACGTGGTAAACTTTAAACTTTTAGCTTTTTGTCATGGTTGCTACCAATCTGAAAAAATATATTAAACTAGTTGGGGAAATGATAAAAATATCGGGTATTTTAATGATTATTAAAATTTTATTATACTTTTCAAATAATTACATTTGATATGAAGCTAAGAAAGTATTAATTTTACTATGATGTGTTTTTATTTTTATTTTTTGTTTTTGTGTTTGTTACCACTTTTTCTCAGCTCTCACCAAACAAATTTTTTTTAACAATATTTCAAAAGATCACAAATTGTATCTAGTCAAAGACATTAACTTCAAAAATTGAAAAAAAATTCTCTCGTTCCCCAGAAATGGAGAAATTCTCCAAAAAAGTTACAATTTTAAAAGTCTGTTATTTTGAACATTTTTTTTCTAAAACTTCCATAACATTTTGAAAAATGAATGAATAAAAATGCAATTTTTTTTTTAGACACCTAAAACATTTACCTTCTATTTGGTATACTCTTTGTGAAAATGTGATCCTTTACGTACCCACAGTGGGGTTTTAAATGGCAACTTTTTCTACTCAAGTTTTTGACAATGTTCCAGAAATATTGACACTTTTATATATACCTTAAATTAAAGTTTATGCATTATACTATATTTTGAAAAAAAAAATTGACGTTTGGACTTGTCTTCATGGTTAAAATAGCTACTGTAAAAATAAGAAATTTTTGTGAAAAAATTATCGATTTATATATTTTAATTTATAATGCTATAACTTTTTGAAAAATGTATCGATTAATAGATTTTTTTTTTATAAATACTTTTTATATACTGATTCCATCTGACATACTTTTTTTTTGGATCAGACCATGTCAGATTATACAAGGGGGGTTCAAAACAAAATAATTACAAATTTTTTTAAAAATAACAAAATCAATATAATTTTTTTTTTTTTATAGATACATGAGATATTAACTTATCAATTTGAATATTTTTTTATAAATCTAACCCTATACTTGCCCATAGGAGAGATTCAAAATTACAACTTTTTCACAAAAAATTAACTTTTTTAACTTAGCTTTTAAAAGTTCTGGAATTACTAACACTTTAATATATACAGGATAATTTTTTTATCATAACCCACTCAATTACTTACAAAATAATAATAAATTAAACATTTTATTTATTTTTTATCTTTAGTTACACATCATTCTTGAATTATTAACTATGTAATACTTTTTAAGTTCATCCCTTATGCCTGGTAAGGTTGTCAACTTTGTTTTTTTAATGGGAACACATATTTTGAATTTAACAAAATGTTTGAGATTTTAATTTAATAGTAAATGGCTTCTGAATTTTTAATATAACTTTCAAGTTTCAAATTTTTGAGTTAATATTCATATATAATACACAAGAGATTACAAATATAGGTAGCTAATTGGTTTTTTATGACATTGATATTAGCAGGTACACAGCATTGTTATTATCAATGGTGGTTAGGTACATTGTTGTGAGTTTATAAATACACTAACTGACAATACAAAAAGTATATCTATTGATAGTCATAATAGATAATAAACAATCCGTGACTGTGACAGCAATGTCATAAAAAACCAATTAGCTACCTCTATTTGTAATCCTTTGTGTATTATACGATACATCAAATGATTACAACTAATATCTAGTTAAATATATTACCCTCAAAAATTGAAAAAATTCCTCCTTATCAAGTTAAAAGCTGCTTAACCAACTTTCTTCATACAGATGATTAAAATCATTAATTTCTATTGTTTTAATGTATATATTGTCAAATTAGATTTGATATAACAAGTGTTAACTATTAAGTTGAATAATCTCTCTTTATTATTTATTAATTTTTTGATAACATTACTGTATAAATCATTTTTAAAAAATTATTTTGGGTTTTACATAAAATTAACAATGGATTTTCAAAATTATAATCAAGTTTTATAATACACAATATTTAGTAGACCTTTTTAACAACTTTTGATTGTTTTTTTTTTATGTTTGTTCATAAAAATTCTCAACTCTCACTGGACCAATTTTGATGATCAATAAGAATTGATTTTAATCTAGTTGAATTAATAGTGTATTAATGGAAAGATATCTGAATTTTAGAAATTTAAACAAATATCTACTGTAAAAAAACATTAAAAAAAAAAAAATTTTTAATTAATATCTCCACAAATAATAATAGTATAAAATTTATTTTTATACAAAATTATATAGTAAAATCACATTATCAAAATGAAACATTTTTTAATCAGTATAAGCCAAAATATGCTTTGCTAAACTATGTTTTTGTACTAATTTCAAATCTGTAATTCCAACTATGCCACATCCACACTGTGATGGGTTTTTGAGATATTACTAATTTATAAAAATGAGTAATTACATTTAAATATTGATTTTGATTTTAAATATGTTAAAAATAATCCAAGCAAAATTTTGATTCAATAATGTCATGTTTAACCTATTTTTTTGGTATTATAAAGTTGATATTTATAAAAGTTTATAGTTTAAAAATGTTGAACATAAAACCATTTTTTAGTTCAACTTGCTCATTTCAAATAAATATCATTAAATAGAAAATTTAATGAAGATTTAAAAAATATTTTTGTTTAGATTGATATATGGTCAGAAACTTTTATAGTTACTTTTAACATTAAATTTATGAAACTAGCTCAAAATTATGTTAAAATCATTTATTATATTTTTAGAATTTATATCGTAATAAATTACTTTAATAGAAATTTTAATCATATATATTTACTTCTTGGTGTTTAAATGAATTTTATAATTAAAATATTTAGAACTATTATTAAAGTTATATACTATTTTTTTCTATAATATACTGATATTCAGTAATATTCCGTGTCTAGTTTTATCTATGATTTTGTGTGTTGTTGCGTTGTTGAATTTCATTTGAACCTATATTTTTTTGTTATTTTTTCATAGGTTAGTACTCGTTTTTAACTAATTAATAATAATATCAAAAATTAGTGCTGATAGAAAAAATCTAAATGCAAAATTGAAATTAGCTTAAGAAATTGATCAATATACATATATTTTTACTTTTATGAAAATTCTTTGTAGACCATTTATTCATAATTAACAACAAATTATTTTTGAAAAGTTTGGTTTTAAGCAATTTTTATACTAGTTTGCCATAAAAGTAGCAATTATCTTATAATTTTTTATAATTTCTCCTTAAAAATTACAATACTAAATGATTAAATATCAATTTTATGTTATATTTATAAATCAATGAACTACCAATCAAGAATAATGAAGGAAATAGGAGTTAATTTTTCTTTTAGAATAATCCACCGTTCCTTTAAATTAAACATTATCATATGTGTTTTTTAGAATAGTGATTTTAATCACTGTCAGATATCATCTACACTTGTCCTAGCTGTGGCGTGAATTCACGTGTTACAATTTTTTTTTTTTAATTCCTTGTTATAAGTTATTTTTATTGAGACAGAGGATAGATAAAAAAGTATTTTTGCAATTAAAATCTGCACCTACTTTAAAAATTCCAATTAATAAACAAATAAACATAGTGGGAGAGTTCATTTAAAATTTGTTTAAAAAAATAATGGAATAAACAGAAAATTAAAATTTTTTAAACTTGTGGCAACTCCAATTGTCTAAGAATGCAACAATAAAATTAAAAATAAAAATTAGTATGAAACACATTAATTAAATAAAAATGTAAAATAGTTATCAGTTAGATCTGAAACACTGTATATTTACAAAAATTAAGATGATTCCCTTGCATTTAAAGTTTTTAATTTAAAAAAATTAAGATTAAATATCAACATATTTATTTGTAGAAAATCGAGGTAAACATCGACATAAGCACAAATTATGTGGACGCTGTGATAATTGTAAGCGAAATGAAAATTGTGGTTTATGTATTGGTTGTAATGAAATGCGAAGATTTGGTGGATCAGGTTTATGTGAAAATAGAAAATGTTTAAATATAAACAAAAAGGTATTAAATCAATTGACTCTTTTTGATTAAATTAGTTCATTATGTTTTGTATTTCCTTTTTATTAATATTCTATTAGATAATTCACTATAGAGAAATAAATTATTGAATCAAATTATATATATATATGCAGAGTCAAGTTTATGCATTATACTATATTTTGAAAAAAAAAATTGACGTTTGGACTTGTCTTCATGGTTAAAATAGCTACTGTAAAAATAAGACATTTTTGTGAAAAAATTATCGATTTATATATTTTAATTTATAATGCTATAACTTTTTGAAAAATGTATCGATTAATAGATTTTTTTTTTATAAATACTTTTTATATACTGATTCCATCTGACATACTTTTTTTTTGGATCAGACCATGTCAGATTATACAAGGGGGGTTCAAAACAAAATAATTACAAATTTTTTTAAAAATAACAAAATCAATATAATTTTTTTTTTATATATATATGCAGAGTCAAGCACTTAATTAATTGAAAAATAAAAGTATTATTAATAACTTTTTTATATGTTTCTTTAAATGTTTTAATTATAAAGTTTTTAAATAGTGTTTTAAATTTCAAAACATCAAAAATAATGTTTTAATAAACTAAAAATTTCATACAAGGTTAACTATGGAGATATGTAGTAAACAAGATAAAATTAAGTTTTCAACCTTTGATAACAATTTTACAAAAATATAATAAAAATGCCATTCTTTTATAGGATTTTAGTATGTTTTACTATTTTTAGAAAAAAAACCAAGTAAGCCACCTAATAATAAGAATAAAAATAGACAATTAATTTAAACAAGAAAACAACTAGGCTATTAGATTCTTGAAATATAAAATTGTTTCAAAATACTGTTACATTGTTTTTTCTGTCTACCCTTCATATATAAACATTTTATTTTTAGATACTTATTGACAACAATACTTTTTTATTTACGTGCGTTTAATAAATAATATAGTGTTTATTATTTCATAAGTGTTACATTCTTATACTGTTTAAAATTATACTTTTGATTTAATATTAGTATATCTATAAATTACTTGATTGTTAATTTTTATAAAAAAAAGGAAAACAAAATAACATCCAAAACAATCAAAAGAAAACGTAAAGATTCCAGTTCTGATGGAGAACACCATGTTAGTTTATCTACGTCAAATCGACAATGTTATGGCCCTGGATGTACTCAAGTTTCAAGATATAATTCTAAATATTGTTCAGATAAATGTGGAATAAATTTAGCGAGTGCACGAATATTTCATGTATGTAATTAAATGCTTTTCTGTAGACAAACGTTTTATACACATTATTAATTTATTTATTTGATATTAAAGTAACTAGCAAAATTGTAGCAATGTATATTATTTTAGGTATTACCTCCAAGACTTCAAGAATGGAGTTTATCACCATGCATTGCTGAAGAATCAAATAAAAAAGATCTAGAAGTTGTTAGAAAAGATCAGCTAGAGGTTAGAGATGTATTAAAAGAATTGGATAAGAGACACAAGGTGAAAATACAGTTTTTTCTTTATTATATCTTTTAATACAAAGTTATCAAGCATAAACATTTAGATCTCTTCTAATGTTTATTATTCGTACCAATAGAAATATCTAATATATAGTTTTAATATAATTATTTTGCTTTTTATATCTTTATTGTGTATCTCAATTATTTTGATTCATTTCAAAATATAGATCTATCTTTTCATAGTCCTGAATTAAGAAAAAGTGAATAAAATTACTATTGATTAAATTTCACCAGAAAATTAAACAGAAAAAACCCAGCACAGTAAGGTCGCGGCATAGTTGGATACAGTATAGATGGTATCTGACAGTGATTGAAATCACTGTCATAAAAATGCTTTGAACTCTGGACTTGTCTTCATGGTGAAAATGACTGCCGTATTCAAAAATATACTATTTTTGTAAAAAATTCTTGATATTATATTTTACATTTTTTAACTTTATGTTGCTATAACTTTTTAAAAAAAAGGAATGAATCAATTCTATTCTTTAATGATAAATACTTTTTATATATCTCTTTCATTCTGCATACTTTTTTTTTTTTAATCGGACTGTTTCCCTTTATACAGTAGGGAGGTTTCAAACCTTTAAAATTGGGTATAGAAAGTAGAACTTTTTCAACCTAAGTTTTGAAAATGTTCTGGAAATACTGACATTTTTATATATACCTTATAAAGCTTATGTAATATACTTTATTTTGAAAAAAAAATTTGACCTCAGGACTTGTCTTGTGATGAAAAAGAACATCAAAATTAAAGAAAAATTCCTTGAAAAAATTCTCGATTTTATATTCTTAAATTTATAATGCTAAAACTTTTTAGAAATGTATGTATCAATATTTTAATTTTTTTATAAATAATTTTTATATACCCTTTTAATCTGACATACAACCCAACCCAACCCAACCTGTACTTGTTTTTTAAATCGGATTATATCCTTTTATGCAAAGGGGTCATAACTTTAAAAATGTCTATAGAAAGTAGAACTTTTTTAACTTAAGTTTTGAAAATGTTCCGGAAATACTGACACTTTTATATATATATTAAATTAAAATGCCTGACAAGGGCAGTACACTGAATATCATAATTATTATATATATCAAATTTATATAGCATAGAAGTTAAACTTATTTTAATTTTTTTGCTTTTTTTTAAGAAAAATAACTTTAACTTGCCATTTTTTTAGTCGATGGAAGCTATGTACAGTTGCTGAGTCGGTAACACTTGTGTGCTACGCACTTGGGATACAAGGTTTCAACCCGCGTATGGCAAGGAATTTTTTGCATTTTTTTCTTAATTCTTTTTAAGTTAGAATAAATGTTTTTTATGTTAGTGATTTTAATCACTGTCAGATATCATTATACTTGTCCCAACTATGCCATGTCCATACTGGGCCGCAACCCCACCGTGCTACCATTTTTATAAATAATTTTTATACACCCCTTTCATCTGACACATTTTTTTTTATTAACTTTGATGTCTGTTTTCACCGTGAAGACAAAATATAGTCCAAAATTTTTTTTTTTTATATTAAAGTATATTACGTAAACTTTAATTTAAGGTATATATAAAAGTGTCAGAGTTTCCTCACACTTCAAAAAATTAATTTGAAAAAGTTCTACTTCCTATATGCATTTTTTAGTTTTGAACCCTACTGTAAATAGGTAAATGGTCCGATTTTTAAAAAAGTATGTCGAATGAAAGAAGTATATAAATATTACTTCTCATGAAAAAATTATTGATCCATACATTTTTCAAAAAGTTATATAAATATAAAGTTAAATATGTAAAATTAATACCTTCTCAGCTTCGCATTGAAACTAAAATTGTATAAAGTTTAATAAATCAAAATTTGATGTTAATCTATTAGTTTTTTTATCTGAAATGAAAGTTAAATAAGTTAGAAGGTAATAGTTAATTAAAAATTAGCAATTTCTTTATAAAATAGACTCAAACAATTGATTAATATAATGTTTCTTATTCTCAATAGGAACTTGATAAATTATTGGAAAAAGGAAAACTGTTAACAGTAGATTTAAAACTTGAAGTCCAAGATGTCGATGAAGAAATGAGCATGCATTGTGTGACTTGTGGTCACGAAATACACACTAGAACAGCTATTAAACATATGGAAAAATGTTTTAACAAGGTTTATATCTTATATTTTTTAGTTAAACAAGTATTTTTTGACAAAATTTATTATGAATAAGTTAGTATGAAAGTCAAGCATCATTTGGATCAATTTATAAGACAAGAATTGATGGTAATAATATGTTTTGTGATTTTTATAATCCATCACAAGGAACCTACTGCAAACGATTAAGAGTATTGTGTCCAGAACATTTTAAAGATTCAACAATCATAAGTGATAATGAGGTGATATATTATATAAGTTTCATTGTACATGAATCATTCATAATTCATATTGCATTTATTCAGTTTATTGATACTTTTACACTAATGATTTTAAATTATATTGTCTTTAATGTAAAACAATTATCGCAAGTGAGTACTAATACGTTTTGAAACATTTTTGATAATAGGTTTGTGGCTGTCCATTAGTTTCAAATGTTTTCAATCTGACTGGAGAGTTTTGCTGTGTTCCAAAAAAAAATTGCATAAAACATTATTGTTGGGATAAACTAAGAAGAGCTGAAATTGATATGGAAAGAGTACGCCAGGTATAAAATGATATAGTTATTATTTTAATAGTAATTTTTTAGTTATTATTGGTATGATATACATAATAAATTACCTAACAATAACAACCTTTAATTTTATTTAGTAAATATAGCTTAATTAATTATGGGTAAATTTTATATGTTTTCTTTTTCAAGCTTTCAAAATTCAGTGCCTTATATAAACATAATTACCATTGTTTTTTATTTAAGCTCTAAATAAATATTTTTCAAATTATATTATGTCATCAAAGATATTTGTTTTTTCGGTTATTTTATTTGTATTTTATACACTCTATTGCATTGAACAATAAGCCTAAATAATGAATTACAATTTATAGTGTATATTATAATTCATTTACAAAAACATGTATACTATTTATATTTTTATAGATCAGAGTAAAAAAATCTTCCAGTAGAATTATTTAAGTGATTACTTAAGATTCTACCATTTTATCAAAATGTATCTTTCTAAAAAATTATGTTTTAATATTTATTAGATGTTAAAAAATATGTCATATAATTTTTCATTATTCTTTAGTGGTTAAAATTAGATGAGTTGGTTGAAAAAGAACGACAAATACGTCATAGAATGTCTACTCGTGCTGGAGTTTTAGCATTGATGCTTCACTCAACATATGATCATGAAATGATGGAGCGTTTAACTTCTGAAGCAAACTCCCAACAAAAACGTGAAAATGGTTCTGGTTCAAAACTACCTATTGTAACTGATGAATAGAACTTAATGTATATTAATTAAGAAAATCAATGACCTCTATATTCGTAAAATATTTTCTTTATTTACTTTTCATAATAATTTAGTAATTTTATTCATAAATCAACTATGTTTTGTCATTAACCTTACTGCTACACTAATGATTAATTATGAATAATTTATTATGCATATATTTTTAGTGAAATAAATTTACACTGAAAACATTGTGTTTCCTATTTGTATATCATTGTGTTTGCTAATAACCCTCTCAACACAACTATATAATCAAACAATTTTTTTATTTTTTCTTTAACTATTGTAGTTATAAAACAAGATTAGGCAATATACTGTTAGAATGGTAAGTGTTACCTAAAAATTAATGTATTATAGCTAAAAATAACTATGTTATTGTTTCACAATTATATAATTAACTGCTTTCTTATATAATTAAAGTAAACTTGTATAATAATTTGAATTTCTTATTTTTACGTTTTTAAGTTGGTATCAAAAATATTACTTTTAGGTTAACCTTACAACCTGTATTCTTCTAAACTATTCTTTTAAATGTTTTATTATTTTAATATATTAATAAAAAAAATTATTTTAATTACAATTATATGTTATATAGTTAAAAAAAACAAATTTTATTATAATTTATTTAAATTGAAACTAATAATTTAACTTATTTAACCTAATAATTAATTAGAAGAACTTCAGTGAAAAATATTGTTTTACTATTAGATTTGTTTTAAACTAAATATTGGTAAAAAGTTTTGGTAAACAAACTTTGCTATATAACAATAAAATATCGCATATCTACTCCTATTTAAAAGACAAGACTTATTTAAATAATGCAAAATGAAATAGATTGATGTGAAAAAGTGTATTATGTATATGATTTTCCGGCTTTTAGCATTTTAAATACATTTCATTTATAAAGTATAAAAATATAGACTTTTAAGGAAATTGTATAATAGCATGACAAATGTTTGTAATTTGGTAGCATAAATACGCATGTCTAAAATTTATCTTATGGATAAAAAATATTTTTTTTTACTAAGTTTAACTAAAATATAATCGCATCAAACATTTTTATAATTGATTTTATTGTGCTTGACATTATTAACAATAAAATCACAAATTGTACCTAGTTTAGAGTTTAGACACAAGGGGATTTAGTTCCTCTACTATTAGCTTATGTTTACGAGCCTATTTTTTAGATTAAATTGAAATTTATACAACAGTATGGATAGATAAAACCAAAGGTGCTATGGGGGGGGGGTTAAAGGATTTTAAACTCAAAAAATCTGACAACTCGACGTGTAAATAAGAGGGGTTAATGGACTTCTTCGAATAATTTTAAACGTTTATTTTAAATATTAAATTAAATTTATAATATTGAATTTCTGAAGAAAATATTATTTTTTGAACTCCCCTCTTCAAATTTTAGCTATTTGCATGCTGAATACTAAATTTTAACATCAATTCGAAGCTACGACGGTATTAATTTCATCAAGATGTTTTTTATTGTCTGACTCATATATAATCTCGAACAACTATATCTAGCTGAAAAATACCACTTTTTTTTTTTTATTAATCGAATTTTTTTTTAGAAGAGAATTGTAAATGGGCGACTCTTATGTTTTAAAACATTTCAATCGACCATTCAGTTATTTAAATTTAAAATGTATGGATTAACATGAAATTAGTATAATTTATATTCTAGAGTCTAGTTTATTGTCTAAAGTCTAGACAATATATTCTTTTATAACATATTTTTTTTTGAAAATATTAATAAAATAAGTAAAGTTTGAATATAGCTATAAAGGTATATGATCATGTCAAAATGTTTTATGTTTATGACAACATTCTAAAATTCCTTTTAAAAAGTTATTGAACTAATATAAAAATAATAAATGTCATTATTTTTGAAAATATAAACAGTTGGGAAAGTCATGAGGAAAATAGTCAAATTTTCAAACCTAAGTGTTTTTGACGATAATTTTTACCACAAGCTTATTAATAATTCACTATGCGTTGTGCCGACTGCATTGAGTTTTATTTTATGTAGTAAAAGTTTATAGTTTGAACATTTTTGCTAAGATTTTGAATAAAATTAATTAGTTTGGAAGCGTGAAGACTGATTTATCAATTCCTGAGTCTAGTTGTGTAACATATTAATATAATATCTAGAATTAAAGAGCTTGGTGCAACAAATATTTTTGTTTTGTAATTTAGTCAGTGACGGCGAAAGAAGAGCAGTAGAGACAGTTACTTCGGACTTTGTGTTTCTGCAATTGTAATATTAATCCGCATACGTTTTTTTTTGTCCAGTCCACACAAATGTTTCCGCCGCACAGTGATCTGAAATCAAAATTATCTTATTATAACTTATATATCCTGATTTAAGTTAAAAAAAATATTGAATATATCCAATATCTGTGTTTTAAAGGTCGCGGATTTTAAATTAAATAACAGATTTTAATTTCATCAAAATTTAAAGATATAAAATATTTTATGTGGCATATGGATGTATATGCATTTAAAACTTCTAATTTTAAATTTATTATAATATTTAAAATTTACCTTTATTTAAAGGACAAAGTATTTGAGGTATTATTCTTCATTATATATATGTACCGGGAGTCGGTCTGGCCTGGGTCCTGAATTCGATTCCCAAAGGTACCAACAAGATTTTTATTGTATTTTTCTCATTGGTAATATACAAGCCATAATACCCGTCCCGTCCATTATTGGCCAAGCCAAGAACCATTTTTGACTCCTTAACATGTGAAATAGATATACCACCCTTTTGTAGCATGTAAAGTCGGGAAATAGAAGGATTTAAAACTGATAATTTTCATACTCTATTATACATATTAATTATATTTTACTTACGTTACAAGTTTTGGATATCAATTACATATATTTTTAACACGACTTGATTAATGTCCATAGTACCTTTTTCAATTTTTTTTAATGTATTTATAAAAATTACATTTTTGATTGTTATGATAAAAGTATAGTTTTCGTCAAATATTAAACTGAAAATCATTTTTCTTTAAGCGTATCTAACTTTTTTATAGTATAATTTTTATATAAAAACTAAAATAGAAATAAATATTTTTATTTCAAAAATGTAAGTATAAATATACTAAAAATAGCTTGAAAAAATACTAAGAAAATCATTAATTTTACTATCAAACCGATCTGCACAGCAATAAAAACAACTTATAATTTAAAACTCTATATTTAATTTCAGTAGGTTATTCGCTAAAAACCCATTTTTTTAAATTTAAGTTTAGACAAACTAATTTTGATTACCTCTGTGATCTTTAAACCACTGTGCGCCGTCGTTGAATTCAGAACAAACTAAGTTTTGAATTAGTATTATTTGTGGAGATTTTAATCTAAAAAAACATTTTACCATTACTTTTAATGAACATTATTTTATAAAATTGATTCTTCTGACAATTTTCTTATAATCAACTTATCTGGTTGTTGCATCAAATCTTATAAATTTTTTCTGATAATTATAAATAAAGGGAGACTCCAGGAATCCTACATACGGCTTATATATTCTATAGTATATTAAAGCTATGCATTAGATAATCATTGGATTTATATTGTACGGGTTTTTTTATAATAGAGAACTAGTCATGAACATTTATTTTTTTAGAGATTTAAGAGACATAACATGTCTTACTTAAAACCGTATGATTTATATCTAACTTCATTTGATAGTCTCTTGATAATGTATGGTCATATCGACTTGTCGTTTATTCTGTAACAGTGCGTATAACAGTTTTATTAGGTTTTCAAGATGATGAAAAATAAATTTGTATTAAACACGTTATAATACAAGAAATGATTTTATTTTCATAAATTTTCAATTTATTTATTTTTATAAATAATAATTTATTATTTTCAAAAAAAACATTTTCAGAAATATTATTGCTAAAAATCTTTATAGTCAAAATTTAAGATACGTATTGTTGCAATATTAGTAACAATGTAATGTTAACAATTGATTGCGGGATGAAATTTCTCTCAAATAACATATTAAACAAAAATACCTAAAATTCACTGTTTCCACTCTTTGTCCAATTATTGTCGGGTTAGTTTACTAGCAAACAAAAGTTTTACATCTTTTTTACTATTATCATAGATATAAATCTATAGTCGTGGTTATTATTTTCTAAGAAATAGGTGTAAAATATTTAAACTAATGAAAAATACATTTTTATTTGTTTTAGTATTATGACTTTTGTTAAATTATTTTACTTGTATAATAAAAATTAATCACGTGTGGCTATTATTATTTAAAATTAAAACTATATTAAAAATATTAATTTAAAACTAAAAATATTAGCTCAAAAAAATTACTAAAATATCGTGGATATGTATTTCAGGAACAATGTTACTATTATTAACGCTAAACACATACGTACGATTATGTGTTTTAAATTAATATTTTTAATTTTAAATATTTTACTTTTATACTGTGTTTTTTAATAGATATTTTAATAATATAAAAATTATTAAATCTGCCATGATATTATTTTAATTCTATATCAATAAAAATGGATTGTAATATATAAAATGTCTATAACAGAGACTTAGGCGGTAAAGAGATCTATGCACACTGAGAGTTGATATTGCTTGGACGTTTCTGGCATTTAATTGATAAAAAATACTAATTTTTAGTCATCAACTTGTTCAATTTAAAAGAAATTTATTTGATACACTTCTATCTTCGACGAATATATTTATATATATTGTATATTTTTTGTTTAGTGAATAATACATGTACGAAATCGTATGTATATATATACATATGTATAATCCTCCAATTAATTTAAGCTACGCCAAGTTAAAAAAAAAGTTATTTTGTAATGTCATGAATGAGTTACTTCCATTTTTAATTTGTATTATTTAATTTAACAAGTATCACAGTTGTTGTGATACCAAAAATATCATTACTTAAATGTTTATTATATTATTATTTTATTATAAAATTTAAGTTTATTATGCAATATATAGAGGCGTGTGGTAAATTTTTAATTAAATTTGCACCTACATGTATTGGTTTTTCTATAAAGTATTTTCTTTTACAAATACGAAATACTGATTAAAAAAAATTGAGTCAAGTGATGTTTTTTTAACCTAGAACGAAAAATACCTAAAGAGATTTACGCTAATGGTCATTGCCTTATCTTTGGTTCTGTTAATGGTGTGTACGTAGTTCATAACTCATAATTTCTACGTATATCGTTGCATCGAAAATTGATTAAAAAATATTAATCAATTATAATATATGAGAAAAACGGAAATGCAGTACTGTTTTCTAAAATATAGACTTTCCATATTTTAATTCCCTTTTTAGACTATTGACATTAATTTATTTTTCAATAAAATAAATATTTCAAACTATTAAATATCATTTTTAAATTATTTCAATTTCTATATAGCCTCATAACTCTATAAAAGTTATGATCATTCTAATATTGAAGTTTTTCGTAGTGTATACGGACTATAACCTATTAAGTTAAGTCTTAAGCTACCCCGGCTTAATTTGTTCCGATAACTTTAATAACTTTTGATTGAAAATTTTATTTTTTCAAAAATCACATTTTTCTCAATATAACCATTAATTTTGATTGTTGTGGTATTATGTTTTAGATATTTAAACAGATTAGTCATTTTTTTAAATCAATGAAAAAAAATCATGAATTTTCATTTATATTTAATTGATTTATATGTTTTGGATTGGTATTTTCATTGTGTTCCATAGCAAATTGACAAAATCATTCCAGAAGTTATAATTTAATTAAAAACTAATTAAAAAATCTTTTTGTTACATTAATGTTTTAAACTACTTGAGCAATCTGTTTATTAAAAAAAAACTATGTAAAACTGTTAGATTTATTGAATTAAATGTAATCTTTTTAAAAATAACGTTTTAAATCCCTGGATTATTATATTAGTATATTTTTTAAAATAATTAACACACTTGTGGGCTCCATGTCTTTTCTGAGGGAGATCCAAGGGATCCAGGTACTCATTGAAATTTGATGAAAAAAATACAGATATGCATAAATATATATATATATTCCACTCCCGAAAGAAATATTAGGGATACAGCTCTAATAATAGTATTATATAATATAATAATTAATAAATAATATGGTTTCTATAATTTAAAACAAAAATAAAACTTGTAATAATGTAGGATAAATGTTAAAAAAAAATTTTATAATAGCCATTTTAAGAAGTAATTAAAAAAAAAAATTACTAATTTCGTATAGTACTGCTTATTATACGCATACTATAAACAACACTTAGCTGTTATTAAACAATGAACAGAAATAGACGTAATGTTTTCACACTAAATATTGATTAAATTATACAATTAATACAATTATACAATTATACAATTAAATTATACGTGAAATTATCATCTAATTTCGTCGCTTTGGTGTAACCAGAATAAATATTTTAAAAGAAAATTTTATAAATAATTTGGTAAACAATTTTTTTATTAATATCGTATAGTTACAATGTTACAGCATTTTAAAGTTTTGTAAATATTTAAATTTTTTTGTATTTATTAGTTTAAGAACAACATAACAAAATAATAACATATATTTAATTATAATGAAGTTTATAAAAAGTATAAATTGTGGTTTGGTTAAACGATTCACGTAAAGATTACGTTAATGTTTTGTAATTTTTTTATAACATAGTAACGAAAATGTACTAATGACATTAATAAAATAATTTTATAACAAATAATTGTATAAAATGTTTAGTGAGTTCTTTGCTTCTAATTATTCTGTTTCGAAACAAATCGTCCGATCAACGTATACTAGTATAGATTACCCTCTTCGTTTAGTGTAGCCTCATGTGAGATCCCGGTTCTAAAATTGTTTGAAGAACTGCAACGAAATACGGGCACTACTTACAGTCCTGACCTTATCCCTGGCATCATTTTTGTTCTTGTTGTTATCCGCTTACTCGTCCAAACCAATTTTTTGTTTTCCTTGTCATTGTCTTCGGGTGTTTTTTCAGTACGATGGAAATCAAGTTATATTATCCCTATTTTTAAATCAGGTGACAAGTCTGATATGGGTAATTATAGACCTATTTCTAAATTAAGTGTGCTGCCGAAAATATTTGAGAAACTTCTAGAGCCCGAGTTATCATTAAGTTTTAAAAACGTGCTGAATAACTGCCAGCATGGCTTTCGTAGTTCTAAATCAACTATTACTAACTTGCTTGTGTTTTATAGTAATATTGTTTCCACTGTTGCAAATGGTGGTCGAGTAGGTGCAATTTATACTGATATGAAAAAAGCGTTTGATACAGTAAATCACAAGGTATTGATTGATAAATTAAAACATATTGGCGTTAAAGACCCACTACTTAAATGGTTAGCTTCATATCTCACAGGCAAACAGCAGCAAGTAAAGATAAATAATATTATCTCTTCCATTAACCATATCCCCTCTGGGGGTCCTCAAGGAGGACATTTATCTCCATTACTTTTCTTAATTTTCATGAACGATCTTTCTGATGTCTTTCAACATTCAAGCTATTTGTGTTTTGCCGATGATGTAAAAATTTATTCGAACATTCGTACAGTTCATGACAGTCATAATCTCCAAGCAGACTTGTGCAGATTTTATAATTGGTGTGTTGTTAATGGTGGTTTATGCTTGAATGTGTCTAAATGTGCTCAGATCACTTTTTGTCGTAAGCGTTCATATGGACTATATGCATATAATATAAATAGTCTAATCTCATAAATGTTTCTCATATTAAATACTTAGGTGTAATTCTTTCTTCGGATTTATCTTTTACTGAACACAATTCATTTATTTATAATAAAGCACTACGGATGTTGGGCTTTCTTAAGCGAAATTGCTGTGAGTTTTCTAATCCTATTTGTTTAAAAGTTTTATATTGTTCTTTAGTGCGTTCCATAGTCGAATATAGGTCAATCATTTGGTCACAATATCAAGCTAATCTTACTAATAAACTGGAAAAATTACAAAAACTTTTTCTACGTATGTTAGTAGTAAAAGTAGGTAAATACGATATTAATGAAGTTGATTCAAATGTAGTAGCTTTAGATATTGGACTAACCAGTCTGAGTATGAGGCGGAAAATTTTTGACGTTAGTTGGATCCATAGTTTATTAAATAATAAAATTGACTGTCTAGAAATTCTTGATATTATTCCTTTTAATGTTCCTTCAGTCCATTTACGGTCTCAAACGATGTTTTATGTTTCTCCTGTCCAACAGAACTATAATCTTTTTGCTCCGGTCAATCGTATGTTATTAGAATGTAATGAAGTTAGTCATAAAGTGGACTTCTTTTTTAATTCTTTAGATATAATAAAGAGATCGATTATATAGTTAAGAATCTTTACTTATATTGTTTGTTTTTATAATTAATTGTATGCTATAAATTTATTGATGTCTAGTTTAAGTTTTATTAACTGTACTCTTGCCCTTTGGGGCGTTAATTTAGTAAATAAATAAATAAATAAA
>NW_026099572.1:36527716-36555846 GCF_025091365.1 Daktulosphaira vitifoliae | reverse complement strand
CGTTCCCCGTAAATGGTGGAAACCTCCAAAAAAATTACAAATTTAAAAATCGCTAATTTTCGAAATTTTTTCAATTTTTGTTTACTAAAATGTGCCGTAACTTTTTCAAAAATGAACATATCAATTTAATTTTTTTTTTTTTATGCTTGATGTCATTACCTATCATTTAATATATTTTTTTGTAAATTTGACCCTTTATCTGCCCACAGGGGGGATTTAAAAAGACAACTTTTTCACAAAAAATTAACTTTTTCAACTTAACTTTTGAAAATGTTCCGGAAGGTCTGACACCTTTATATATATCTTAAATTAAAGCTAATGTAATATACTTTAATTTGAAAAAAAAAATTTGACCTCTGGACTTGACTTCATGGTGAAAATGGCTATCAAAATCTATTTTTGTGTGAAAATTCTCGATTTTATAATTTACATTTTTTACTTTTAAGTGCTATAACTTTTTAAAAAATGTATGGATCAATACAATTTTTTCATGAAAAGTAGTATTTATATTCATCTTTCATTGGACATACTTTTTTTTTTATATCAGACCATTTCCCTATATATGGGGGGGCTTAAAATATAAAAAATGTATATATAAAGTAGAACTTTTTTAACTTAACTTTTGAAAGTGTTCCGGAAGATCTGACACTTTTATATATATTTTAAATTAAAGCTTATGTAATATACTTTAATTTGAAAAAAAAAATTTGACCTGTGGACTTGTCTTCGTGGTGAAAGTTGACATCAAAGTTAATAAAAAATTACGATTTTTGTAAAATAATATTTTTTTATATTTTTAACTTAATAATGCTCTAACTTTTTCAAAAATCAACATATCAATTTAATTTTTTTTTTTTTATGCTTGATGTCATTACCTATCATTTAATATATTTTTTTTGTAAATTTGACCCTTTATCTGCCCACAGGGGGGATTTAAAAAGACAACTTTTTCACAAAAAATTTACTTTTTCAACNTATTGAAATGTGTATGAATCAACACGATTTTTTTTATGAGAAATAATATTTTTTAATAATCCCTTTTTCATTCGACATACTTTATCTTAATCGAGATATTAATAAGGAACCAGCAGATCAAGTAGCTTTTGGAATAAAACACCAATTTTTTTAAAATTAAACACTATCNCCCAATTTTTTTAAAATTTAACACTATCTAAAGTTTTACATCGAAGCGTTTTTTTTATAGTGATTTTAATCACTGTCAGATATCATTATACTTGATCCAACTATACCACGACACCACTGTGCCGCGATCCCCCTGTGCTGGGTTTTTAATTCTTTAGATATAATAAAGAGATCGATTATATAGTTAAGAATCTTTACTTATATTGTTTGTTTTTATAACTAATTGTATGCTCCAAATTTATTGATGTCTAGTTTAAGTTTTATTAACTGTACTCTTGCCCTTTGGGGCGTTAATTTAGTAAATAAATAAATAAAATTTACTTTAAAAATCACTTTTTACAATTTTTTTCTTTATTTAATTTATTTCTTAAATTAGAAAAATAATATTTATATTATTATTATTAGAGCCCACAAATCAGTTAGTTATTTTAAAAAATAATCAGCAAAAAATATTTATTCTATCAAAAATTATTAATGTTGTTAGAACAAGTGAGACCACTCAATATAGTACATTAGTACAAGCGAGCTATAATATGGTTTTTTTAGGTGTGGCGCTATTTACTGTTGATTCTTAGATGGATGATCATACGAGAATTTTATCAGTGATACACATCTCGCTCAATTTAATTCTCTGAATCATAATGAGGTTACGTCAGGTTGACAGCCGGTGTAAATATCCGGTTAAATCGTTTTATAAGATAGAGACGATCCCAGATAGTTGGAATAGAGGCTAAAGAGTCCATGATGATTTTCTATTTATTTTCTATCAAGTTATTTTGACATACAATATAAAAAATGAAGCTGATTAGAATGAAATTTAACTTACAGTAGATACTTAAATTTTATGTGCGTTAATCCCCTAAAAAGTATTTTTTTAGTCATTATTATTCATACAGTTTATTTTTTTCTGATAACTTTATAGTTTATTAATTTCTTTTAATAGTCTTAGTCTTAATAAAGATAATATAAAAATGGATCGATTGTATTATATCAATCATAGACTTACTAATTTCCTAAGTTTATTTTTAAATAAATAAAACAATATTTCTGGATGACTTTTGCTAGAATCAAAAAATATTGAACCCAGAAAATTATTATTATTTAGTATATAATATCATAGTACTATTTTAAAACATAATATATTCTCAAAAAAAAATTATAGTCTAATAATTTTTTGAGAGCATTACTAGAATATTTTAAAATCAGGAACAAATAGAAGAATTGAAATGAGACCTCTCAAAAAATAAATATCATACCTGTATTTTTTTAGAGGTCGATTAATCGAGGAAAATTTGTCTGATACTTTTTTTAGTGTTGTTATTTTATTTTATAATTTTCGCTTAATATGCTCAAAAAATATGAATCAATATATTTAACATAAAAAAATTAATTGATTTATAGAATATAGAAACTAAAACCTATATATGTTTTTTTAGTTTATAATACTATATCGTATACAACTGTTCCTAATTGTATATATAATGTAATTACTTTATACGAATAATAATGGCGTCCATATTTTATTGAAAATGATTGTCTTATATTAATTTTGTACATAAGGTCTATAGTCAAATTCATTAATACTACTGAATTAATAGACTCAAAAATATTTTAACTTATTATGGTGCTAGGAGATTAAAAAAGAAGATTATCCAAATTATTATTTTAGTATGTCACCCCTCTGAATTTAAGTACACGGTGCTGTATTTATGAAATTATATGGTGTATAAATAGCAGTTTTAGCCACAATTATGATTGTTAATAGTTAAATTATTCACCCTTAGATTCACAACTGATCTTTAACCTAAAGACCTGTATAGAAAGTAATATATGCAAATTGTTAGCGCATCCTGTACACATATTGATTCATTAAATTATGCATATATAAAAATGTCATAAAAGTACATTACGTTTTGTTCTTCTATATATTTTAATTTTTCTTTTCAAATTGAAAAATACTATATTCTAACTATAACGTATTTTAGTCTAAAAAGATGTCAAGACAGCAAGCCATTGAGCTTAAAATAAAAAACGATAGACAACTAGCGTTAAATGCGGGTCGTAAACTTGTGAAATGTGATCCTGGCGAAGATATTGTTATTTCAGGAATTTCAGGATCGTTTCCTAATTCAGATGGCATACCAAATTTTGCTGAAAATTTATTCAACAAAGTGGACCTCATTTCAGGAGATGATCGAAGATGGTCAATTCGTATGAGCCATTATAATTTTTTTAAATACAAAAAGTAAATTCTTTAAAGCAATAAAAATTATTATTATTTGTTCATTTAGAACACCCAGAAATTCCAAAACGTACTGGAAAATTAAATCATGTGAATAAATTTGATTCAGCTTTTTTTGGTATTCATTACAAGCAAGCTCACGCTATGGACCCAATGTGTCGAATAATTTTAGAAAAAACTTACGAAGCAATTGTAGATTCAGGCAAATAATCCATTTTTATTTTATAAATAAATTAAACAGTATTTCTATTTTTATCAATGGGGTTGGTTTTTAATATTTATTAATGAAAAAGTCTTGAACATATTTAAATTATATATCAAAATAAATATCAAATAATCTTGTGTACATTGTTTAACTAAATACTTAAAATGATTTTTTTAAATTTGAAGACTCCATTTCTCCTTAAATAATTAAAATATGAAGAGATTTTTTTTTTACTTATTTTAAATACACATATATCTAGTTATTAATTAGTACATACTTTTTAAATCTACTCCTTATGCTTTCAGGAGTTAACTTTTTTTTTGACTTTATTTATATTTTATGTGTCACAAAAAACCTATTAATAAATGACTGGTTGATATCAATTTTCGAACCACTTCGGAAGTTAACATTTATTAACTAGGGTGACTAGATATATAAATATAACTAATTTAATGATTGACAAATTAAGAAAATTTAGGATACTAAAATAAGACAAAAAAAAAAAGTCTTTTTCTTATTATAATTTAAGGAAAAATCGAGAGGCTAACTATATACGTACCTGTATTGGTATTTGTTAATGGATCTAGAATATAAATTTTATTCTTGATTTAATACATTATTACCATCGCTATATTAATCATACTGAATAAATTTCTATGATCACATTTTTTTTATTGCATTTAATTTATATACACAGGTTAAATTAAAATACAAAAATAAAATCCTCTCTGTCTCAATAAATAATTAATTTTAAAGTCTAATGACAATAGTACTTCAGTATGATGCAATTCATTAAATATTAGCTTAAAATATTTAATTTTCATTAAATTAACTGTTGATGTAGTGCTGTAATATAAATTTTGTTGTGAAAATAGAATATTTTATGCCAAAAATAAAATAAATTATTTTATAGTTACTATTATGCTAAATATAAATTTATCTTTAAGGTTACACTCCTTCGGCATTAAAAGGTACAAATACAGGAGTATTTGTGGGAGCTTGTTTCAGTGAAACCGAAAAAACATGGTTTTATGAAAGATTACAAATAAATGGTTTTGGGCTTACAGGATGTGCTCGTTCTATGCTGGCTAATAGGATATCTTATTGGCTAGGATTAAATGGTATACGATACTGAAAATTATCAATAAGTTAAAAAATTATAAAATGTACTAAAAATTATTAATTAGCCAATGAATTATGATACCGCGGTTGTTATCATAGTAAAAAAAATATGCATATTAATTTTAATTAATTAATTTATTTCATTAATATTTTTGATATATTTTTAAATTTTATTGTTAAAATTCTAATTTTTAACTTAAAGCGCAAATTAATCATTAATTATGGCTTCGATGCAAAGCTGAGATGGTATTAATTTTACTACGATAACTCTGTTTATGTGTCTGTCACTACTTTTTCTCAGCTCTCACCTGACCGATTTTTTTCATTGATATATCAAAATATAACAAATTATATAGCTTAAGACATTATCCTCAAAAATTAAAAAAAGTTCTCTCATTTTAGGGGAATTTACCCAAAATAGTACAATTTTTAAAATTGGTAAATTTTAGCATTTTTTAACTTTTTTTCTTAAAACTGACATAACTTTGTTGAAATGAACGAATTAAAATAATTTCTTTGGATAATCTTAAGTATTTTTTTTTTTTTATAATTTTTTTGAAAATCTGATCCTTTCTAGCCTCAAGGGTATTTGAAATAGCAAATTTTGCACGAACAACTAATTTTTTCGACTTAACTATTAAAAATGTTCAGGAAATATTATGCCCTTAAAACATATGTTAAATTAAAGCTTATAATACGTACTACAATTTAAAACAAAAAAAATGTCCTACACCTAATATTTTATGTGCAAATGAATACCAAAATTGAACAAAATGTATAGTTTTTGTGTAAATATCTCAGTTTTTTGTGGTTATAGTTTTCTAATTCATTTTTTTTTTCAATTATTTATACCTATACATTAAGTTAAACATATACTATTTATAGTAAGTGGTAAATACACCATTTAACCTCCTCTTTGACAAAAAATAATAATAAATAAGATTTAAGTATTAATTATAAATATTTTCAGAAAAGATTTATGCAGTTTTTAATGTCCATTTAATAAGAATATTAAAAGAAAGGGGCCTGTCCTTTGAAAAAAATGTTTAATTTTTAATGACTTATGAAAAATTACAGTTTTAATTTCATAACTGAAATTATAACAAAATTATAAATGGTCAGAATCATCAAAATTTCTTTTCTTTATTTTTCATCTATTCTAGTGGTGACATCACACTATTACAATTTTAGAAAAGTAATATACAAAGAAATCAATTTTTGTTATTAAATGTGCTATCTTTAAACAGTATTTTGTATATTCAGTTCATATGGGTCGAGTATAAAATTTCATTTCAAAATATAGTTTAGACTCCTTTAGGCAATATTATTGTTTTCAATTACATTTACACTTTATATTTTGTTTTCTCCATAAAATAAGATTTGTTAATTAGTTTATCAAGTCATCTGTGGGATATCATAAAAATAGTTATTCATTTTTTAATACCAAATTAACTTCAAATAGTTAGAGAAAATCATTAACATGCCTAGCATTGCATACATTTTGATACACGTTTACCATGGAGGTAACGAAATATATAACTTTATATTTCTCCATAAAAATTACAATATTAAATTATTATATATCAATTTTATACTAAATTTAATTACTATAATAAGTATTTATTCATGTATTATACTTATAAATAATAAAACTTGTAATCAAAATATAATTAAAAAATAGGATTTGATGATGCTTTTGAAATTTTTTCAACAATTTCCTCTTAAAATTAAATATTATCTACAGATTTGCACCGAGGCGTTTTTTAAATAGTGATATATTGATACTCGTCCCAACTATGCTGCGTCTCCTCCACTATGCCGCAATCTAACTACAGTACCGTTTTTTAATTTATTATTTTACTAACTTAAGGGCCAAGCTATACTGTTGACTCGGCATGTTCTTCGAGTTTGTATGCATTAGAACACGCTTATAAAGCTATTCGTGATGGAATATGTGACGCTGCAATTGTTGGTGGTTGTAATTTATGTCTTCACCCATACGTCTCTCTTCAATTTGCTCGTTTGGGAGTGTTATGCATGGACGGAATATGTAAATCTTTTGATGAGTCAGCTAACGGATATGTAAGATCAGAAGCTGTTTGTGTCGTTTATCTACAAAAATCTAAATATTCTAAACGGATATATGCTAGACTTATACATGCCAAAACTAATTGTGATGGTTACAAAGAACAAGGAATAACCTATCCTTCAGGACCATTACAACAAAAATTATTAGAAGAGTTTTATGAAGAATGTGAAATAACTCCTAATAAATTAGCATGGGTCGAAGCCCACGGAACAGGAACTAAAGTAATACAATTTTTACTTATAAAAAAAAAAATTAATATAAATCAACATATATCAATTATAATAGGTAGGTGATCCAGAAGAAGTGAATGCTCTTGATAATGTGTTTTGTCCTGGTCGAACAGAACCGTTACTTATAGGTTCTGTGAAATCGAATATTGGTCATGCAGAACCAGCTTCAGGTCTATGCTCTGTAGCAAAAGTTATTATAGCTATGGAAACTGGATACATACCTCCAAATATAAACTTTCATACACCAAGAAAAGATATCACGGCATTTTATAATGGTCGAATCAAAGTTGTAGCAGATAAAACGTCATGGAAAGGTGGATTAGTTGGCATAAATTCATTCGGTTTTGGTGGAGCTAATTGTCATGTGTTACTTGAGTCAAATCCAAAAAATAAGATTAACAATGGACTTCCTGATGACGATTTACCTAGGTTGGTTGCAGTATCTGGAAGGACTGAAGAAGCTGTATCAGTAATATTAAATGACGTAAGGCTAAATATGTATTCAAATAATAAAGTTTTTTTTTTTTTTAAATTGTGAAAATATTATTCTATAGTAAAATGTAATGAATTCATATAGGGGTATAAGGTATATTTTATCAACATGATTAAGTATACTAATTTATTGTTTTTGATGCATAGACTTCATGATCTCTATCTCAATAATTATTATTAAAGAGTTCTTAATTTTGTACCAAGAAATGATTTATAGGCCTTTTTTATTTTAATACAAATAATTCATAATCATTTTTGAGTTTTAATTTGAGCATACTATTGTATAAACGATTTTTTTTAATTAATTAATTAATTAGTTATTTCATATAGTTAATTCATTTATATTTACGTTTATTTATTTATATTAACGTTTTAAGTGTACTTCAAGATCTTTAGACAGAGAATTTGTGCGTTTAATTCATGATATACACGAAAAGGAAATTTATGGGCATATTTACAGAGGATTCACAATTTTATCAAAAACGACATCAAAAAATAAATTTATTGACATAAAGGTAACTTAAATTTTTTTTTTGTTTTAAAAATTTTAACATTATTCTTTTTAGTATTATTGTGGAGAACCACTGCCCATCTGTTTTGTATTTTCTGGCATGGGAGCTCAGTGGTCTGGAATGGGCAAATCGTTGATGAAGTTACCAGTTTTTAGAGAATCGATTAATAATTCTCATAATATTCTTCGGCAATTTGGTGTTGATTTGATAAAAGTTATAACTGACTTTGATTTGAATATATTTAACAATGCCGTCAACCTTTTCGTTGGAATAACAGCTATACAAGTAAATTAAAAAACGCCAACATATATATGCAGAATGTTCCATTAGGTCAAATAATTATATCGAGATTATAATGTTTTAATAATATAAGGTATGATTAATTTTAAAATCGATGATTATAAAATATTTCCAAAAAATTTTATGCAAAACATTTAGGAAAGTATTTTAAATATAATCTTTTAACAATGTTTAACTAAAACTTTTTTAGAATATTTTCTCAAGATAATTTTAAAACATTTGATCAATATTATTAAAGATATATGTACGAAACATATATTATATAATTATATATAATATATTTTGTACATATACGAAATATATTTACCTCCATAAATAGCCAAAGCCCAACCATTACCTTCATTAAATAATATTATGATAATTGAGGGTTAAAGCTCCCTTTTATTACCATAAAGGTACACGCTATTTTGCCATCATAAGAAAAACAACTAATGCGGAGCTTCTGTAATGTTATGTTTTTAGAACCGCGCAATTACCATTTTGGTTGTCACTGTCTATTATATACGCTGAAATAAGATTATAGACAAATAATAAAAAGTATGCTTTTAACATATTTTTAAACTGTAAAATTATTTTAAAAAATAAGTAGCGCGAAATATTCTTTGGATCAAAAGTTATGTTAAAATCTAGTGGGGCATTCTATATATATAATATATGTAAAGAGTGTTGATATAAGTGTTCAGTAAGTAAGGAAACAGGTCAATTATTACAAACAATGATAACTATAGAAACCCATTTCCTTACTTACTAAACACCCTATATATTAACAACTTATCTTACTCTAATTTAATTTTTTTTAGGTCGCATTATATGATATTATGTGTGTTCTAAAAATTTCTCCAGATTTTTTAGTTGGACATTCATTAGGAGAAATTGCATGTGCATATGCTGATGGATGTCTTACAGCTGAGGAAACAATTAAGATTTCTTACTATTTAGGTCTTGCTACCTTAAATACAAAATTATCAAATGGAGCTATAGCATTTGTTGATATTGGGCATCGAGAAATAAAAGAATTACTTTCCGAAAATATTGAAATAATTTGGCATAACTCTGAAAATAATTGTACTATTTTAGGACCAAAAGAACAAATTGAAAACACTGTTTCTCAATTAAAATCTAAAAATATATCCACTCAAATAATCAACTTAAATAACATACCTTACCATTCAAAATCATTTAATAAAGTTACACCAAAAATAAATGAATATTTAAAAAAAATTATTCCTAACCCCAAATTAAGAACTCAAAAATGGATCAGTAGTTCAATATCTGAAGCTAATTGGGATACAGACAGTTCTAAGTACTGTTCTACTGAATATTTTGCTAATTCTCTATCGAATACTGTACTATTTGAGGAAGCTTTAAAACATTTACCAAATAATGCATTGTTAGTTGAATTAGGTCCACATGGAATTTTACAGAATATACTAAAACATTCGATGAAAAAGTTTACAAACATCGATTTAATAAATAAAAAATACGATGATGGACTTGAATATTTATTTACTGCTCTAGGAAAGTAAGATTAAATTTAAATAAAAACAAATTATTTAATGAATAAAACAAATTATCTTTAGTATGTTTGAGGTTGGATTAAACCCAAAATTGAGCAGTCTTTATCCAGATGTCGAATTTCCGGTCAGTCGAGGTACTCCAATGATTGCACCATTAGTACGGTGGGATCATTCAGAAGATTGGTTTGTCACTATGTACAGAGTTCAAGATAAAATTAAATCTGGTGAACGTAATATCACAATTTCATTGAAAGATGATGAATACGAGTACTTGTCCGGTCACGTCATTGATGGCAGAAACCTTTACCCTGCAACTGGATATCTTGTAAGTTACTTAATGAAACTAATACTATAAATTCATTTAAGAATTTTTACTATGAATTTATATGTGTTAGCTTTTGGCATGGGAAACACTAGCATTGATGCGTGGAGAACTTCATTCTGAGATTCCTGTAGTCTTTGAGGATGTTCGTTTTCTAAGAGCAACTAATATTCCAAAAGAAGGAGCTCTAGATCTGACTGTTATGGTACAAAAAGGAAGTGGTACATTTGAAGTTGTTGAAAGTGGAGCAGTTGTTGTTACTGGTCGTATATATGTTCCAACTGATATTAATAAATTGATGATTGATGTACCTCCTCACAATAATAAAGAAGATGATTGCGATCTGGTCGGTAAAGATATATATAAAGAATTGAGACTTAGAGGATATAATTATAAAGGACTATTCAGAAGTTTGACACGAGTCAACTTGGATGGTATGTTTCAATAATTATTTAATCAGAACACATAACAAACTGTAAATAATTAACATTAATAGCTACCGTTGGAAAAGTTAGCTGGTTTAATAATTGGGTAGCATTTATGGACAATATGTTACAAATTCAAATACTGAAAGAAGACACCAGAGGCCTTTTTGTTCCAACTTCTATTCAAAAACTCGTCATTAATGTTAAAAAACATAATTCAATCTTACAAAAACTGTCAACTGAAAATCCTGGTAAATATGTTAAATATGATAATATTTACTTGATATACAATCAATATAAATCAACTTGATATACTTCCATTTACACATACTTAATATATATATATATATATTATTAATTCGATCATTTATAAAACGATAAATATTTATACAGGACCGTATTTTGACCTAGGTAAACGAGGCAGCTATCTTGGGCCCAAAATTTTAGTAGGCCATCTCGATAAGTTAGATAGTAATTTCTCTTTTCAAATAGATACAAGAAAATTTTTTTATGTAATATAATATAAAAGAAGAATTGTGACGTATTTACGAGATGCGGACCTCCCCCCCATTGACATAAAATTATGGTAGTTAGGAAAAATAGAAAGGTGAAGCAATGATTTCATAACTTGAGTACCGGGACCTCAATTTCGGCCTTGTATATATATATATATATATGTATATAGAGTGGTCGATTAAGATTCAATTGGAAATTCAAAATTTTGTAAAGAACAAAATTGTTTAATACAATAAAATGTAGTAAAATATTTTTTTTTTCATCCTTTTAGTGTTAAAAAATATAAACTTTAATTTTGTTATTGGGAACCCTTATTTTTGGTTTGATGATATAAAAGAAAAATTTTTAAAAAAATTTGGTCTTATAATTTTTTTATCTGATCAACTATTTGTTTTTTATAATTGTTTAAGGATTTTGTTTCAAAATGAAAATTTATCACTAATTTAATTTTTGTAATATCGGAGTCAACAATACTCTGTTTCAATGAGCTATAAATTTTTTTTTTAGTAGTTATCAAACATTATTTCTACACTGATCGTTAAAGAATATCTTATATAATAGTATGCATTTATTAATTACATTTGTAATATATTTTACCAGTCTTTCCTTGTTGGATACGATAAGAGAATTCTAATAAGGCTGAAAGGTAAGTTTTATAAGATTGTAGTAAGACCAGCAATAATGTATGGTTCACAGTGTTGGGCGGTTGACAAGAAAGTAAAGCAGAGAATGAGTACAGTAGAGATGAGAATGCTTAGATGGATGAGTGGAGTGACTAGAGAAGATAGGATAAGGAACAAACATATAAGAGTAAGTATAGGTAGAGCGTCAATCGGATGGGAGAAAATAGACTTGGATGGTTTGGTCATGTTATGAGGAGAGGAATTGGAAGCTTTAAGAACAGTTATATAAATGGAGTGATGTAAAAAAACTATAAAACAAAATTATAAAATATAAATGTGTATTTAAAATTATACTCAATAATAACTAATTACCATTTAATACAACATTAAAATCCAATTGCAATAACCATGTAATTTTGTTTTTTTTTTAATGAAACATAAAATATAAACAAAGTTGTAATGCCCACCCACAAAATGATAATCAAATATAACAATGTGAACGGACTTAACCCTTTAGCAGACGCGTGCCTATTTTTAACGTTCATAGTCGCGTGGGGGTCTATCAGACGCCATTTCTAAAAAAGTATAAAATATGTATAAAAAAGTTCATTTTTTTTAATTCAAAGACATTATTTGTTACCATATAATGTATAAATATGGATAAAAATTAAAAATAAATAAATTACAAAATTATATTACAAAAAAAAACTTAATTTTCAAAATTTTATTAAAATTTTTGGTTTGTAAAAAAATTATTTTAACTGCAAAATCTTATTTTTAAGACGCAAAACAAAAGCTTTTATTATTAGAAAATGTATATTAATTAACTTTTCTTGTATTTCTTTGAGCTCAAACACGACTTATATTTATTAGTTTTATGTGTATTTACATTTATATAATCATTTTTCTGAATTGAATTTTTTTATTATTAATATAATATATATATTAATAATATAACAATAATATAACAATTATATATAATATATATTGTAATAATTACAATACATTTAATTATTATGATACGAGTATATACAATTATTCTGAATCTGTTGAATATTGATTTTTCTCCCAACAATCTTTGCATACTGTTTAATATACACGATGTATTTATTACATGTTTTGTTCTTATTATTCCGTATCATCGAGTAGTGGAAATTCTCAATGGATTATTTATTATTAAAACTTAATTGCACAGTCGGTGGTAGATCCACATAATTCCAATTCCACAATATTATATCGATTATAACATTGCATTTACGATAAAACGATATTTTGAAAAAAATACAAGTCCAAAAAAAAGTTGCGTGGGGGTAAATATGACCCATTTCAATTTTTATGAATATTTTAAGTCATACATTTTTTTTTCGAAGGTATTTATTTGTGAAAATCGATTCAATATTACTATAAAAACCATCTTCTAAATTTATATCTATGTACACCTTTTATGCAATGTAATACATCCGTTTTTATTTATGTGGGGTATGCTAGACCCCCCACGCTACTGTTTAAATGTTAAAAAAGCTTGATAAAAATTTCAAGTTGACAAAGGCTGAAGGCATTGATCATTTTTCTAAAAATAATCTTATATTTTAAAACAATCATGTAATGCTAAATATCATTTTCTCATATTCGTGAATAGACCAGCTGAACAGAAAAAAACTCCGGCTCCTTCGCATCGAAGCATGATACGTACTGACTTATCTAGATAAGATGCCTATATAAGTAGAATTCATTTTTCGTTTAATAAGTAGTTAAATATTTTTACATTTTATTCCTTATCCCTTATAAGAGTAATAAATTAATCTTTTTAAATGGTAGCATACACATTTTACTTTCTTAAATGTCGATAACTTTTGAATCAGTATTTTAGAAATTTAAAGGAATGTGGCAAAATGATGCGCAATGGTAAAAATAAGATAACTCGCACTACGCCTTCAGTCTACTTTTAAAAATATTCATGATTTTCGAAAAACTGTTTCAATAGTTATCATTAATCAACCATCTACGTAGTTAGTTATGTCATTTTCTGTAATTTAACCCAGTAAAATATGTTATCATTTAAAAAAACCTTCTCAGCTTCACATTGAATCTAAAATAAGTTGATACGCTTATAAGGTATAGAATTTTAAAATATTTATTTCATATAAATATATATATATATACAGTAGAACTTCATTAATCCGGACTGATAAGGGCTCTAGGTTGTCTGATTTAATGAAAGTCCGGATTAAACAAAATAACCAAAAAACATGCCCGTATTATAGATTTAAGAATATTATATTATACTAATTACTATATATAATATACAATATATGTATTGCAACATGATATTAGTTTATAATAACTTTAATGACGGTAGATAAGAATATATGTACTTATGGGAAATTCGAGGAACTTGCTTTTATGTTTATTTTATTCTACGGCATAAACTGCGTATTTTTCGTAATATTAGACAGCTGTCCGGACTAATGAGGTCCGGATTAATGAGGTTCTACTGTATAACCTAATTAAGCAAAAATATTTTTTTATATATATATATATATTTTTTTTTTAAAGAAATTCCTGTACACGTCTATCCAGAAATAGATTTAATAAAATCTGGAGGTGTTGAAATTAGAGGCTTATATGCAAATGCAATTTCTAAAAGAAAACCACTATCAGATCCCGTTATAGAAAAATATGTATTTGTTCCCAACGTTTCAAAATTGGTAATTTCACACTACTGGTCGAAATATAATATCTATAATAAAATAAGAAACATTTTTAGAAATACACTTTGGAAGATGTCGTTCGAATTTCATTACATTTGATTATAGAAAATGTGATGGGGATTAATATTAAAACTATAGAAATTTTAAATAAGTTAATAAATTCTGATATTCATGTAATCAGTCCTATCATTTTGAATGTCTTAGCAGATTTGCCACTTTTGCAGGTAAAACGAAGCAATAAATAATACTAATAGTTTTATAATTAAAATTTACTATATGACACTTAATATAAATAGCCTGAGGTTTCTATTTATTCAAATGGAAACAATCCTCAATTGACCGATTTACCATCAAACATTACAATTGATGACAAAAAATTATCTGCTGATCAATCTGCCTATTTAGTTGTTGCAACTGAAGTTCTAGAAGATAAAGATTTATTGGACCAAATTTTCAATACTCTCAAACCAGACGGATTTTTATTATCTCGTGAAAAATTAAATTCAGTCATACCAGAAAATCGCGTTGATGTTTGCTTTGATACAACTTTAGAAGGAGAGAGACTTTTGCTTGTTAAGAAAGTAAATTACTTTATGTTATGATTTTATTTTTGTACAATGGAATACTGACAAAAAAATACAAGTAAAGCTCGTATATTTTTGTAAAATTAAATATTATAATGCTATAAAACTAAAAAAATAGTTTATGGTATTTAATGAGGCATTTGCAACTGAAGGGATCTAAGTGAAATTTTGAAAAAGTAAGATAAATGTAAAAATAAAAAAAAAATGATCCATATTTTAATTAAATACAGTGCTATAAATCAATATTTCCCAAAGCCAACAAAATTGAGAAAGTATTATTTCTCAAACTTTTAATTCAGTTAACTTTTAAGTTAATCAATTAAATTTTTTATCACTTAGATCTCTAGGCGATTCAAATTGATCATAGTAAATAAATATTTATAAAATAGAAAATCAAAAATTTAAAAGAATTTAAAAATTACAATTAAAATTAAAAGTATGTAAATAATTGATAATATCTTAGTATATCCATATATCAAAGATTGGCAAGTTAATGGAAATAATTAAAAAGTACATAAACTTAACTAGTTAAAAAAAAGTTTATTTCATTTTAAATTAATTTTTTGGCTAAATCTCTTAAAATCATTTTTATTGGTCAGTGATGTAAGAGAAAGCAAAGAATCGATTCAACTTTTAAAGTTAAATCTTCTTCTTCTTTTTCCTCGCCTTAATCCAAACTACTTGGGGTTGGCTACCTGTATCCTAAACTTCACTTGACACGATCTCCCACATCCTCTACGCTCACATCAGCTGTCCTCTTATTACATTCAATAACATCACTCCATCTCTTTCTTGGTCTTCTTTTACCTCTTCTTCTTTCAACATTCATTTATATAACTGTTCTTAAAGCTTCCAATTCCTCTCCTCATAACATGACCAAACCATCCAAGTCTATTTTCTCCCATCCGATTGACGCTCCACCTATACTTACTCTTATATGTTTGTTCCTTATCCTATCTTCTCTAGTCACTCCACTCATCCATCTAAGCATTCTCATCTCTACTGTACTCATTCTCTGCTTTACTTTCTTGTCAACCGCCCAACACTGTGAACCATACATTATTGCTGGTCTTACTACAGTCTTATAAAACTTACCTTTCAACCTTATTAGAATTCTCTTATCGAATAACACACCAGACGCTTCTCTCCACTTCAATCACCCTCACTTAATCTTGTGTCTTACATCCTCGTCAATACCACCGCTATTTTACACAACTGATCCTAAATACTTAAAACTTTCTACCTTTCCGATCACGTCCTCGCCTATTGTCACTGGTCTCCTTATATCACCTACCTTGTGTTTTCCTTTATCATAGTCGTATTCTATATACTCTGTCTTACTCTTACTTATTAATCCCTTTCCTTTAAGAACTGATCTCCATAACTTTAACCTTTGATTAATTTCCTCCTATTAATACTATATCGTCAGTGAACAATATGCACCACGGCACATCTCCTTGTATTTCTCTAGTAATTTCATCCATCACTATAGAAAATAAGTAAAAACTTAAAACAGATCCCTGATGCACTCCTACTCTTATCCGAAAACCTTCTGTTACTCCTCCCACATTTTTTACCCTAGTACAAGTGCCATCATACATATCCTCTATTATATTAATTCACCTTTTCTCGCCCACTTTAGAACCTTTCTCGGTACGCTATCATATGCTTTCTTCAAATCTATAAATACCATACACAGCTTTTTCTTCTTTTCCCTAAACTTTTCTATTAGTTGTCTCACACAAAATAATGGCTCCATTATTGACTTATCAGGCATAAATATAAATTGGTTATTAGATACCGATGTCTCATTTCTCATTTTCTTATCTATTACTTTTTCCAAAATATATATATTATGACTCATACGATTTTTGTCTTTTTAATTTCCACACTTCTGTTTGTCTCCTTTACTTTTAAATATCGGCACCACACTACTATTCCTCTATTAATTTGGGATTTCCCTTCTAATAAGATTTTATTTAAAAGATCCTTCAACCACCTTATACCAACACCGCCTAATATTTTCCATACTTTTACTGACACTTCATCTGGCCCCACTGCTTTATTCTTTTTCATTGATTCCATAGCCTCCCATACCTTTTTCTCACTAATTAAATCTATGAGTCTCTCGTTCCAACAGATATCCTATAATGTCTCTTTTGGATACTCCTCAATCAATAACTTTTCAAAATACTTTTTCCACTTTTTTCACATCATCATACAATAGTACCCTATTATCAACACATTTTATACACCTTACATAGTGATAATCTTTATACCTTTTTCCCTTACTTTTTCAAATCTATAGACTTATTTTTTACCTTCCTTTGTTCCTAGCCTATCATATAACTCATCATACCTTTTAAAATTAGGAAAAAAATATTAAAAATAACAAAAAATTAATTAACAAAACTAATTATTAAAATAATCAGTTAAAAATTATATACATGTCTGAAAAAATTCAGGAAATTATAATTATTATTATATAAATATAATATTTGGGGGGAATTTTCATTTTTTTTAAATTTTAAACCACGTACACGTACGTATAAAGACATACATTTTTTTATGAAATATTGAATTTAACTTAACTGTTATTTTAACTAATTAACTGAAAAAGCTAAGTTATTTCAACAGAAAATTAAATTAGTTAAGTTAAAAAGTTTATAAGAAAAATAATTAATTAGTTAATTGAAAAGTTAAAAAAATTAACTTTTTAACTAGTTAAGCCCACCATTGTCATATATATTATAATCTATAAATGTTTATGATATATTTAAATGCATACATTATAATGATTGCTAAAAAAATGTACTCTACATTATTATATATTATTATTATTATTTTTTTTATAAAGTCTTCCTAACATGTCGTCATCTAGACTTACAGTTAACAAAGTAGATTTTTTGACATTTAGAAACTAACTAACATAAATATATACAAGGTCATAATATATTATAAAATATATGATAGTTATTTGAACCAAGTAATATGACTGAGTTGAATTGTTTTAATAACTTGACAAATTAATTAAAAAAATTTTCTACAGAGTAACCTAGGTTTAATACTTTTTTTATTAGTTTTTCAATGTAACTATTCAAGTTTTATGTTTAAAACAACTTTTTTTTCTAATATTAATCATTTCGATTTTTCTGTTGAATTTCGTGTTTTGGTAGTTCGATAATAAAACTTTTACCCAATATAGGTTATTAAATATGCATCTAAACCCTATGATTAAGATGAATTGAGCATGTTAAGTTAACTTCAATAATTACTTTTGAATTAAAAAAGTAAATTTTAAATATATTTAAAAACAATTTGCGACTTTTCTATATTTCTAAACGATTAAACTAATGTTTATTGAATCAAAATTAAAATATTTATTTTAATTCAAACAAAAAATCACTGATAAGAAAGACCCACACTTTATGCCCTAAAAACAATTATTCATATTTTTTAATAAAAAATTATAATTTTTGCCTATTTGTGATTTAAAATGTGTTGAAATTACTGGAAAAATGCAAAATAATAGTTCTATTTTTTAATTTTTCATTAAATAAATCGAATTTTGTGTCTGGAGAGTAACGTCTATGATTACCATAAAATGAAATAACATTAATATCTGGGTCCTAATGATAAGTTAACATAAAATTTTAGCCAATAAATATTAAAATAATAAAATATTTTTCATTTATAATGAAATTTAGTTTATTATTATAACTATAGAATATTATATTAAACTTGTAAGTGTTTTAATCATATTTTTAATTATAATTAATATATAAATATTTTTGACTTAACCTTTAGACATTCGCATGGGATATGATTTATATAAGTATTAGATGAATTGGCTTAGCGTTTTATCAACTAATATGTTCTATACTAACAATTTAAGTTTTATTTTTCGACAAAAATTTACTCTCCGCAGTGGAGTAGTGTTTTCACTGTTATATCGTTTATATTGAAAATTTTATTATATGTTATTTACATATTATGCATGAGTTCGTTAAAAATAAATTTATCTTGAGTGCTTTGGTACTAAAAACTATAGCAATTTTAACAATAATATATTTTTTATATACTATTTATATTATTAAATTTTCAAAAACTGCATTGTACATTGCAAATGAAAAAATGTAAGAGAAAATTTCAAAATAAAATATTAAATTCTCTAATATTCTCTTTATAATTAAATATAATTTTACAAAACTTGTTAATTTAACAAGTAGATTTTAATTACAGAAAATTATTACACCGCGCGACAAATTTAATATTCTGAAATCACACGACCAACTGAGGGTTTCAGCCTCCTTAAAGTCCCTTTTCTCCTAGACCAAGAAATTAAATAATGATTTTAAACAAATATTTTTATTAAGTTCATTATTATTATAATAATGAAATAAATTAACGGCAATAAATAATGAAAAAAAGTAAGATCCATTTTTAATAGTCCCCTATTTAACATAACTATTGTTTAGTTTTTGATAGTACAAATAGTAATAAAATGTATTCATTTGATTAGCCAGTAGAACAAACTGATAATCCAATTGTTGTAAAAATATCGAGCTCTGAATTTTCATGGCTCTCTTCATTACAAAATATTTTGAAACCTGACGATGTAAACAAGGATCGAAAAGTGATTCTTCTTGCTGAAAAAGAGCAATCAAATGGTATTATTGGACTATTTAACTGCATTAGAAAAGAGCCAGGAGGTGAAAGAACGAGGTTTGTAAAATTAACGACAGTAAAAATTGGTCTATTATAAATTCAAAAATTATGATCCCAAAGAAATTGAAATTAGCTTTTAAAATTTATTTATTTTATTAGTAAATTTTTTCAGGTGTTTTTTTATAATGGACTCAAATGCACCAGATTTTTCTTTAGAAAATCCATTTTACAAATCTCAACTTAAAAAAAATTTAGCTCTGAATGTATTAAAAAATAATACATGGGGCTCTTACAGACATTTGTTACTTGAACCTCCTTCATTAGTGGAGTGTGAACATGCATACGTCAATTCTACTATTCGAGGGGATCTTTCTTCTTTAAAATGGATTGCTGGTCCAATAAAAGTAACAGAAAAAAATAAATTAGATATTGTTCATATATATTACACAGCTTTGAACTTCCGAGACATTATGCTAGCAAGTGGAAAACTTGCTCCAGAAATAGTCGCTAAAGGTCGATTAGATCAGGAGACTGTTATCGGTTTTGAGTATTCTGGGCGAAACATACTAGGAGAAAAAATTATGGGAATATCACCTACTAGAGGACTGTCAAATCTGGTGAAAGTAGATAAATTGATGAGTTGGAAAGTACCCGATAAATGGTCATTGGAAGATGCAGCCACTGTCCCAGTGGTTTATGGAACAGTATAAAAAATATTTTAATAAATATGAATAACTATATTTAAAAATTTACTATAATTTTATAATTATTTCTTTCAGGTATTTTATGCTTTTTTAGTCAACGGTCGCATTAAACATGGAGATTCGGTTTTAATACACGCTGGAACAGGCGGAGTTGGTCAAGCTGCAATAAATATAGCACTATTTTACGAATGTAATATTTTCACTACAGTAGGAACACCAGAAAAAAGAGAATTTATTAGAAATAACTTCCCACAAGTAATAATTTTTTATTCAATTAATAAACTTAATTATAAAAAAACAAACAAAAATTTTAGATACCAGAAAGTCATATAGGAAATTCACGAGATACTTCATTTGAGCAAATGATTATGATGGAAACTGATGGTAAAGGAGTAGATATAGTATTAAATTCCTTAGCCGAGGAAAAACTAATAGCATCTGTAAGATGTTTGGCTACTGGTGGACGTTTTCTGGAAATTGGAAAATTCGATTTGGCAAATAACAGTCTGCTAGGTAAGTTTTTTCGGCTAAAAGTTTTCTTTATAAATCTCTTTGATTCTGCTAAATATTAATTTAAATTAATGCCATATACTAGGAATGGAACTCTTCTTAAAAGAAATAAGTTTCCATGGTGTTATGTTGGACTCTTTGTTCTATAGTACTGTAGAATTAAGACAAGTATTGAAAGACGGAGTTCAAGAACTTTTGAATAAAGATGCTATTAAGCCTTTAATTCGCACAGTCTTCGAACAAGATCAAGTAGAGCATGCTTTCAGATACATGGGAGCTGGTAAACATATTGGAAAAGTAATAATTAAGTGTAGACCAGAAGAAGAAGAAAACATAATCAAACCAGATCCAAAGAATATGACAGTATATCCACGAGTATTATTTAATGAAATATCAACTTGTATAGTTTGTGGTAATTATGTAATTTTTTATTTGTATATTTATTTAAGGTGTGTTTGTGCAAAATAATTATAAATATTCTTTTTAATTATCACAGTATTAGAAGGTAAATAATACATTAAAGTATTAATATACATTAAAACAGTATTGGTAACAACATAAAATACACTATTCAATACTATAAAGAAATAACATGTTACTTTTCTCACTTTTAACATTTAAGAAATAAGCCAATTACTATGAGATATTTATTTCTTTAATTTAACTTTATTTTCTACTCGGAGAAGCGCAAAAATAGTTCACAAATACTTTTAAGGCGTCTGTGTACCGACCTTTTTTCAGGGGTCGAATATAGGCAATTTTGCGAATTTTACATGTTACGCAGTGTCATTGTGTGAGAAGTAAATGATTATTAGTGTGAGTATCCATTATTGGGAGTATTTTCGTCGTGTTATAGTCGATAACAAAACCGCTTATGTACCTACCTTACTTTTTGATGTTATACGATTATATTGATTTAATAACGACGCACGTTTATTTTATGTAGTATAAAAACCATAGTTTAGCACCAGCCTCACCGTAATTACTTATTGACGCGTCATGATTTCACAAATTTTAATTAATTATAGAAATAATTAAATTATTTATTTACGATGAGTAAGAAAAACTAAATATTTACAGAAAACACATTAAATCATTTGACATCCATATCAATTATTTTGAAGTTATAAAATTTTAAAAAAACTTTAATTTGAATTTTAAGAAATCAATATACAAAATTAAATTATTTACACAGTATGATATTTAAGTTTTATAAGCCTGTTCTTATGGGAAGTTCTTTGTTAAAACGAGAGTCAATTATCTCTGGTAATACACAATCCATGTAGAACTTTTCTAATAGTGGTCACATATTATTCCACACTTCATTTTTTTTTCAATTTTATCAATTACCATACCTAAAAGTACACTTTATTAATAAATGTTTGAAGTCATACATTTAAAGAACTGCTTTTTATATATTGTTTTTTTACTATATTTTACTTTTATATTGTCCTGTTATTTGATGATCAAGCAATTTATGTATGAGTACATTTCAAATGAAGTTCATAACATAGTGTGCGACTGAGAAAAATACGTTATTGAGGCAGATTTAACTGAAAATTATTAAATTATAATGCTAATACATCAACAAGATACATTTTTTGATCTTTTGGCGTATTATTGAATAATAACAATCCAATAGGCACAGATATGGATAGACACAAGCCAAAATTATATCATAGTAAAACTAATACCTTCTCAGTTTTCTATGGAAGCTGAGAAAGTGTATGAAAATTATTTTTATATATACATATCTCACCAGATTTATTTTTGGTGTCACCTACAGTAGCGTCATCACAGGGGGGTTTAGGGGTTTACACCCCCCCACAAGATCCAAAAAAAAAAATTATTCATAAGTAAAGTAAAGGTATAATTTAAAATTATTTTTTACACTTTGTTTATAATATTATCAATTAATTAAAAAAAAAATAGATTTTTAAATATTAAATAGTAAAAATTTAATATGAAATAAACCCCCCCCCCCCAAAAAAAAAAAAAAAAAANTGGCCACTTATATTATGTTAATACATTACTTTTAATATTTTAAAATTTTTTTTTGATAGCAATAGTTTTTTATGACCTTTTATTTAGCGACACTTATACAGGGTGTTCAGTAAGTCAGGAAACGGGTTTCTATTGTTCTCATTGTTTGTAACAATAAGAACAATAGAAACCCGTTTCCTGACTTACTGAACACCCTGTATAGGAATATAACAACAAAATTTGTTTCGTATCATGCAATTATAGCTTTGTCAGTCATTAGATAAAAACAAATATCATATATACAAATGTAAAATCAACTACAGTAGAACTCCAATTATCCGAATTAATGGGGACCGGGACCCATTCACTGACTAATCAAAACAAACAATGACAGGTGACTGCAATGCGCCGGAACTGGAGTGGGAACTCTTACCACGTGTTGTGCCTACACTGACGCCGCGGACTTTGGACAAATTTTTTTCTGATTTTTTCTGAAAGTGATTCGGATAATCGGCGATTCGGATGGTCGGAGTTCGGATAATTGGAGTTCTACTGTATACATTTGTGACTATTTTTAGGCAGTCGGTATTCCCTATGCAACACTATGGGCAATAAAATAGCTGCTGCGGATAACGCGCATACGCGCACGAGCATGTCAGATATATCAGCTACTGTTTGAAATTCATTAGTTTAAACGTACAAAACAACCCGTTTTTGTTCCATCAGTATGACGTAACTACTGATGCGATAAGAATTCTGAAAACATATCTGAATTCAGAATTATATCACTTAGGTATTGGTCAGGCCATTTTTTTTAATTTTTGATTCCTTCGACGCATAAATTTATTTTGAAAAAATTAAAATTATTCAAAAATGTAAACTATACTTAAGGGTTAAAAACATCAAAAATTAAAAAAAATGGCCTGACCGATACCTAAGTGACATAATTCTGAATTCAGATATGTTTTCAGAATTCTTATCGCATCATTAGTTACGTCGTACTGATGGAATAAAAACGGGTTGTTTTTGACTAAAAAGCGGTCGGTACCCAGACGCCTTAACATTTTTGAAAATTAAAATTTTTTCAAAATAAATTTTTACATTGAAGGAATCACAATTTTTAATAAGTGACCAGTACGATATTTAAGTGATATGATACTGAATTCAGATCTGTTTTCAGAATTATTATTGCATCAGTAGTTTCNAATTCAGATCTGTTTTCAGAATTATTATTGCATCAGTAGTTTCGTTGTACTGATGGAACAAAAACGGGTAGTTCAAACTAATGGTTTTCAAGCAGTAGCTGTTATACATAACATTCTCGTGTACGTATGTGCGTAATCCGCAGCAGCTATTTTATTACCAATAAAGTTGCGTTGGGCAATACCGAATGCCTAAAAATAGTTATAAATTAATATACACTTGATATTACATATGTATGTATACTATTTAATTATTTGCTTTTATTAAATAACCAATCAAGCTAACATTGCATAGTACGAAACAAAACATGTCACTTTTTTAAAAAAGTAAGATGACCATTTTTAATATTTCTTATAAATAAACATTAAAAAAAATTAACAATGTAATTGGATAGAAAATATAAATCATTAAAAAGAATAGCACCTGTTTGAAGGGAGTGTCATAATACTCTATCACTCTCTTTAAATATAATGCTTTTAATTCTTTAGATGATAATTTACATTTAAGTTAATACATATAAAATTATTTTTATAAAAAAATGTTGAGTTCAAACGTAATTTTAACGTATAAAATGCCTGATAATTTGTCATTAAACGTAGATTGTGATCAATAGGTGGACTTGGAGGATTTGGTCTTGAACTAGCTGATTGGATGGTTTTGAGAGGAGCGCGAAATGTAGTTTTAACTTCAAGAACTGGAATACGAAATGGATATCAAGCAATGAGAAAACGAATGTGGGAATCTTATGGCGTTAAAGTAGTTATATCAACTGCAGATATTACAACCAAAGAAGGTGTCGAGCAATTATTGTTGCAAGCTAATGAGATGGGACCAGTTTCAGCCATATTTAATCTTGCAGTGGTAAATCATATAACTTATAATTTAATAAAATAAAGACATTTTTCAAATGCATAGTTTATTATATAAGGTTTTAAGAGACGCTTTATTTGAAAATCAAACTGAAGAAGACTTTAAGGCTTCCGCAGGACCAAAATCAATTGCCACAAAATATCTTGATGAATTTTCAAGAATTTTGTGTCCAAAACTTGAATATTTTGTTATATTCTCTAGTGTTAGTTGTGGCCGAGGAAATGCTGGCCAAACTAATTATGGTATGTCAAACTCGGTCATGGAAAGAATATGTGAATCTCGCCATGCTGATGGATTACCTGCATTAGCTGTTGAATGGGGGGCAGTAGGTGAAGTAGGATTAGTTGCAGATATGGCTGAGGATAATCAAGAAGTAGTCATTGGGGGAACATTACAACAAAAAATTGGAAATTGTTTAGAAGTATTAGATAATTTATTAAGTCAAAAGCAGTATCCAATTGTTTCTAGTATGGTAGTTGCAGAGAAAAGAGCAACCGGAAGTAGCGCAGGAACTATAGTTGATACTGTAATTAATATTCTTGGTCTTAAAGATCTGAAAACTATAAGTTTACATTCTACCCTAGCTGAACTTGGAATGGATTCTATGATGGCAGTAGAAATAAAACAAACTTTGGAAAGACAATTTGAAGTGTTCTTAACACCTCAAGATATTAGAGGTATGACTTTTGCTAAATTACAAGAAATTGAGGCCTCAGGTAAAGAAGAAAATACAAATAATGAAACATCCACTCCATTAGAATCTATAACAAAATTATCAGAAATAGGTCTTAATTATTTAATCCAAGCAATCGGAGATGAATCAACTGCATATAATTCTTTAATACGTATTCCTTCATTAAGTGATAATGGTTCTAATATAGAACAACCAGTTAGTAGTCACCGTACATTATTTGTTATCCCGGGTCTAGAAGGCATTGCAACAATTATGGAACCTTTATCCAGTAATTTAAATATACAAATATTATGTATACAGTATAATTTAGAAAGTGAAGCAAAAACAATTGAAGAAATGGCACTATCCTATTTTTTGGTTAGTTATTTAGTAGAAATAAATTTCTCATAATAATGTTATGAAAAAGTAAGATCTTAAATAAACATTTATATTTTAGTTGATCGAAGCACGAGTATCAATAGGCCAAGAAGTTTTACTTCTTGGATATTCGTTTGGTGGTTTAATTGCACTTGAACTTACAAAATTATTAGAACAAAGTAATCGTTCTGTGAAATTATGGCTAATTGACAGTTCACCTTTGTTCCTAAAAGGAATTACTAAAATTGCTTTCAAAGGAAACGAATCTGAAGAAAATGACATTCAAGTAAAATTAATTTTGAGATTTTTAGACCTTGTTTGGCCAAGTAATAAAAAACAAGTAAGACTATTTTTTCAATTGACGCTAATATATACATATATATTTACTACTAATCGATGTACCTTTATATTGTTTTAGCACGAAAAGAATCTTTATAGTCTTAACAGCTGGGAAGAGCGTATGCAATTCTTTGTAAACTTAACTCCTGAAGATGCACAATATAGCAAAGAATATCAAAAGCATTTATTAACATCAGTTTATAACAAAATTCAAGCAATAATTAATTATAAAGAAAATCCTACTGGTCATTTAAAATCTCCTGCAGTATTGATTCGTCCTATTGAGTACAGTTTACCATTATCCGAAGACTACGAACTTTCAAACGTAATTTTCTATACTTTATTATAAATAACTCAGTGATATATCTAAACAATTTTCTGGGTGAGATTTTACATAAAAAAAATATCTCTTATACCCTTAACATTGTTTCGAATTTTATATATTTTGTAGAGGTATCCAATGTGAGTTTAAACCTAAAACTCCCTTCCCGTAAATATGCCCCTGAATTAACTTATTTATTTGTTCATATTAATGAATCATTCACACTTGTTAATTTTTTACAGTATTTCAAACAGAAAGTAGTCGTTCATTTTGTTGAAGGAGATCACTATTCAATTATAAAAAATGTAAATGTTGCTAAACTCATTGAGAAATCATTATGATTTTAATTTTTGTAAATAGTAACTATTTATTATATATTTCGATTAAAAAAATTCATTTAATAAATTGTAATATTTACTTATAGTAGTGTTTTAAAGTAAATTATAAAATGACAATAACAAAAAAAAAACATAATAGTTATAAAAATCAATATGAATTAATTTCAATATCAAGATTAAAATTCTAGAAAAAAACTGGAAATTCTTAAAATTCTCTTTCAAGTCCTTTGTTTATAGACGAAACTAGAACTTTACAGGCTAGTTCAAAATAAATGTGGATTATATTATTGAATTTTTAAACGATTTTTTTTGTTATAATTTTGTAAAACTAGAAGAACGTAGTCTCCCAGCTGAATAAAATTATTAAGAAGGACGATTTAGTTACCTTCCCACCTCCCTCCCTCTAAAAATAGTTAACTATTAATAAAAATAATCAAACCAATCTAGTTATAAGGCATTAAAGAAATTTCGAATACTCAGTGATTTAATCAATAAGAGGGGGTTAAAGCTCCCTCATTGTTAAATTATTCATATTTACAGTATATGACTTAAGCACTGTAAAAGCAATAAGCTGAAGACAAACTAAAATAAGACAAATACAAAAACAATTGGTCATTAGCGCCTCCCAAAAAAGAATTCGGGGTAACATCACTATAATTACCTGTAATCGCTAACATACGGCAATATTTCTATGTCACTTAAAGGGTAAACATAATAATCATTTGCATTAATTTAGTAAATTTAGTAACATTAACTAATTGATTTCAAATCGTTAAAATACTTACATGCTATTCTTGTTATTTTTTCAAAGTGTTAACAAGAAATCTCAGCGGACCTTTTTATCCCAATCCAAAGTTAGCATTATGAATTTCCAGTTTCGGATTTAATCATTGCACTGCTATAATCACGAATTAAATATAAATATGTGCTTATAAATTAAGCAGTTGACTTTACTATTTCCGTCATACATTTTACACAGTTAAATTAAAGAATCATTAAACTAAAATTAAAAAGGACCATCATAAAAAAAAACATTGTAAGTTGGGTAATATACTCTTTACCATATATGTACTATAGAAATGTTAAAATATTTTACAAATGTATACTAT
>NW_026099572.1:36517052-36527616 GCF_025091365.1 Daktulosphaira vitifoliae | reverse complement strand
CCTATATTTTTTTCATCTAGTACACTACCACCCAGCAGTAAAAAAAACTACTCACAATTACAAAGTGAAGCTTTATCTATACTATGTTGTATAAAAAAATAAAAAATAATGGAAATACATTTGCAATATGTTCAGGCTTAAATACATTTAAAAAAATCTTTAGTCCAACTATAGTTACTGAACTTTAAGTACCTTCAATAAACCGAAAAAATATTAAAAATTGGTTGAAAAGGACAGTTAGAAAAATGAAAATATCATTTTCAAATGAAAAATTAATTAGGGTTTAAAAATAATACCAGAATGTCTAAAAGAAAAAGTACTAAAACTATTAAATAAAAATCATAATAGTATTGTAAGAATAAAAATGGAGGCAAGAGGAGCACCACTTTGATAGAGAAATATTGCTATGATATTGAAAAACCAGTATAAGGGTGTAAAATATACACACAAACTCAAAATGTAACGTACCAAAAGAGGTAGTAACATCTAAATGGTCAAAGATAATTAACCCTTATGAGAGGGTTCAAAAGCAAAAAGGGGTGTTCAAACAGTAAAAAAATACTATTTATGAAAGAAAAAATATTATGATTTATAAATACTTATAATAGTACACCGTCAACAGTAACAATCACTATTTGATTAATATAAAAAAATTAAATAGCTATTAAAAAACTATACCAATATGGGTTTGATGAATTTATATAATGTTAAATTGTGTTCTTTTTTTGTATAATTATTATTATTGTATTGTAATTATATAGAATGTAATATAAAAGGGGAAAAGTGTTATATCTGTATACATGTTATATAATGTATATTGTATGTGTAATCTTATCTAATAAAGTTAATGATTCATCTACTACAATAGGAATAATATCTCTCTAATATTAATCTAAAACATACTTTTTGCAAACACCATAGGTCATTGGGCATGCTCTATTGACATTGTGCATAGTAAATCATTATAAATATTAAGAGTAATATGTAAAAACAATATTAATATTAAAAACCCTTCTACTACACTATCTCCTTACCACATTTAAATCATTGTTGTTTTCGATATCAAAAGTTTCTTGTTTTAAATCACATACTTTTGTACCATCACCTTTACTCAGCAGTTTATTGGAATTCAATGTGTTATTATCTAAAACATCTTCAAATTCAGATTTGTCCCCTAAATAAGAGTCATGAAACTTAAAAATACTAGCTTTTTTTATGTAAATATAATTATAAAAATATGGAATTACAAAACTAAATATTATATAAATAATATATAATGACATGATCATCTACTTATTAAACATCATTGCACAATGGGTGAATGAGCGCAATGCTCGATAATTAATTTACCAAAAAAAGAACAATTATTTTGTCTTTAATATAACCTCATACCTGTGAGAAGACGTACGGTTGGTTCATCAAAAGAAATCAATAGTTGTATATAGAATAAAAATTTAATATTTTTATTTGTAATCAAAAGTACTATTACAAGTACTATTAAATACTATTACAAGAATAAATTGCATAAGCAGCAAAAGAAACTTATAAATTAAATTAAATGAATTTAACTTTAAGTACAACAAAAAAGAAAATATCAATACTTGGCAGCAGTTGCCGAATAACATGAACAACACACAACAACGATAATAATGGAAAAACAATTTTCCCATGGACAGTGCAGTATGTACAAAGGCATTAGTTGCCGATAAAACGACACAAACAAACAATTAAAATAGATATTTACAATAACAACAACGAAAAAGGAAGGGAGTAAACTCGATAGACAACAATAACGAAAACAACTTATTTACATAGACATATATACACTATATACATTTTTGCTTGAACAATGGGAGTGACAGAATTACCACTGTGCAGGAAGTGTGGAACAAAAGAGTAAGATATATTTCACTTTATGTGTGAATGTGATACCCTGGCCACATTAAGGTCTAAACATTTGAAAAAATCTTTTCCCAAAAAAGAAGATATCGAAAACCCAAAGAGTTACTTAATTTTGTTGAGACAGGACTCTTTGAATATATATATATATATATATATATATAGGTGGTATCCTCGTAGGACGTCTTATAAATAGTCTTAGGTATTCAACAATAAAAAATAATACTTTGTTGGAAACATTTATGTGAAGAAACAAAATTAATATAATTTCTGTAGGAGTTGTGCACATTGGACTTATATAGGTCTGAATGCATGTGCAGTTCTTGCCCTACTCTATAACAACTAAAACTACTATTTGGATCATATCTAATACGTACCATCAGGGGATGTTTTCATTTCTTTCATAATATCTAAATTTTCATTTTCTTGAGGATTGTTGTCTGTTTGGCTATTTAGATTGTTCGGACTCTCATCTAGTAGGCCATTGGACATTTGCATACCATTTTGATCTAATGAGTTTATTGTAACATCAAGAGGTTGGGTGCCGGATAAGTCTTTACTGCTCATTGTAAATTCGCCGGTGTCAGACAATGGAGCTTTCACCATTTCCACTATATAAATATAATTAATTAATTAAATAATTATAATAGAAAGCCTGATTGTATCTATTTATTATTTTTACCATAAAATACCATTCTAACTTAATGATTATAACTCACTACTGAACAGCTGATCAAATGAATTGAATGGTGAATATTTACCACGAGGTAAACATTTTCCGTAAAAAAAGAAGATATCAAAAACTAAAACTGTTTGAATAACAACTAAAACTAAATACAGTATTTCCTACAGCGGTATATGTGAAGATTTTAATCTTAACAACCAAAGGGGCAAGTTAACTCAATGAAGATGGCCATATGTACCACTGCTTTTAGTTGGTCATGTCTTTGGTAGATTGGGACCAGTAGGCCTGGGCATATGTGCTTCCTAGCAGTGAACAGACCCCCTAACTCAGCCATACCTAGTGAAAATGTTGCTCACTTATCACAGAGTAATTAGCCAAAAGATAGCACTTATGATCAGTACAGCCCAAGAGATATCTCGTAAGTGGCTAAATGAAAATGTCAACAAAAAAAAATCTTGGGACAATGCTGAATAAGGAATGTAGGATTTTAAGTGTCTATATAAATGTTAGCATCAGATTCTCTGACAATATAATACAATTCATTTAGGTGTTCAAGAATACTTGGGTAGAAACATTTATGTAAGGAAACCGAATTAACATAATTTGATAGGAGGAGATGCACATATTTGACCCAAAAGTCTGAGTGCATAGGCAGTACTTGTCCAAATCTATAACAACTAAAACTACTATTTGGATCATATCTAATAAGTACCATCAGGAGATGTTTTCATTTCTTTCATAATATCTAAATTTTCATTTTCTTGAGGATTGTTGTCTGTTTGGCTATTTAGATTGTTCGGACTCTCATCTAGTAGGCCATTGGACATTTGCATACCATTTTGATCTAATGAGTTTATTGTTAAATTAATAGGTTGGGTGCCGGATAAGTCTTTACTGCTCATTGTAAATTCGCCGGTGTCAGACAATGGAGCATTCACCATTTCCACTATATAAATATAATAAATTAATTGTCATAGAAAGTCTAATTGTACCTATTTATTATTTCTACCATAAAATAACACTCACTTAATAATTATAACTCACTACACTATGTACTAGCTGAACAGCTGATCAAATTAATTGAATGGTGAATGTTTACTATAAGGTATTGTGCTGGAATGTAGGGCACAATTACCCTGTACACTAAATAATATTCGTCTTGTGATAAGAGAATGGAATGCAGACGGGTCTAATATGAGAGGGAGATAATGAATGAGCATTATAATAACGTGACAGATACCATGGCCACATTAAGATCTAAACATTTGGAAAAATCTTTTCTTGAAAAAGAAGATATCAAAAACCTAAAACCCAAAGAGATACTAAATTTTGCTAGAGAGACAGGCCCTATAGTCTTAGGTGTTTAACAATAGCAAGAATACTTTGGTGGAAACATTTATATGAAAAAACCAAATTAATATAATTTGATAGGAGGAGATGCGCATATTTGATCTAAAGATCTGAGTGCATGTGCAGTAATTGACGTAATCTATAAACATTAATACTACTACTCGGAATATCTCTAATACAAACCATCAGGGGATGTTTTCATTTCTTTCTTGGTATCTAAATTTTCAATTTCTTGAGGATTGTTGTCTGTTTGGCTATTTAGATTGTTCGGTCTCTGATCTAGATTGCCATTGAACATATGCATACCATTTTGATCTAATAAATTTATTTTTGAGTCAGAAATTATAATAATGGATTGTTGATTTGGATCTGTTCAACCTCTTAATGTAACAACCACTTAGTCTTCAACAACAGTACAAAAGATGAGTGGTTGTTACATTAAGAGGTTGGGTACCAGGTAATGTTAGAAAGTCTTTATTGTAATTATTTATGAATACAATTCACGCAGATAATTTTACATCACAATAAAGGGAGCAATAGTGTATGCCAAAGACCCTCATTGAGAGGCATACAACAACCTTACGAATAGTTTTGTGGTAAACATATTAAGATCTTGTATTTTGGTTAATGATAAAATAAAAACCTTTCTTAACAACATATGTTAGACTTTTGTGGTAACATTAAGTGATGAACAATTATAGTAGCCTCNAACACTGTACGATACTAAAAGAGATTATACTAGGATATCCATGAGACAGTATCAAACCTGTTTTCCAAATAACATCCCCTAAAAAGTTGAGATCTTAACACGTAATAAATGGACTATAAACCAAGAACTGACAACTATATGAAATCCAAAAAGATGGGTGCTAGCATTTGGGGATTAAAACAATAAAATCTTAAAAATACAATGTTTCTATACCTTTGGGTTTGCTTAAGCATGGAATTATTTTTCGTAAGCACTTGTATGTTCCTCCTGAAAAACAAAATTTATGTTTAACGTATTTTAATCCGATAAAAATAATCATATTGAAATTCAAGGAAACATATTTACTTTTAAATCTTCTTAAAAAATTCATATTTCGGATAAAAATATCACTTTTTAAAATTATTTTAGTTAAAATAAATGCACTTATTTAGCTTATCAAATAAAATATTAAAATGATAATAAAAACTGTTGATTTATAAATATATTTATATACCATATGTTAATTTTTTTTTATAGCCAATAACTATTAATAATTTTATTAGTATTAATAAAATTATTAAATGAATAATATATTCTGTAACTTTTCTACATTTTATAATTCCAGAAAATGCAAATAAACATAAATTAGAGGAAACTAGACACAAATCATTTTTACTGTTTTTTAAAGCAAATTGATGTATTATTTCAAGGTTTTTAATTTTCATTAAAAAATTTAAATTAAAAATTAATTTACAGTTAATTTAAAATTAAATTAACTGCATTATTTACTCAAATTTTTTGTTCCAGTTGTATGTGTGTGATAGTGGTGTGTTTCTAAATTTTTTTTTGGACATCTCAAAAATACATTTAATTTTAGATAATTTAATTTACTATTAAAAATAATTGTGCAAGTCTATAGAGCAAGAACCTTTCAAGATAACTTATACTTAATACGTACAAATTCATCATTAGTACGTAGAGGCGCATCAATGTCCTCAATGAACCTTCTACTTTACATATTGTGCAAGAGTAGCCAGTATGATTTTTGATTTGTAAGCAATATACTTTTGCTGGACACATCAGCAATAAAATAATAAAAATAAGAACAACTGATCCTTTATTTGGTCATAGTTGGCTGAATGATGATATAAAATTGGCAGACCATTCTATATTACAATTCTATATTAATCGCATCATTATCGAAACAGAAATGTTGAGTCTTTTTAAAATTGAAAAATACCATTTCTAGACCAAAGTGATGATAGAGACTAGTTTCAACTATTCTGGTGACTGTTTTCTTAGAGGTAAATAATAATGTTCTAGCATCAATGGGTATATTTTTAAAACATTTGTGTTTTTTTAACTTTCTGAATAAGTTGTTTATGGTTTAGATTAAAAGAAAGAGCCCATTCTTTCAGTTCATCAATTATGTTCATGGGTCCAGTTTATAGATGACAGTTTAGTGGATCACTATCAGTATTATTAATTTGATCTAATGCTGAAATGTAAAAACAAAATTATTTTAAAAACTGTTTTTTAACATAAATAACTAATTAGCCTAACTTGTTGGGCTAATTGTTCAAGTAAAAGTTATTACACATTGGTTTTAAATTTTAATAAGTCATTGGATAATTTAACTTACATGATAATGTAGATTAAGTTTTTGGCTGTCATTGTTTACATAATTTTCCTATAAGAAAATAAGTTTAAATATAAAAAATTAATACCATGATCATTATTTATCTGATGATTTGTATAATACACATATTTGAATGAATTTAGGTTTATTAATTCATATGAAGAATAGGCTGACTATTCATCATGGTAAGTTGTACACATTAAAAAATATAGTCAAACTATATGTTTTATTTGTACAGTTAAAAAATAATTAAAAACATGTATGTTTTTGCAGCAAATAATTAGAATCAATTTTTTTCCTGGAATTTTTAAGATATTTTTTATTGTGTAAGTTTTCTAGAATTAGTTTATTATTTCCAATAAGAAATATAAAATTTTAGATATTTAACGTTTTTATAAAATTAAAGAATGAGAAGTGTTAAGAAAAAATCTTACCTAAATAGCAATTAAACACTTTAACTAACTCACTTTAAGTGGTTTTTTTTACTAAAAAGTTAACATTTTCTCATTAGACAATATAGATAATAAAATTTAAAATGTTTGTATTTCTAAAAGGACATAATAATAGAATGCATAGGATGTACTTCATCACTATATGTAATATATTGAAATATTGAATATTGAAGAAAAAACTCTTTTTATATTAATATATTTAATTCATTGGTTAGAAAATTATTTTTATTATAACACCACTAATAAACTAATCCAACAAAAAATAAATTTTGAATTTTTTTAAGTGTATAGGTAAGATGTATAAACACAATCATTATAGTTAGAAATTCGACGAAATTTTAAAGGATCTAGTATTATTCAATAATTATTTAGTAATTTCAGTTAGTTAAGTAACTTATGGTAGATTTTATAGTATATTCAAGGAGTTGAATATTCACTAAACGCCTCAAATGTCGATCTGACATCTAACTCAATGATTTTTGACAATTATTGTCAAAATTGATTCGTTTAGAAATTAAAATAGTTTTAATTACATATTAAAAAATAATAAAAATCATATCCTATAGGATTTACAAATTCACCATTTTATTCATGAAAATTTTCATCTATTCTGTAACCTAACCTAAAAATAGCGGCCATTTTTTTTAACATTGTTTACGTTATGGAATATGGTTGTGCGACAATTTAAAAAATATCATTGTTTGTTAGTCAATTTCCTAAATAAATTTTTAAAGTTTATAAACTTTTTTAGACATACATATACGTCTATTGTATTTTCTACACGTATATTTGTCTATGTATACATATAATGCATGAAGTCAAGTAAGTTAATTTTATTTTTAGCATTTTTTTATTAATGTGACGGTACCAACGGTTAGCGCAAAGAAATGATATGACCAATAGATGTTCAACTGATTGTAATGGTAATGTTAATTTATTTTACAGTAGTAGTTAAACTTGTTTTGATTGCATATTCAATTGTTAAATAAAACTATATTTTAAAAATCAAAAAGATGAATTTGAAAATTGAGAAAATGTTAAGATTAATTATTAACATAAAATTATTTTTGAAAAATAATGGTAGTCATACTTTCAATTACAGTGATGATTTTATAATTAGTGACTTAAAGAAACAGTATAAAGTATTATTTTCATAAAAAATCTTTAAGGAAACTGAAGACTTATAATTATTGTTTCAAGATGATGATCTCTTCATAACTAATTTGGTAATTTTTAGAACTTATTGTGTATTTATTCAGTTATTACAACATAAGTGTATTATTATTTGAATATGTAATTGAGTTAGCTTAGATTTATCTACATTTTATTTAAATATTTTTTCTTGCATTTAATTTTTAGGCTAAAATTTTATTCTTTAGAAGTCAGGATTTATATCATTTATGAATGGAATATGGCAATAGAATGAATATCAGAAACTATTAAAAAATTACTATTTAAATAACTAAAAAGTACTTTAAAAAGAGGTTCTATGCGAATAAAAAAAAAAAAATTTCATTCAATTTTTCATCACAATTATTGGGATACTTACTATAGAATTTTTAAAAATAAATTGACATATATGTTCATTTAAATGTTTTATAGAACCTCTATGATCTAAGGTATCAACATGTTTTAATACTGAAGTACGAAAAATAAGAATTTGTCTTGAATAGACATGACTATAACCAATGTAAAATTATGAGTGCTCCAAAGTTCTGATGTATTTTCTATATTGATTGAAATACTAGAGAAATACAAGGAGATGTACCGTTGTGTAAGTTGTTCACTGATAGTATAGTGTTAATAGGAGAAAATAGAGAGAAAATTAATCATGTGCAAGAGATGTAGAGATTAGTGACAATAATTGAGAATGTGATGAAAGACTTGGAAAGTTTTTAATATTTTGGATCATTTGTGTAAGAGATAATGGACTACTTCCCTTTTTCTATCCGTGCTCATCAATTATTTTGATGAATATTATATATGATGATTCTTATTATTTAATGTTTACTAATGTTCAGTTTATGTTCTTTTAGCTTCGATGCGAAGCTGAGAAGGTATTAATTTTACTATGATATGTTTACTGTTATTTTTTTTTTGTCTGTCACTACTTTTTCTCAGCTCTCACAGAACTGATGTTTCTTAATGATATGTCAAAAGAGCAAAAATGCTATCTAGTTGAAGAAAATACCCTCAAAGATTGAAAATTTTTCCTTTGTTTTCTGGACATTATGAAAATGCCTAAAGAATTTATGATTTTTAAAATCAGTAAATTTCTTTACTTGTCTCNCTCTCACAGAACTGATGTTTCTTAATGATATGTCAAAAGAGCAAAAATGCTATCTAGTTGAAGAAAATACCCTCAAAGATTGAAAATTTTTCCTTTGTTTTCTGGACATTATGAAAATGCCTAAAGAATTTATGATTTTTAAAATCAGTAAATTTCTTTACTTGTCTCGACTATGCCACATTCTTACATTACTAAGACCATAGTGTGCTACTGTTTTTTATAATTTGTCTTTAATAAAAAAAAATGAAAATATAATATTTTTATGTTTTTGAAATTTTAAAATATCTATTTTTAGACCATATCTTAAGAAAAATTGTTTTAAAATATCATGATTTATTGTTACATTTGAACCATTATCATATATACCTTTTACAATTTTTTTCTTATTAATTAATAAATTTAACATTACCAGTGGAGTAAATTTTACCGGATAACCAATTTTTGTGTTCATTCAATTCAATCTTCATTAGTTTGTTAATTTCAGTTTGGTTTACTTTGGGGAAATTTACATTTTTCTTCTTCTAAATATATCAACAATGATAGCGCTCTGGCTTAATTAGTGCTTCACGCATAAAACATAGTTTTCCCTCTACAAAATATATATTCAAATTATTATATTTCTTATCTATTGTTTTCCCTATTGAAGTTCAAAAATACATATGTACTCAAAATCTCTTTTATATCTAATTTATTTTGAATATAAATTGGCAAATCAACTACAATTAAATTTATCCTGGATATAACAGACATGGACTTCTTTATTTCTAGTAACAATCTTTTATGTTTAATGCACAATCCATTAACAAATCCTATTAGATTTAAAATTTAATTCAAACTGCATATTAGACCAATTTTTATCCGTATAGACTTCAAAATAATTGAGACCATCCCGACCAACTTTTCACTGAATGTTTTATCTAATTAGAACTATTGCTTTGCGCCTTCTTCATGAAATAATCTTAAAATTTGTATTCTCTTCTATTCAGAATATTACATTTTTCACGTTCTTTATTAAATTGTTCTAACCATTCTTCGGTATTTTGATGTAAGATTGTTCAACTACAAATTTTTGCTATGTCTATCAAGGAAATATCTTTAGCTACTAATTGAGATCTCAAATCCATATATAATTTCATCATCTTTGTTCAACCATTTGATCTTCCTTTTTAATAGAAATTACTTCTTTTTTATCAGTTTTTTTAAATTCGTTCAGATAATCAAATCTAAACACAATTACCTCGTTCATCTGTAAATAATTTCTCTATACTATTGACACAACACCGCGCCCAGACTTTAGGTTGGCACTCGCTCGTGTCTCTCGATATCAGCCGTCCACCTATCAATATGTAATAATACTACGGGAGAAACCCGCTGGACTTAGTGACAGAGCGAGGATTGATTCTGTTGAGATGTTATACACCCAGCGGCGTGGGTGAATATTATAGTCCTGTTCTTAAACGACAGGACAGCTGATTGATCAATCAAACTGAATAATTTGCCCTGGACAGAATTTAGGTCCGAATTACTCTAAGAGTTCGATAATATGGATATCCGGACGGTG
>NW_026099572.1:36515635-36516952 GCF_025091365.1 Daktulosphaira vitifoliae | reverse complement strand
TGATGATATACATTTTATTAATCAGTATGCAAGATAAGAACAATATATAATATACAGAGTGGCTCACCACTCACTGACAACTTAAATAACTTTTGATCCAGTTAATATTTTTAGTTGATTTTTTTTTTTAATAATAGTTATACGNTAATACATTTCCCACAATAACTTTTGTTAAAGATGGAAAAATACTGGTTAATGTAATTAATTTATCTGAGGAAGAAAAAACGATTAAGCCTCTGAATATAAGCGATTTTGAATATGAAATATTTAAGGAAGAATTAGTAATGAGTATGAATGTTGAAAACAAAATAGATAACAATCACTTGGGGTCAGATAGGCGTGATAAATTGATGTCTGAATTGCGTTTAGAACATTTAAATGTCGAAGAGAAAGAAAATGTCATATCCATATGTGCAGAGTACGCCGATATATTCTATTTAGAAGGGGACAAGTTAACGAGTACTGATTCTATAAGTCACGATATAAAAGTGCCTAGTGGACAGTTACCTCTTTATACGCGTCAATATAGGTTACCACATAGTCAACGGGATGAAATAAGTAAGCAAATAAACCAAATGAAACGAGATGGTATAATAGAACCCAGTAAATCGCCTTGGAATTCACCTATCTTGTTAGTTAAAAAGAAATTAGATGCCACTGGGAAGCAAAAGTATAGGTTGGTGGTGGATTATCGGAAATTAAACAATATTACGGTGGGAGATAAAATGCCTTTACCTTTAATACAAGATGTGCTAAATCGATTGGGTAATTCTAAATATTATTCTGTATTGGATTTGGCTTCAGGCTTTCACCAAATTCTTTTAAGTACAGTTTCAAAAGAAAAAACTACGTTCAGTAGTGATGATGGACATTATCAGTATACTAAATTGCCCATGGGTTTAAAGAATAGTCCGCCAACATTTCAGCGACTAATGAATAATGTTTTATGTAATTTAGTGGGTATTAAATGTCTTGTCTATTTGGACGACGTTATTGTTTTTTCAGGGGATTTAAAAGAGCACAAGAAAAGATTAAGGGAAGTATTTAAACGAATGAGAGAACATAATTTAAAATTACAACCTGCCAAATGTGAGTTTTTAAGAAAAGAAGTTGTTTATCTAGGACATAAATTATCTGAGAGAGGAGTAGAACCTGATGAAAGAAAAATCGAGAGTGTGAGAAATTTTCCCATTCCTCGTAATGTTAAAGAAATTAAATCATTTTTAGGATTCACTGGTTATTATCGAAACTTTATACCCAATTATAGTAAGATTGCAAAACCATTAACTAACTTATTAAAGAAAGGTATTGAGTATA
>NW_026099572.1:36512100-36515491 GCF_025091365.1 Daktulosphaira vitifoliae | reverse complement strand
TGTTCACGCCAGGCAGTAGTGCCGCCTCCGTGGTCAGCTGATACCACTGTCGGCCTTATCAGTGGAGCCGGTTCGGTGACCATCGGTCGGCGGCGGCCCGAACACGTTTTTTGTTTTTGTGTGTTGTTCGGACTACTATTTTTTTTTATCCTCGTCTTTTTCTTTTCGGTCGGCGGTGCCCCGAGCACATGGTTTTTATGTCGCTCGCTCGAATTATTATTGTGATTAACGTTATTGTTAATTCGGCGGATTCACGCATATTTTCTGCGGTTCGCGTAATACTATGTTAAGTCATCTGATGGACTGGTGGCTGGTCAATTTCTAGTTGGCGAATTTACGGGTACTCTCTGGCGGCCCATTACCGTTACGTTTAAATTGGTCATATGTTGCTGTTCTGGACGTTAAGGAAGTGAACGGCATGGAAAGGTGATCACCGAGCATATTTGCGGACCAGGTCGGATCTATTATTATTAATGTAATTATTGTAACAAATATTGTTAATTGTTATTTAATGTTATTTTAAAGTTGGGGACGCCCAAATTCATTATTATTATAAATCATTATATTATAAGCTGATTGTTATAATATATCATACTTTATTTATTTCCACTGCGTAATTGTGTGAAACAATAATATTTACGCTTGTTTAGCAAAATTAAAAACATTCTGTAAAATAAATAATATAGATAAATTGGTTATGTCGGAAATAAGCTACGGAAATGCTAAAATCTTAAATTGGAAAAAAATAAGGGCAATGATAAGACACGTATTCAGGATGACTAATGTCATCATACTAATATATAAAAATGACACATTTAGTGAAATGGATAAACATAAAATTATTGAAACAAGTCATAGTTCTATTTTAAGTGGGCATCTAGGGTTTCATAAAACTTATAATAGGGTAAGTGAACAAGTAACCTGGAAGGGAATAAAAAAAGATATAAAACTTTTTATAAAAAATTGTGAGTCTTGTCAAAAGAATAAACATTCTAGGAAAACTCAAATTCCTATGGCAATTACCACTACTAGTACGAGGCCATTTGAAAAATTTTTTATGGATGTAGTAGGGAGACTACCAACTACATATCGAAATAATTCATACATATTAACNTTTTTATGGATGTAGTAGGGAGACTACCAACTACATATCGAAATAATTCATACATATTAACTATGCAGGATGATTTAACTAAATTCCTAATTGCAGTACCATTGGTAGATCATAAGGCGAATACTATCGCTAAAGGTTTCGTAGAATATTTCGTGTGTCTATATGGTATACCTCAGTCAATACTTACAGATAACGGGGCTGAATTTGTTAGTGATATATTTGTAAAGGTGTGCAAAATTTTAAAATTAGAAAAGTCTTTAGCAAGCGTGTATCATCCACAAACAAATGGGGGTTTAGAAAGAGCTCATAGAACAATAAAAGAAATGTTGCGACATACTGTAGATATGCATGCACAAGATTGGTGCGAACATATACCATTTGTTATTTTTGCTTACAATTCCGCTATACATGAGAGTACCCAATACCAACCATACGAACTTTTATATGGTAACCCTGTAAAGTTACCCATAGGTTTGAGTAGAGAAGTGAGTCCATGCTATAATTATGATAATTATGCTTATGAGATGAAGTGCAAAATGCAGACAGCGCACAGGTTGGCTAAGGAAAATTTAATTAAAAGGAAAAATAAAACTAAAGATTAGTATGACCAACGAATGAAAGAAATAAATATTCACGCGGGGGATAAGGTTCTTACTATAGATCATACGAGAAAAAACAAATTAATGCCAATTTGGGTAGGGCCTTATAANGGGGATAAGGTTCTTACTATAGATCATACGAGAAAAAACAAATTAATGCCAATTTGGGTAGGGCCTTATGAAGTGATAGATGTTACCGAATTTAATCTGGTCATTCAGAAGGGAAAGAAATTAGCCACTATACATAAAAATGATGCTAAAATATTTTATGAATAAAATTTATATTAAAGAACTATGTTAGTATATATGTATATAAATATGTTTTAGTTTAAAATAATATTAATAGTAATCCTAATAAATAGTCGTAACTATCATAAATAGTAGCTGTTTTAAATATTTTAGGGTAATGGTAACGCTAACAATTTTTGTATTCATTCAAGTTAGACCCGTCAAAAATGAACCCGCATTTAGTTTATTGGACGCGCCATATTCTTCTGGTATTTATTATGAAAATGAAGGGGCATTGCAGCTAACTAATACAAATTGGGAGATTGTTACGTATTTGAATATAACAAAATATAATGATATGATTTCTATGCTTAGGACACATTTTGTTGATATAGTTAATATGTGTAAAATAATTACGATTTTATTCTATATCATTTACTTCCGTTTCCTGTAATTGTAAATAACACAGACTACGTACCATTAGTCCGACCATGAAATTTATTGCGGTCAGTAGTACATTCGAACATTATATTTTATTTGATGACCTAGAAATTAATCTGTGTAAACAAACTAATTCGTATAAGTTATGTTCCGGTGAGCGAGCTGTATACAATAGACACGAAAGGTCCATATGAGAAATTCAATTATTTTTCAAACTTAAATATAAAACTACTTGGTTATATACAACCAACACTGAAAACATTATTGTCAATTGTGATGAACGNTACTTGGTTATATGCAACCAACACTGAAAACATTATTGTCAATTGTGATGAACGAGAGGTTGGTTTAAATACATTATTAGTGGGAACAGGGATGATAAGTTTAAGGGATGATTGTAAAGCCGTNTAAGCTTAAGGGATGATTGTAAAGCCATTACGGCGAATTCTGTGCTAATGCCTATTAAAAGTTTTACTTCTAGTCGTTATGAAGATTTTATGCCAGAAATCCCCTTGCCTGAGAATATTACGCGGTTTGTTGATAAGAAAAATTTGCAGGTAATAGATTTAAATAAAATTAAATTAAATTCATACACACCAATGAAAGGGGTGGATAATCTATTAGAGGAGGTACAAAATAATATAAACAAAAACACTGAAAGTTTTGCAATTAACTATTTACTGTCGTACTCCTTTTACTTTAAAATATTCGTACTAATAATTATAGGAATAATAATATATGGAATATATAGGAGGAAAAATACAAGAAATATTATAATACCATCCTCCATTCCTATGTCCTCACTATAAGTAATAGCGGGCATATTTAGAACGAAAAGAAAATATATATATTGTATAAATAAATAAAATGTATAGGTATATAGTGTGGATATAAGAACATGTACACTCTGTGTGGATATAAGAACCTCATAGAGTTCTTACGTTAAACATTATGTCGTATCGAATTATAATTGTAACACTATTAGTGGGTAGAATTATAATATTATTAT
>NW_026099572.1:36509410-36511493 GCF_025091365.1 Daktulosphaira vitifoliae | reverse complement strand
TCGACTATAATTTATGCTAAATAAAAACTTAAAAATAGTATTCTCTCGTTTCATCGTTTCATGGACATCATTCGAAATAACTTTTATTCGATTATATACATTTCAAGATCAAGAAATCATTGTTTTTATAATAAACGAGAAATCATTAGAAATAATCACTCGATTATAGAATAATCAATATTATTTAAAAAATCAGAATATCTCGATTATATAATAGATATGATTTCAATAATCGAAATATCTCGATTATGAAAATAATCGAGATATCTCGATTATATATCTCGATTATGCCCATCACTAATTTAGTCTTCTTCCCGTTGTTAAAGTGACAGCGTCAATGACATACGCCACAGGCTCCGGACGCACGACCGAACTCGACGAACCGATCCGCACCCGTGTACCGTCGCCATTAACGCTGCTAACTTTTCGACGCCAGAGTATCATGCCGGACACCGCGTCGCCGGCGCCAATGAAAGTATATAAAATATATATGAACAAATTTTTATTTTGACTGACAAATACCGCCCGCGTCTAATGCGCCTTACGTATATATATTTATATATTCCTACCGCCGTTTATACCTCAGGTATAACGTTAATCCTACCCGCCCGCCCACAAAACATAGCTATACCTAGTGCATGATACGTTTACGTNTATACTTAGTGCATGATACTTTTGCGTAGTTAAGTCGCATTATATGTATAAATATATATATTCTAATTACTATTAAAATTTATATATTAACACGATTTATTCTAATTAAGAGATATAAAGTATTCATTCCGATTACGAGGGATGATTTCCGTATCGTCATTTTTCGTCACTACCTCCACGTTCCGGGAGTGTGTAATTTAAGCCTTCCTTGGATGTGGTAGTCGTTTCTCAGACTCCCTACCCGGAATCTGACCCTGTATTCCCGTTACCCGTTATAACCATGATATTGATAGTAACTACTATCATAGCATAAAACTAAAAAGTGAAAAATAAATATAGTTTAAAAAAACTAAAAAAACACGCTTTTAAAGCACATCGAACTAAAAAGTTAAAAATAATTTTAAAATAAGCTTAAAAAATAATGAACGAAAAGTACTAGTATTATTGTGATAAAAGCGTGGTTGCTTTGTGCCATATTTTTCGTATATTGAGCGCCCGACGCTTTTATCACAATAATACTAGTATTTTTCGTTCATTATTGTTTTAAGCTATTATTATTATTTTAAAAATTATTTTTAACTTTTTAGTTCGATGTGCTTTAAAAGCGTGTTTTTTAAACTATATTTATTTTTAATACGCTTATATTAGTTTCACTTGTATGTGGGATGTTTGTTGTTTGTAACTTTCCACGCGGCACGTGTCTACGGCCTTGAGACTGATGGTCGTAACGCATTCACCCCACCCCGCTCACCACTTGTAGACAACAATATTTTCCATTCCGTAGACGCGCGCGTGTCATCAATTATATATATATGTATAACAAATTTTTATTGTGATTGACACGTCCCCGCGTCGTTTTACGTCGCGGTTAGTGATGGGAATTTCAGGTCAATCGAACGATCCGGATCGTTTGGATCGGATCGTTCAAATGACCCGTTCATATAACTCGTTCTTTCGTTCATTTCTTACGATCGGTCACGGTTCTTATCAATTACTCCTTACTATGGTTTTCCTGAACGAGTCGTTCAAATTCGCATTTTCACCATGTAACATTACCGTGATATCAGAATTTTTTCTGATAATACACTTGTATAATCGGGTTATATATTATTTTTTCAAATACAAATTACTTGAAATAACATAATATGCTGTTATACACGAATATTTTTGTATAGAATAAAAACAAATAATTTATACTAGCGGATGAGTTGCGGTACATAAATCCATAGAATTTGTTTCTATAATAAGCGAAATCATTTAAATTATTTGTTTTCATAAAAGGAGTTTTATAGAGAAATTAATTCACCTAAATCAGATATTACAATTTACAGCAGCTATGACCAGATTATAAAAGAGTGAGGTGGTTTAATACCTCTCACAACAATTATATTAGTCTAATAGTCAATTTTTGTCCTAGTTGCTAAATTCA
>NW_026099572.1:36506482-36508743 GCF_025091365.1 Daktulosphaira vitifoliae | reverse complement strand
AATATTTAATAAAGTGGTGGAGCCACAACACCACCCCCCTAAAACTAGGGCTCATGTTCCATGAAGCCCGAAGTTTTACATACATAAATAAATAATAATAATACAATAATATAATATAATATGACATAAATCGAATATAACATAATAATATTATAATTCTACCCACTAATAGTGTTACAATTATAATTCGATACGACATAATGTTTAACGTAAGAACTCTATGAGGTTCTTATATCCACACAGAGTGTACATGTTCTTATATCCACACTATATACCTATACATTTTATTTATTTATACAATATATATATTTTCTTTTCGTTCTAAATATGCCCGCTATTACTTATAGTGAGGACATAGGAATGGAGGATGGTATTATAATATTTCTTGTATTTTTCCTCCTATATATTCCATATATTATTATTCCTATAATTATTAGTACGAATATTTTAAAGTAAAAGGAGTACGACAGTAAATAGTTAATTGCAAAACTTTCAGTGTTTTTGTTTATATTATTTTGTACCTCCTCTAATAGATTATCCACCCCTTTCATTGGTGTGTATGAATTTAATTTAATTTTATTTAAATCTATTACCTGCAAATTTTTCTTATCAACAAACCGCGTAATATTCTCAGGCAAGGGGATTTCTGGCATAAAATCTTCATAACGACTAGAAGTAAAACTTTTAATAGGCATTAGCACAGAATTCGCCGTAATGGCTTTACAATCATCCCTTAAGCTTATNCGGCTTTACAATCATCCCTTAAACTTATCATCCCTGTTCCCACTAATAATGTATTTAAACCAACCTCTCGTTCATCACAATTGACAATAATGTTTTCAGTGTTGGTTGCATATAACCAAGTATNGTTCATCACAATTGACAATAATGTTTTCAGTGTTGGTTGTATATAACCAAGTAGTTTTATATTTAAGTTTGAAAAATAATTGAATTTCTCATATGGACCTTTCGTGTCTATTGTATACAGCTCGCTCACCGGAACATAACTTATACGAATTAGTTTGTTTACACAGATTAATTTCTAGGTCATCAAATAAAATATAATGTTCGAATGTACTACTGACCGCAATAAATTTCATGGTCGGACTAATGGTACGTAGTCTGTGTTATTTACAATTACAGGAAACGGAAGTAAATGATATAGAATAAAATCGTAATTATTTTACACATATTAACTATATCAACAAAATGTGTCCTAAGCATAGAAATCATATCATTATATTTTGTTATATTCAAATACGTAACAATCTCCCAATTTGTATTAGTTAGCTGCAATGCCCCTTCATTTTCATAATAAATACCAGAAGAATATGGCGCGTCCAATAAACTAAATGCGGGTTCATTTTTGACGGGTCTAACTTGAATGAATACAAAAATTGTTAGCGTTACCATTACCCTAAAATATTTAAAACAGCTACTATTTATGATAGTTACGACTATTTATTAGGATTACTATTAATATTATTTTAAACTAAAACATATTTATATACATATATACTAACATAGTTCTTTAATATAAATTTTATTCATAAAATATTTTAGCATCATTTTTATGTATAGTGGCTAATTTCTTTCCCTTCTGAATGACCAGATTAAATTCGGTAACATCTATCACTTCATAAGGCCCTACCCAAATTGGCATTAATTTGTTTTTTCTCGTATGATCTATAGTAAGAACCTTATCCCCCNTATAAGGCCCTACCCAAATTGGCATTAATTTGTTTTTTCTCGTATGATCTATAGTAAGAACCTTATCCCCCGCGTGAATATTTATTTCTTTCATTCGTTGGTCATACTAATCTTTAGTTTTATTTTTCCTTTTAATTAAATTTTCCTTAGCCAACCTGTGCGCTGTCTGCATTTTGCACTTCATCTCATAAGCATAATTATCATAATTATAGCATGGACTCACTTCTCTACTCAAACCTATGGGTAACTTTACAGGGTTACCATATAAAAGTTCATATGGTTGGTATTGGGTACTCTCATGTATAGCGGAATTGTAAGCAAAAATAACAAATGGTATATGTTCGCACCAATCTTGTGCATGCATATCTACAGTATGTCGCAACATTTCTTTTATTGTTCTATGAGCTCTTTCTAAACCCCCATTTGTTTGTGGATGATACACGCTTGCTAAAGACTTTTCTAATTTTAAAATTTTGCACACCTTTACAAATATATCACTAACAAATTCAGCCCCGTTATCTGTAAGTATTGACTGAGGTATACCATGTAGA
>NW_026099572.1:36424191-36505871 GCF_025091365.1 Daktulosphaira vitifoliae | reverse complement strand
TGTTTCACACAATTACGCAGTGGAAATAAATAAAGTATGATATATTATAACAATCAGCTTATAATATAATGATTTATAATAATAATGAATTTGGGCGTCCCCAACTTTAAAATAACATTAAATAACAATTAACAATATTTGTTACAATAATTACATTAATAATAATAGATCCGACCTGGTCCGCAAATATGCTCGGTGATCACCTTTCCATGCCGTTCACTTCCTTAACGTCCAGAACAGCAACATATGACCAATTTAAAGGTAACGGTAATGGGCCGCCAGAGAGTACCCGTAAATTCGCCAACTAGAAATTGACCAGCCACCAGTCCATCAGATGACTTAACATAGTATTACGCGAACCGCAGAAAATATGCGTGAATCCGCCGAATTAACAATAACGTTAATCACAATAATAATCCGAGCGAGCGACATAAAAACCATGTGCTCGGGGAACCGCCGACCGAAAAAGAAAAAACGAGGTTAAAAAAAAATAGTAGTCCGAACAACACACAAAAACAAAACGTGTTCGGGCAGCCGCCGACCGATGTTCACCGAACCGGCTCCACTGATAAGGCCGACAGTGGTATCAGCTGACCACGGAGGCGGCACTACTGCCTGGCGTGAACAATTATCATAGGAAGGGAACCCATCCGGTCCCTCTTCCGTGGTTACCAGAAAACACAAGAATCGGTTGCCTATTTTAAAAGTTATGACATCCGCTAATTTTGGTTTATCAATTTTGCTTTCTGCTATACCAAACTTATCACACGCCTCTTTAAATAACTGTCCTTTATACTTTATAATGATATGGAATTCATTGGGCGCTTCCAGGATATTCCCCCTTATCTCTTTGACTTTTATATTTATAATAATTTTCGAGCTAAAATCATCATTAAATTTTTCATAGCTATCTACTATTTGACATTGGTTAATTAGTTTTACTCTACTCAATGCATCTGCGTTACAATTCATTTTTCCTGGCTTATATTTAATTTCAAAATCATATTCTTCTAACTTGATTCTCCATCTTAATAACCTACTGCTGGGATCTTTAACATTAAATAACCACATCAAAGATTTATGATCACTGACTAGGGTGAATCTAGTGCCAAAAACATACGTTCTAAAATGTTTCACTGCAAATATAATTGCTACAAGCTCTTTTTCAGTAGTAGTGTAATTTAACTCTGCCCCATTTAACGTTCTTGATACATATGCTATGGGCAAGTCTTTACCTAAATCACCCTGACTCAATACAGCTCCCGCTGCATAATTACTAGCATCACATGTTATAATAAATGGTTTTTCGAAATCAGGAAATTGTAATATAGGACTATTACACAAACAATTTTTTAAAGTTTCAAAAGCATCATTACAACAACTTGACCATTTATACTCAATACCTTTCTTTAATAAGTTAGTTAATGGTTTTGCAATCTTACTATAATTGGGTATAAAGTTTCGATAATAACCAGTGAATCCTAAAAATGATTTAATTTCTTTAACATTACGAGGAATGGGAAAATTTCTCACACTCTCGATTTTTCTTTCATCAGGTTCTACTCCTCTCTCAGATACTTTATGTCCTAGATAAACAACTTCTTTTCTTAAAAACTCACATTTGGCAGGTTGTAATTTTAAATTATGTTCTCTCATTCGTTTAAATACTTCCCTTAATCTTTTCTTGTGCTCTTTTAAATCCCCTGAAAAAACAATAACGTCGTCCAAATAGACAAGACATTTAATACCCACTAAATTACATAAAACATTATTCATTAGTCGCTGAAATGTTGGCGGACTATTCTTTAAACCCATGGGCAATTTAGTATACTGATAATGTCCATCATCACTACTGAACGCAGTTTTTTCTTTTGAAACTGTACTTAAAGGAATTTGGTGAAAGCCTGAAGCCAAATCCAATACAGAATAATATTTAGAATTACCTAATCGATCTAGCACATCTTGTATTAAAGGTAAAGGCATTTTATCTCCCACCGTAATATTGTTTAATTTCCGATAATCCACCACCAACCTATACTTTTGCTTCCCAGTGGCATCTAATTTCTTTTTAACTAACAAGATAGGTGAATTCCAAGGCGATTTACTGGGTTCTATTATACCATCTCGTTTCATTTGGTTTATTTGCTTACTTATTTCATCCCGTTGACTATGTGGTAACCTATATTGACGCGTATAAAGAGGTAACTGTCCACTAGGCACTTTTATATCGTGACTTATAGAATCAGTACTCGTTAACTTGTCCCCTTCTAAATAGAATATATCGGCGTACTCTGCACATATGGATATGACATTTTCTTTCTCTTCGACATTTAAATGTTCTAAACGCAATTCAGACATCAATTTATCACGCCTATCTGACCCCAAGTAATTGTTATCTATTTTATTTTCAACATTTGTACTCATTACTAATTCTTCCTTAAATATTTCATACTCAAAATCGCTTATATTCAGAGGCTTAATCGTTTTTTCTTCCTCAGATAAATTAATTACATTAACCAGTATTTTTCCATCTTTAACAATATTTAATACATTTTCCACAATAACTTTTTCAGCAATCTCTTTACGATCTATTAATACTGCTACTTTACTATCAACTATATTTTTATTTACTGAAACCGATGCTACATATTCTGACCTTGGTGGCAACTTAATCGAATTCTCCCTACAGAACGAAATAGTACTATTCTTTATGTTAATAATTGTGCCTTGTTCCTTCATGAATTCTTGCCCCAAAATACCCGCTTTTAAGAATGGAACCCTTTCATCAACTATATAAAATTTTATTATACCCAAATCAATTCTATTCACTTTGATTGGTATCTCAACTATGCCTATGGTTTCTACCAATTCAGCATTGATCCCTCTTAAGTACACGTTTTCCCCAGGTATTAACTTCGTGTTATCAGTTAAGCTTTTTAAACTAATAATGTTAACACTACTTCCTGTGTCTAACAAAAACTCTGCACAAGGATCTATAAAATTCGGCGACTCACACCTAATATGGTTCCCATCCATTTCTACAGTAATTAATTTTACATCATGCGGTTTTCTTAAATCTCCAACCTCTTTTGGAAAACTTTTCTCCCTTGGTTGACTAGAACTACTTGAACTCGTCTCTGGGTCACTAGTATTATTATTTAGACTCTTTTTTCTTCTATTTTCTGCATTCTTTTTCTTAAAACATCTCTCTATTGTATGACCCCTTTTTGAACGATATTCACATACCACGTAAGTATGCTCTACTACAGTTTGTTTTACATTATTTCTATTTCTATTTCTATCATTCATTCTACAGTCGCGAGCGTAGTGTCCTACCTTCGAACAGATATGACACCTACCTTTAAACGACGAATTAACCGGGTTATTAAATTTATTATTTTTAAAATTATTACCATTTGGTACATGCGTAAATCGAACATTATTTAACCTACGCCCCTCAATTTGAGCTAGGAAATTTTTTTCTTCAACTATCGCATGTTGAATAGCGGAGTCTAGTGTTGTAGGGTGTTGGCTTTTTACCATTACTTTTATAGAAGCTGATATACCTTCTAGAAATACATTTAATACTTGCTCTCTTAAACAATTTTTTATAATTAACGCATCTGGTAAACTTTTTCCTTGCGTGCTACAGTTAGAGACCTGACTTAACAAACTTTTTAACCTATTAGCATATTCTACTACCGATTCTTTATATTGCTGTTTACAACTAAACAACGCAGTTTGCAGATAAGAAGCATTTTTAGGTCTTTCGTACGAGTTTTTTAAAATATTTTTTAATTCCTCCCAGGTATCTATAACTTCGTATTTTATTAAGTCATATGCTTGTCCTTGTAACCTCGTAATTATAGTCTTGAGCATCATACTAACATGCTCTACTCTAGTAACCGATGCGACTAACTCGCATGCATCAATAAACCTAGGTAATTCTTCCTGGACTTCTCCAGTAAAAACAGGGACTAATTTTATTACATTATCTATTACTTTGCTAACCGATACCATTCCATCCCAATGTCCCTCACTAAATTTGGATTGTTCACTTGTTTTAGATTCCATATTTTCTGAATTACCTACTATAATTTCGTAAATTTGTGATTCGGATAAATTAACCTCAAAATTATCTTCCATAGACTACTATTAACGATTATTATTACGGCCTCAATTAACCACGTATACGTAATTTACAATAACTATAACTTATAATCAAAAGAACACGCGACAATTATACAATCAAACGCTTACGCTTTAGCCGACATTGAAACGATATCTTCGTTTGCTTCTGGAATAGGAACTGAAACTGAAATAAATGATAGTTCTCTGCACACGGCTTCACTTGTCCACTCTCCTTAGCTTCGTTGTCTTCTCTGTTTCTTGATGGAATTAATTTGGAAAACTCTGATGATGACGATGATCCCGGGTTTCGGCACCAAAAATCTCCTGTGGCGGACCTGGAAGGCTCGCCTGGGGAAATTTTAATATTTATTTGTTGTTCGGGTTACCGTCTGGATTCCCCATTGAGCTATCCGCACAGAGTCCTCCAAGTTGTATATAGGAAATAGAGATTATTTATAAAGAAATAAATTTAACACTTTCGATAGAAATACTGGTTATCAATAGTAATATGTATTATATGAAAAATATCACGTTACAAGAGAAATATAACAATTAATATAAATGTGTATATAGATATAAAGTAAACTTTCATAATAAGAATATGCTTTACAATTATAATGTTAGTTCTATAATGGTAGACACTAGACACTAGACTGTCAACACTAGACTGACTATTGCTGCAAAATAGTCATACAAAGAAAACAAGGGGACATCCGCATACGGATGTCCCTATCAATTATAAACATATATTCGCAGAGATAAATATTTAATAAATTAATATTTAATAAAGTGATGGAGCCACAACAATAGCAGTAATATTTAAAAGTGACCCTAGACGTCAAATTTTAATATTACTCTCATAACAGTAATATATGATTTTGTCCATCAACGTGTTTAATGTCTGTTTTTAAAGTATATATTTTCGAATTATATATGATATGATAGTATGAGCCAACTATAAAATAAATAATTTTACTTTGTTTTTATTAATTTCTTGACTATGGTATGCTAATAATCTATAATATTCAAAATTATTTGGTAAAATGTTACTGTTTAAATTATTTTTGGTTACTTTTTGGTTATTTTATAATCAATTTTTACAATTATAATCAATTTTTATAATACGCACAACTGATTAGATTTTTTAACAACTTTTTTTTTTCAATGCAAATCATAACTCTAAAAGCTACAAGTGCAGTTTGAATTTTAAAAACTATGGATTAAAATTTTAAGTATAAAATTGGTAATTATCTTAATTTATCAGTTCTACTTATTATTATTATTATATATTTAAACGGAAAAATATCAATTTAAAAAATTGAATATAGTGCATATTACAATAAAAATAGTATTCATAAATTATACCAATAGTACAAATATGCATATACTGATAATAAAATAATAAAAATTATTGAGTTATAANTTGATAATAAAATAATAAAAATTATTGAGTTATAATGAAAAAATGGTGTCAGCATTAGCAGCACCCATCAAAGAAGAGAAGAGAAATTTTTTTAATTAATACTATAAACAATAATTATATTTATTTCAACTTCAATAGTTAACTATAAACAGTCTATATTCATATTAAAACAAGTAAAGATGTTATTAATGTATTTTTATTATACAGTCAATAAAAAATATTTTTTTTAACAATGATAGTAAAACTGTATAATATTTAAGANAGAGAAATTTTTTTAATTAATACTATAAACAATAATTATATTTATTTCAACTTCAATAGTTAACTATAAACAGTCTATATTCATATTAAAACAAGTAAAGATGTTATTAATGTATTTTTATTATACAGTCAATAAAAAATATTTTTTTTAACAATGATAGTAAAACTGTATAATATTTAAGACACAGTGATTAGATGGAATGACTATCACCAATATTGCAATTGTAGACATTTTTTTTTTTTAATTTTGTAGTACGTCTTTTGCGGCGTTTCTTGTTATCATTTTTATTTGGTTCTAAAGAAGATACGTTTTCAAAATAAATTTCCTCATTTTGTTTAGTCGGCTGTGCGATGTTATCTTTAAATTTGAGTGTACATTTCAAAACATTTTGTAATATAGCACTTACAAATTCAATTTCTGATACCTAAGTTCAAAATTATTATAAAATAAATATTCGTTGTAAAAATCACACTAATAATTTTTTTTTTTTTATTATTAAAAAATTATATTTGTATTTGTAAAATAATTATATTTTGTTCTGGCATATTTATGGGTATGTTAACTTTTAACTTCATCGAGCATATGATGTGTACTCTGTATTAAAGATGTTGGGTTTTCTCCTATGAGAAAATGCAAATTGAGGGAAATTCTACTAAAAGAAGGTAAATTAAATTTTACAAGTGCTTGCCAAATAGCCATATGCTGGGAAATGACAGAACAATTTATTGAAGTAAAGCCTCTTAATTAGTTTAATATACGTAAACAATGTCATTATGAAAATGGCAATCATAATAAAAACACATGTAATTGGAACAATATCTGTAAATGTGAGCTAATATAATACTCTTGATGATGTATAAAAAATTGAATTTATTGGTCGTAAATAATACAAAAAATATTTGTCCATTGTTAGAAAGAAGATCATGGTTGAAATATTATGTCCAAATTAAATAGATTAAAAGAAAGTTATAAAATTAGTACGTACCACTGAATAAAATAATAATGATAATATTTTAAAATATATTAAAATAAAATGTATTTTGGAATTTGGATGAGATTTTAATTTGAGCATTGGATGAATAAATGTGTAAAAAAGGATTAGATTAATTATTCAAAAGATTATATGAGTTTTATGTCAGATTAAATTTAAAGAAATTTAAACTTTTTGAGTGTAGCATTGATATCTAGATCATACAATAGATGAAGTGGGTATAAGACTTATGAAACAAAAATTAGAAGCAATTAAAGAAGCTATAGAACCAAATAATTAAAATGAATTAAAAACTTATTTAGGATTATTTAACTATTACTGTAGGTTTGTGCCAAATTTAAGTAGTGAGTTGCACGAACTTCATAGATTATTTAAAAAAGGAGTTAGATTTGAATGATCTATAATGTGTGTGACTTATAATAAAAGTAAGCAATGACTGCTAAATAACCAATTGTTGGGTATCTATGATCCCAAGAAACCCATAATAATTTATGTGGGTGCTAGTCTGTATGGTGTAGATGCAATCTTAGTACAAGTATATAATAAAAAAGAAAGACCTATATTTTTTTCATCTAGTACACTACCACCCAGCAGTAAAAAAAACTACTCACAATTACAAAGTGAAGCTTTATCTATACTATGTTGTATAAAAAAATAAAAAATAATGGAAATACATTTGCAATATGTTCAGGCTTAAATACATTTAAAAAAATCTTTAGTCCAACTATAGTTACTGAACTTTAAGTACCTTCAATAAACCGAAAAAATATTAAAAATTGGTTGAAAAGGACAGTTAGAAAAATGAAAATATCATTTTCAAATGAAAAATTAATTAGGGTTTAAAAATAATACCAGAATGTCTAAAAGAAAAAGTACTAAAACTATTAAATAAAAATCATAATAGTATTGTAAGAATAAAAATGGAGGCAAGAGGAGCACCACTTTGATAGAGAAATATTGCTATGATATTGAAAAACCAGTATAAGGGTGTAAAATATACACACAAACTCAAAATGTAACGTACCAAAAGAGGTAGTAACATCTAAATGGTCAAAGATAATTAACCCTTATGAGAGGGTTCAAAAGCAAAAAGGGGTGTTCAAACAGTAAAAAAATACTATTTATGAAAGAAAAAATATTATGATTTATAAATACTTATAATAGTACACCGTCAACAGTAACAATCACTATTTGATTAATATAAAAAAATTAAATAGCTATTAAAAAACTATACCAATATGGGTTTGATGAATTTATATAATGTTAAATTGTGTTCTTTTTTTGTATAATTATTATTATTGTATTGTAATTATATAGAATGTAATATAAAAGGGGAAAAGTGTTATATCTGTATACATGTTATATAATGTATATTGTATGTGTAATCTTATCTAATAAAGTTAATGATTCATCTACTACAATAGGAATAATATCTCTCTAATATTAATCTAAAACATACTTTTTGCAAACACCATAGGTCATTGGGCATGCTCTATTGACATTGTGCATAGTAAATCATTATAAATATTAAGAGTAATATGTAAAAACAATATTAATATTAAAAANAAAGAAGATATCAAAAACCTAAAACCCAAAGAGATACTAAATTTTGCTAGAGAGACAGGCCCTATAGTCTTAGGTGTTTAACAATAGCAAGAATACTTTGGTGGAAACATTTATATGAAAAAACCAAATTAATATAATTTGATAGGAGGAGATGCGCATATTTGATCTAAAGATCTGAGTGCATGTGCAGTAATTGACGTAATCTATAAACATTAATACTACTACTCGGAATATCTCTAATACAAACCATCAGGGGATGTTTTCATTTCTTTCTTGGTATCTAAATTTTCAATTTCTTGAGGATTGTTGTCTGTTTGGCTATTTAGATTGTTCGGTCTCTGATCTAGATTGCCATTGAACATATGCATACCATTTTGATCTAATAAATTTATTTTTGAGTCAGAAATTATAATAATGGATTGTTGATTTGGATCTGTTCAACCTCTTAATGTAACAACCACTTAGTCTTCAACAACAGTACAAAAGATGAGTGGTTGTTACATTAAGAGGTTGGGTACCAGGTAATGTTAGAAAGTCTTTATTGTAATTATTTATGAATACAATTCACGCAGATAATTTTACATCACAATAAAGGGAGCAATAGTGTATGCCAAAGACCCTCATTGAGAGGCATACAACAACCTTACGAATAGTTTTGTGGTAAACATATTAAGATCTTGTATTTTGGTTAATGATAAAATAAAAACCTTTCTTAACAACATATGTTAGACTTTTGTGGTAACATTAAGTGATGAACAATTATAGTAGCCTCAGTGTACCTAGTATCTGAGTCCTTAGATCCAGGCAAATACCTAATAGCGCTACTTAATTATTGTAATAAAAAAAAGTTACATCTTATCCTTGGTATGGATGCAAATGTTCACCATACTATATAAGGGAGCAGTAACATCAACCAAAGATGGAGGCACAAATGTATCTAGTTATGACTACAGACTTTAATATACTGAATAGAGATAACGAGTCTACTTTTAAAATCAGGAACAAGCAAGAAGTCATTGTTCTTAAAGTTTGCAAAAAAAGGAGTTGATCCAGAAGATAAAAGGTAAAAATTATTCCTTGAGCCTTCTCTTTCAAATCATTGGCACTTTGCCAATTAGCTTCACTTTGAAAAAAACAGAGTTTAAATGAAGTATTATAGGACCCTAAAATAACAAACCAGGGATAATGACTGGGTAGATCTTTCTTATGACCTGGAAAACCTACAATTTAGACTAGAGTCGGAACAAAAAGTACTGAAAGGGCCATTAATGACCTTCAGAATTGTATTGTTTCGGCATACAAGAAATACTGTCCTTTAATAGAAAGGAAAGGTATAAGACAGGGTGTAGCCTGGTGGAACGCTAACCTATCAAAATTAAGAAAAAATGCTCGTAAACTCTTAAACTAAGCAATGAAATCAGATTTGGTACAAATAGTCCTATAGGAGCTCTCACAAACAATACAAATCTAAATTGAAAGTCTAAAAGAGAAAGCTGGATAGAATTCTGTGGGGAATTACAACAACTACCCACAGCTACTAAACTTCTACACTCACTAAGAATTGGACCAAACAAAACCACCAGAGCAATATTATTGCCAGACAATATGTTCACTAAAAATGATAATGAAACATTATCACATTTGTTGAAGTACAATTTCCTGGATCTGAAATTTATTACACGGAAGAACCTAGCCACCGTTCTAACTACTATAAAGCAAAATCCTACAGACTATTAAGTCTTACTTCATTTCTTAAGAAACTTATTGGTAAGTATATGCATAAGAACCAACATGCATACCTAACAGAAAAATCTACTGACACAACTCTACATAATTTAACCACTAAAGTGAGGAAAGCTACAGAGAATAAAATATATGTGGTAGGCATATTCCTGGACATTGAGTGGACTTTTGATAATACACCTTTTGATGCTATGTGTGAATTTGTCTAAAGGATGGAATAGAACCCCTTACTATTATGATATGGATAGAAATCATGCTTAAGGAATGGCACTGGAGGAACTAATTGAAATAACTCCTTTACACCTAGAGGTTAAAGCTCATGCTTCAGCTACAGCACTAAGACTACAACCTAGGTATATAGACTATGGATAGTGACACCGTAAAACACTGTACGATACTAAAAGAGATTATACTAGGATATCCATGAGACAGTATCAAACCTGTTTTCCAAATAACATCCCCTAAAAAGTTGAGATCTTAACACGTAATAAATGGACTATAAACCAAGAACTGACAACTATATGAAATCCAAAAAGATGGGTGCTAGCATTTGGGGATTAAAACAATAAAATCTTAAAAATACAATGTTTCTATACCTTTGGGTTTGCTTAAGCATGGAATTATTTTTCGTAAGCACTTGTATGTTCCTCCTGAAAAACAAAATTTATGTTTAACGTATTTTAATCCGATAAAAATAATCATATTGAAATTCAAGGAAACATATTTACTTTTAAATCTTCTTAAAAAATTCATATTTCGGATAAAAATATCACTTTTTAAAATTATTTTAGTTAAAATAAATNAATATCACTTTTTAAAATTATTTTAGTTAAAATAAATGCACTTATTTAGCTTATCAAATAAAATATTAAAATGATAATAAAAACTGTTGATTTATAAATATATTTATATACCATATGTTAATTTTTTTTTATAGCCAATAACTATTAATAATTTTATTAGTATTAATAAAATTATTAAATGAATAATATATTCTGTAACTTTTCTACATTTTATAATTCCAGAAAATGCAAATAAACATAAATTAGAGGAAACTAGACACAAATCATTTTTACTGTTTTTTAAAGCAAATTGATGTATTATTTCAAGGTTTTTAATTTTCATTAAAAAATTAAAATTTACAGTTAATTTAAAATTAAATTAACTGCATTATTTACTCAAATTTTTTGTTCCAGTTCACACACAGTATTTTATATTTATTCTTGATAAATATTTGTGTTATTATTTCTAACAGAAATAATAACTATTACAGAACAGTGGAAATAATTATCACTAATTACCTTATATCCAAATATCCATTATTTATTATAAAATTGTGTATAAGTTCACTGAAGTGCACACTAATTTTGATTTCTTTGCATATTAATAGGTCTTTTTGTGTCAATATTCGGTCTTCTATTTGATATTTATGTTTATCACATCCGTTTCATTATAAGTCATTTTGAAAATCTTGTGAAATCATTTCTCTCGCACATATTCATACAAAGGTGTATTCCTAAAGTTTTTCCACCAAAATATAGTGATTAGTATGGTTTGTTAATGATATATTTATGGATATCGATATGATACTGAATTTGAGAAATATTATATCACAATATTGAAAAAAAAAAACTGTTTCCAATATCGCAATATAAAACATTATCACCTTCAAAACTATCATCTAATAGGGATTCTTTTTTTTTTTTTTTCTTAATAATTACATTTTATTTTTCAGATATTAACAAGTTACATCAACCACTTGTTAATATCTGTTGTTCCTGTATATCTACTAATTTTAAAATTTCTTTCTCTAATTTTCCTCATACATTACTTTGTGTAAAATTAAGAATAAAAACACTGTCATAAAAAAAACCTTTTCATAGAACAAACTTTTGTATCAATAAATATCATTTTTTGTCTTATCTCAATTCTATATTTAATAATATATTTAAATACAAAAAATATTAACAAGATTATCATGAACTGTTTTTGGACTAATATAAAATAATACATATATTATTATATATGAAGGGAAGGTTGCAATAACATTTAATCAGTCGTAAAAGCAAATACTTATACAATTTTTAAAATTGTAATATTTTTTTTTGAGATTTTCTCCATTTTAGGGAAACAGGGGAAATTTTTTCAATTTTTGAAGGTAATGCCTTTAATTAGATACAATTTGTGATCTTTTGACGTATGATTGAAAAAAATGGGTTTGGTGAGAGCTGAGAAAAAATGGTAACAGATACAAAAATAAACACATCATAGTAAAATTAATACCTTCTCAGTTTTGCATCAAAGCTAAAATTAGCAAAGATGGGAAATTTAATGGAAGTAATTAACTTAAGTTAAGTTTAGTTAAGTATGATAAATGTCGATAAATTAACAGTTAACAGTTAATAAATTATAAATTTAAACATTTTTTTTAACTTTTTTTAATTTTAAAAAAAGTTTATTTTATTTAAAATCTCTTAAAATCATTTTTTATTAGTCGGTGATGTAAAGAAAAGCTAAGAATCGATTTTCAATTTTTAAATTTGAATCTTCTTCCTTTTTCTTGCCTTAATCCCAACTATTTGGGATCACCCACCCTTATCCTAAATTTCCACTTGACACGATCTCCCACATCATCTATGTTTACATCAGCCGTCCTCATAATGTGATATAATCACATTCAATAACATCCTTCCATATCTACCGCTTCTTCCTTCAATATTGATTTCTATAACTGTTCTTACACCTTCTGATTCCTCATGTTTCTATAGTCTTTAACTTAATTCAATCACATAGTTTAAAATTTACCATTGTTAATATAATTAACAGTATTCTTATTAATAAATACAATTTTATAATTCACATATAATTCTCTTTTATTAACATACCTCCTATAATTTTAAACAACACTTTTAACAACTACAAATCAACAACCGAGATTCAATCATAATCAGTGGATATCAAGTAAGAGTAGTTTCAATACACTAACTACACTAATCAAGTAATAACTAGAAATCAAAGTACTTGTATTTATTATGTCTTTACGGATGATGCTATTATCATTCATTTTTATTAGCACCATCCCCAACAACTTTATTTTTAGTTATTACATTTCCTTTATCTTTAAATATCGGCACCACAATACTATTCTTCAATTCATTTGATATTTTCTCTTCTAATAAGATTTTATTTAAAAGATCCTTCAACCACCTTATGCCAACACCGCCTAATATTTTCCATACTTCTACTGGCACTTCATCTGGTCCTTTTTCATTGATGCCACAACCTCCCATGCCTCTTTCTTACGATATAAATCTACAATTCTTTNCTCCCATGCCTCTTTCTTACGATATAAATCTACAATTCTTTCGTTCCACAAGATATCCTATAATGTCTGTTTTAGATACTCCACATTTAGTAATTTTTCAAAATACTTTTACCACCTTTTTTCATATCATCACTCGATAGCACCCCATTACAACACTTTTTATATACCTTACATAGTGATAATCTTTAGACCTTTTTTCTCTTACTTTTGCAAGCCTATAAACTTATTTTTCACCTTCTTTTGTTCCTAGCAATCATACAACTCATCATACTTTTTAAACTTATGAAAAAAATATTAATAATAGCAAAAATGTTTTTTATTCAATTTTGTATATTTTTTTTATGGTTGCACTGTTTATCTTTAAAACTAGTTATTGATAAAAATCAGTTAAAAATCATATACATTTAAAAAAAACGGTAGCACAGTGGGGTCGAGGCACAGTGTGGACGAGGCATAGATGGGACAAGTATAGATGATATCTGACAGTGATTAAAATCACTATCATAAGAAACGCTTCGATGCAAATCTGTAGATAGTGTTTCCTTTAGAGAAATTGGTGAAATATTTTAAAAGCAACATGAACTCTTATTTCTTTAATTATATCCTGATTAGTAGTTCTTTGATTTTAAAATATAATATATGAATAAATACTAATTATAGTTTTTAAATTTAGTATGAAATTGTGAGGCCAGCTATGATGTATGGTTCATAGTGTTGGGCGGTTGATAAGAAAGTAGAGCAGAGAATAAGTGTAGCAGAGATGAGAATGCTTAGTTGGATGAGTGGAGTGACTAGAGAAGATAGGATAAGGAACGAGCATATAAGAGGAAGTATAGGTGTTGCGTCAATCGTGGATAAGATGACAGAAAATAGACTTAGATTGTTTAGTCATGGTATGAGGAAAGAAGAATCGAAAGCTGTAAGAACAGTTATAGAAATGAATGTTGAAGGAAGAAGAGATAGAGGAAGACCAAAAAAGAGATGGAGGGATGCTATTGAATGCGATTTGAGGACAGCTGATGTGAGCGTAGAAGATGTGGGAGATCGTGTCAAGTGGAAGCTTAGGATAAGGGTGCCCGACCCCAAGTAGTTGGGATTAAGGCAAAGAAAAAGAAAAATATTACCAGATATTCCGGTGGCAATTGACATAATATGATTGTTATTTCGGAATGTACAATTTAGCGTTTAGTTGGGTTTAAATAATATAGCGTCAAATCAATTACCTACTCTATCGGTTGTATCTCAATATACACTACACTTTAATGATACAATAAATAAATAAACTCACACATACACACATATGCATTTATAACATTGTGTCTAATGTAAGTATAACATGATAAAAAGTAACCGTAAAATGAAAAAAATGGAATATAAATTTTATTACTCATATTAAATGTAATGTAACTCGAAAAATATTTGTTTAAATGAAAAAATATAAGATTATATTTTTATTTATAATTGTCTTTTAAACAACTTTTGTGCGAAACTTTTTTTTGTAAGTTAAATATTTTTTTTTGAGAAAATTAAGAAAGCTCATATTTTTGAACTTTTGCGAGGATTTAAAAAAAAAGCTCAATTCCAATCTTGAGGACTATTAGTATGTCATTATACATATTTTAATTCAACTTTTAAAAAAACAAAATTTTTTCCGCAATTTTTCCTTTGTTGACAGGCCTAGATGTCAATTTTAAACTTGTAATTGAGCTAAAAGTTATGGTAATATATTCAATTTATTTTACTATAAACTTTCATAAATCTTTATCAAAAATTTTTCATCAACTTTAAAGAACCAAAAAAATAGGTTAAAATTGAAAATTTGGACTGATTATTTTTAACATATTAAAAATCAAATCAGTAATAATTTGAAAACAAATTTTTTTTTCTTTTAATTATTATTTTATATATATAATTAGTAATAATATAAAAAATTAGAAGTGATAGAAATAGTCTACTTGCAGATTTGAAAACAACGCGAAAATTTGATTTAGAAAAGTATATTTTTGCTTCTGATGAAAGTTCCTTGTAGTCCAGTGCATTTTTTTATAGTAACAAACAGTTTTTATTGAAAATTATTGTATCAAGCCCTTTAAATTTTTATACACGTAAAAGTAAAGCAAAATATAACTTCTTTATTATTTTTATAATTTCTCCGTTTAAATTACAATATTAAATATCAATTTCATACTAAATTTAATAATTATAATTAGTATATATTCATATATTATATTTTAAAATCAAAGAACTACTAATCATGATATAATTAAAGAAATAAGAGTTGATGTTGCTTTTGGAATAATCCACCAATTGCCTAATTAAAACAAAAAAAAAAAAAGTTTGTTGGGAATTTTTTCTGCTATTCTGCAAAATTACTCCTTCGTTGACTAGAATGAATCATTAAATAGAAAATTTTATGAGAATTAAAACAATGTTATTTTTAAGATTAATATGCAGTCAGAAAGTTTTATAATTATTATTTATTGTAAATTTATCAGAAAAACTCATTATTTTTTGCATTTTTATCGTAATAGAACACTTAAATAGAAATCATAGTAATCATTTCTAAGTAATTTTTGATATTTAAAAAGATTCTACTATTGAAATATCCAGAACTGAATTAATTTTAATGATTTACTTTAACTAAAAAAAAAAAAGTTAATATTTTGAATCCCTCTTGTGGGCAGGTAAAGGGTTAGATTTATAAAAAAAACCAAATGATAGATAAAGACATGCATCTAAATAAAAAAAAATATACTGATTTGGTCATTTTTGATAAAGTTATAACAATTAACAAAGTTATAAGTTTTATACACTGGACTACAAGGAACTTCCATCAGAAACAAAAATATACTATTCTAAATCAACTTTTCGCGATGTTTTAAAATGTGCAATTAGACTTTTTCTATAACTTCTAAGTTTTAATATTATTAAAAAATAGTTTTTACATATAAAAAAAAATAATTAAGAACAAAAAAAATTGTTTTAAATTAATACTGATTTGATATAATATTTAATATTAATTTGATTATTAATAAGTTAAAAATAAGGAAAATGACATATTTAACCTATTTTGTTAATCGTTTAAAGTTGATTGTTGTAAATGTTTATAATAAAAAAAAAAAATTTATTTTACCATAACTTTTAGCTCAATTGGTAAGTTTGACATTGACATAATTAAATAGAAAATTTTATGACAATTAAAAAAATTGTATCGTTAAGATCAATATGCAGTCAGAAAGTTTTATAATTACTATTTATTGTAAATTTATCAGAAAAGCTCAATATTTTTTTGCATTTTTATGGTAATAGATAACTTAAATAGAAGTAATAGTAATAATTTCCTAGGAACTTTTGTTGTTTGTTGAAAAGATTCTATAATTGAAATATTGAGAACTTAATTAATTTTAATGATTTACTTTAACTAAATGTACCAATCAAAACAAAGTTGTTAAAAAGATTTACTCAATTGAGTGTATTATAAAATTTGATTATATTTGTAAAAATCAATTGTTAATTCAGGAGAAAAAACAATCATTTTTTTTAGAAATGATTTATATAGCAACATGTTACAAAAAAAAATTGTAATATTATAGTCTAGTAGTAGCACACACAAATAGAGTAAAAAAATTATTAAATTACAAAGTAAAATGATTTAATTTTGTAGTTGAAACCTATCATATCAAACTTCATTCGTTAATAAATATTTTGAAAACATTAGAAATTAATGATTTTAATTGTCTTTATGGAGACGATGTAATAACTAACTGTTTAATTGATAAATTAGAATTTTTTTTTCAATTTTTGAGAGTAATATCTTCAACTAGATACGAATTGTAGTAATTTGACGTATTGTTGAAAAAAGTAGGTCAAGTTAGAGCAGAGAAAATAAATGATAGTCACAAAAAAATATCTTCTCGGCTTTGCATCGAAGCGAAAACTTAAAATATAGTAAAATAATTTTAATACGAATAAGAAATTTCTTCTTGCAAGGGGCGACTAAAGTGATGGGATCCTTGATCTTTATTGAAGTTATTGAATCTAAATGTGATAAAAATCAAACGAGTTAAAATTTATACTAACTTAAAAAGAATTAAGAAAAAATGCAAAAAATTCATTGCCATATGCGGGTTGGAACCTCGTACCCCAAGCGTGTAAAACATAAATTTTACCAACTCGGCAACCGTACGTTGCTTCCGGCGGTTGAAAAATTGGCTATTTAAGCTAGTTCAAATTTCAAAGTTATTTTTCTCGACTTAAAAGAAACAAACATATTTAAATAAGTTTAACTATCTATACTATATCAATTTTAATTTATATAATATTTATGAAAATCTGTACTCCCCTTGTCAGGTATTTTAAAATAAAATAAAATACAAAACCCAGAATTTTAACACAAAAATAGCATATTTTTGCATACGGTAGTCATTTTTACCATGAAGACAAATCCAGAGGTCAAATTTTTTTTTTTCACATTAAAGTATATTACATAAGCTTTAATTTAAGATATATTTAAAAGTGTCAGTATTTCCGGAATACTTTCAAAAATTAAATTGAAAATATCGTAGTAACAATACGCATGTTTAAAGTTTTGACCCCCCTTGTTAAAGGGGTATGATCCGATTTACAAAAAAAGCGTGCCAGATGAAAGGGGTATATCAATATTTATTATAAAAAAATAATAATATAGATCCATACATTTTTCCAAAAGTTATATAAAATATAAATTAAATAATATAACATATAAAATCGAGATTTTTTTCACGGAAATCGTACGTTTTTCTTTAACTTTGATGTCCGTTTTCACCACGAAGACAAGTCCAGAGGTCAAATTTTTTTTTTTCAAATTAAAGTATATTACATAAGCTTTAATTTAAGATATATATAAAAGTGTCAGTCTTTCCGGAACATTTTCAAAAGTTAAGTTGAAAAAGTTCTACTTTCTATACGCATTTTAAAAGGTTTGCACCCCCCCTGTATAAAGGGAAATGGTCCGATTTTAAAAAAAAGTATGTCGAATGAAAGAAGTATATATAAAGTATTTATCATTAAAGAATAAAGTTGATTCATGCATTTTTTAAAAAGTTATAGCAACATAATGTTAAAAAATGTAAAATATAATATCAAGAATTTTTTCACAAAAATAGCATATTTTTGCATACGGTAGTCATTTTCACCATGAAGACAAGTCCAGAGGTCAAATTTTTTTTTTTCAAATTAAAGTATATTACATTAGCTTTAATTTAAGGTATATATAAAATTGTCAGTCTTTCCGGAACATTTTCAAAAGTTAAGTTGAAAAAGTTAATTTTTTGTAAAAAAGTTACCATTTTGAAACCCCATCCTTTGGGCTGTTAAAGGGTCAAATGTTCACAAAAATATATAAAATGATAGGTAATTATCTAAGGTATCTATAAAAAAAAAAATTATATTGATTCGGTCATTTTTAAAAAAGTTATGGCAATTTTAAGTAAAAAAAATTGAAAAAATATCGAAAATTAGCGATTTTTAAATTTGTAATTTTTTGGGGGATTTCCCCCGTTTACGGGGAACGAGGGAATTTTTTTCAATTTTTGAGGGTAATGTCTTCGACTAGATACGATTTGTGATCTTTTGACATATTGTTCATCAAAATCGGTCCAGCGAGAGCTGAGATTGAGCGTTCACAGACACAAAAAAAAAAATAAAAAAAAAAAAAAAAAAATAAAAAAACACATCATAGTAAAATTAATACCTTCTCAGCTTCGCATCGAAGCTAAAATCCGTAAAATTATATTTATTGTTATATAAATATAATATTTGGGAAGGAAATTTCCATTTCTTTAAAATTAAACCACATAAGCAGCGTATAAAGCCATACATTTTTTTATGAAATATTGAATTTAGCTTAACTGTTATTTTAACTAATTAACTGAAAAAAGCCAAGTTATTTCAACCTAAAATTAAATTAGTCAAGTTAAAAAGTTTATTAGACAAATAATTAACTAGTTAAGTTGAAAAGTTAAAAAAAAAAATAATAACTTTTTAACTAGTTAATGTCCACCATTGAAAACAAATGGAATACAATTGGCTTGGAAAAACAAAGAGTGTTCAAAACATAAGGCAGATCTATATCTGCTGTTTTTATAAATATACTAGATAATTTTAATTTACTTTGATGTATTACTTTAATAAGCTTAGTAGAATGCTGTGATGGCTAAACCATGATAAGTAAATTTAAAAATATCGAAATTCTATAATAAGTACTGTCAGTAATTCACGCGTGTTTTTTATAACCTAATAAAAGCTTTGGAGTATTGCAAGGAATTACAATAATGTAGTCGACACAGATGTGTTGATGTGAATTCATGACCGCTCTAAAAAAGAAATTTCAGAAAAATCTTTTTTACACTTTTTTGTGCGACATGTCAGCCCTTGTCGTTTAAAAACTTTACTATATTATTTGAATAAATAATTATGTTATCCGAGAAAACTTGGACGATATCCTCTAAGAACTTCGTTCATAAGTCTAACAAACGTCATTATATGGGAACTTTTGAGTCTAAATGGTAGTACGCGAATTTTAAACATGTACATTTTCGCCCCCCTCAATTCCTCACCGTGTCGTTTAAATTGGGCACTCGTCCGAAACAGTTACTTCGTTTAATCGTCTGTAGTCTATGCATAAACGTCCAGTCTTTCTTAATGGCTAGCACGATCGGTGCTTTCCACGGCGATACGTTTTAATAGCCCTAGTGCCTCCATTTTGTTTATCAAATCATCAATAATTGATGTTGAGCAGTGAACAATTATTGTTCACTGCTCACGCACGGGGCACGGTGAGGTTTAGCGCGATGGGGTGTTTCAACAGAAGTGGCGTTCGATTAATTTCGTGCGACCCACAATGTCGTGAAAACCGCTGCGCAATTACATGTTGTGCGTGTCAATAACGGCCGTGTCCGCGGGTCGCCGATTACATCCAACTGCGTCTGGTTTGCGAGTCGTACGTCCGATTCCAACAAGCGGTTGTACGCCTAGGCGCACTGTTCTTGCTGAACAGTCCCAAGCGACTTTCTGATCAATCGAGAAGTCTTCGGAAAGTATTACACGTCACAATGCGGGTTGACCGAAATAATCGCTGAAAATCAAACTTCTAAATTGACTATTTTAGCGCTAGACGTGTGTTTGGTGTATCCTTTATAAACAGTTCCGTATTTATAAGCGATTACAGGTTTTACATACGATTTATGCGCTTGTGAATCTACGGCATAGCCCGATGTGAATTCTAACTCGACTGATGGACTAGTAATTCTACGCAGACATTCTCGTTGGCGATTACTCTGGTGGTTTACGGTTCGAACGGAGGCAGCTTAACTGCGACCCTAGTTTGGCCGCTGACAACGTTAACAGCCGTTAGTGGACTTGCCGTGATGTGTGAAATGTTTTACCGGATAAATATTGGATTGCAACAGGGCGCGTTTTAAACGAAACGTCACGTAGGGTCCCATTTACGTCCTGTTTGGATATATTGCAGACTGGGACGGCGGACTAATTGCCTGCAAGCCGATTTCCGTTTCGGATACCGGCAGTCTGTTTGGACATCGGCGATGCCAGTGTCGGAATATCGGCACAGATATATAACGGTAAATCCGCTCGCTGTCTGAGCGTACCGAGGTGTCGCAGTTTTATATAAGTCGTGCGCTACCTCACGTAGATCGGCGAAAGACGTTGGGTGCATTAACCGTATCATATCATGGTAATCGTCCCGTAAAAGCCGCGTTAACTGTCGCACGAGTTATTGTCCGGGTTAACCGCAATGTACTCTCGCGCGCCCAAACGCTGTTTATTTATAATAAACTCGGTTAACGTATGACGAGGGCTCTGTCGCGTCGTCTTTAAATCCGTTACTAGCACCGTCCGGATATCCATATTATCGAACTCTTAGAGTAATTCGGACCTAAATTCTGTCCAGGGCAAATTATTCAGTTTGATGGATCAATCAGCTGTCCTGCCGTTTAAGACAATGGTCTTTTCAAAATACAATCAGATACAGTACAGTGCTGAAAATGTTCAAAGTTTTGGTTAACATTATTTGTCCAAGAATACCATCAGAATTTCTGAGGAAACCACCAAAACTTCTTAATTATTGTAACTGTAAAGCCTGTTGAGAATAGAATGTTATTATTGTACTCTGGTGTAGTTGTATTTTAACATTTTATGAGTTCTGATGTTTATAATAATTTCTCAAATTTCCATATAGCAATTACTTTATTATGTCATAAAAATATCATCAATTTATATGTTGATAATACTAATAATCTATTATGCTTTTACTAAACATTTTGAAATAATTTATGGTCAATTTTTTAATTCAATAAGCTGTAGATGTAAGAAAATATCATAAGACTTTTGATGAAATGTCAGTTTAAAAACTACATGCAAAAGCTTCTCAAATTATTACAAAAAGATAAAAAAAATACTTGAACAACTGACCAATAGATATGTTGAATTGACTTCTTCATCTATAAAGAGTGTTTTACAAGTTCTTATCTTCAAATATTTAAGGATAAAAAAATTCAATTACTATTCATTTACATTAATAACGGATTTAATTACCGAGCACTGTTTCTGATCTTTTGTATAAGATTAATACATTTCGTCATCGTTTTTAAAATCTAGTGTTATTTCAAAGTGTTCTCTAATAGAAAACTGACAAATTCAATATTATTATATAATAAAAAAAAAACACATCATGGTAAAATTAATACCTTCTCAGCTTCTCATCAAAGCTAAAATAATATAAAAGATTTAAAAAAAAAATAGGGAGACCATTCAGTTACATTAATAACGTTTAGTAGTTTAATTTAATTTTAATGCTATCTTTTATTTATAAAGTGTTCATTTTCATTATGATTTTATATATTTATACATATTATGTATTATTCTTTATACTGTACTCGTTGCTAATTTTATAAATGTAAATGGTCTTGGATGAACAAATTAATAAATAAAATATTACAAATGTTTTTTTTTTTAGAAATTGAAATGAGTTAACAGTAAGTACGATGTTTGATTTTCAACCAAAAAGAGCATTTTAAATTTTACGCGTGCCTATTGGATTAAGTTGTATCCCTCAAACTTTTGTTAATGAAGTCTATTTTGTCGGGAATAGATAATTATTATTACTCATATATGAATTAAGTAGCAAAGTTTACAAATAAAGTTTCTGAACATAATAGTAAATTAGCTAAAATATTTCAAAAATTATGGTAACATAGATCAAAAGAAAAAAAATAATTTTAAATATGATAAGATTTTAATGAAAAACTAAAATAAAAGACGTTTTCGTTAGAATACTGGATAAGGCCATTTGATGTATTAAAGTACGGGATAACGAAAATTTAACAATTAAAAGAGAAAAATGAGGTTACACCTCAATAAAAAAATTTTCGTTAATCCAAATTTAATGCAAATTTTTTAGCTTCGATTCGAAGCTGAGAAGGTATTGGTTTTACTAAGATGTGTTTTTTTTTTTTTTTTTGTGTCTTACCACTTTTTCTCAGCTCTCTCCGAACCGATTTCTTTGAATGATACGTCTAAAGATCACAAATCGTATCTAGTCGAAGACATTACCCTCAAAAATTGAAAAAAAATTCCCTCGTTCCCCGTAAATGGGGGAAACCTCCAAAAAAATTACACATTTAAAAATCGCTAATTTTCGAAATTTTTTCAATTTTTTTTACTTAAAATTGCTATTACTTTTTTAAAAATAACCAAATCAATATAATTTTTTTTATATAGATGCACGATATCATTACCTTTTATTTGGTATATTTTTTTCATATCTGACCCTTTACCTATCCACAGGGGGGGATTTAAAATGACAACTTTTTCACAAAAAATTAATTTTTTTAACTTGACACTTTTATATATATATTAAATTAAAGCTAATGTAATGTACTTTATTATGGGAAAAAAAATTTCGGACTTTATTTTATCTTCGTGGTAAAAAAGACATCAAAGTTAATAAAAAAAATACGATTTTTGTAAAATTAAACACTATAAAGATTTGCATCGAAGCTTCTTTTTTTATAGTGATTTTAATCACTGTCAGATATCATTACACTTAATCCTACTATGCCACGTCACCACTGTGCCGCGACCCCCCTGTGCTAGGTTTTTTATGTCTGTTGCCACTTTTTCTCAGCTCTCGCTGGACCGATTTCTTTCAAAAGTACGTCAAAATATCAGAAATCGTATCTAGTTGGAGAAATTACTCTTAAAAATTGAAAAAAAATCCCTCGTTCCCCGAAAATGGGGGAAGTATCCAAAAAAATTACAAATTTAAAAATCGGTAAATTTTGTCATTTTTTTCTTAAAACTTCCATAACTTTTTCAAAAATAAACAAATCAACATCATTTTTTTTTATACTAAAACCTTAGATATTTACCTTTCATTTGATATAATTTTTTTGAAAATCTATCACCTAACCTGCTCATTGGGGGGGATTTAAAATAGCAACTTTTTTACAAAAATTAACTTTTTCAACTTAATATTTGAAAATGTTCCGGAAAGTCTGACACTTTTATATATATATTAAATTAAAGCTAATGTAATGTACTTTATTATGGAAAATAAAAATTCGGACTTTATTTTGTCTTCATTGTGAAAATGGCTACCAAATGCTATTATTATATAAATACTCGATTTTATTTTTTACATTTTTAACTTTATAATGCTATAACTTATTGAAAAGTGTATAGAACAACATAATTTTTTTATGAGAAATAATATTTTTTAATAATTCCTTTTTCGTTCGACTTACTTTATCTTAATCAGGATATTAATAAGGAACTAGCAAATCATGTAGCTTTTGGAATAATCCACCAATTTTTTAAAATTAAACACTATCTAAAGATTTGCATCGAAGCGTTTTTTTTTGATAGTGATTTTAATCACTGTCAGATATCATTATACTTGATCCAACTATGCCACGTCACCACTGTGCCGCGACCCCCCTGTGCTAGGTTTTTTATGTCTGTTGCCACTTTTTCTCAGCTCTCACTGGACCGATTTCTTTCAAAAGTACGTCAAAATATCAGAAATCGTATCTAGTTGGAGAAATTACTCTTAAAAATTGAAAAAAATTCCCTCGTTCCCCGAAAATGGGGGAAGTATCCAAAAAAATTACAAATTTAAAAATCGGTAAATTTTGACATTTTTTTCTTAAAACTTCCATAACTTTTTCAAAAATAAACAAATCAACATCATTTTTTTTTATACTAAAACCTTAGATATTTACCTTTCATTTGATATAATTTTTTTGAAAATCTATCACTTAACCTGCTCATTGGGGGGGATTTAAAATAGCAACTTTTTTACAAAAATTGACTTTTTCAACTTAATATTTGAAAATGTTCCGGAAAGTCTGACACTTTTATATATATATTAAATTAAAGCTAATGTAATGTACTTTATTATGGAAAATAAAAATTCGGACTTTATTTTGTCTTCATTGTGAAAATGGCTACCAAATGCTATTATTATATAAATACTCGATTTTATTTTTTACATTTTTAACTTTATAATGCTATAACTTATTGAAAAGTGTATAGAACAACATAATTTTTTTATGAGAAATAATATTTTTTAATAATTCCTTTTTCGTTCGACATACTTTATCTTAATCAGGATATTAATAAGGAACTAGCAAATCATGTAGCTTTTGGAATAATCCACCAATTTTTTAAAATTAAACACTAAAGATTTGCATTGAAGCGTTTTTTCTTTATAGTGATTTTAATCACTGTCAGATATCATTATACTTGATCCAACTATGCCACGTCACCACTGTGCCGCGACCCCACCGTGCTTGGTTTTTATTTTTTAATTATCCAATAATTACAAAATATTTTCATCAAATCAAAAAACTGCTAGTTAACTGTTTTTTCAGTTGATCCATAAAATTTTATCTAACCGTAACTTATTTTTTAACATCTAAGAGATCCATTTGAAAACTAATTTTTCTATAACAAATATGTGCTGTAAAAATTGTCATGTGCAATTTTACTAGTGATTAATTCCTAAGTGTGTAATATTAAAAAATAATGACTAATATAAACATAAAATTGTTAATATTTGTACAATATAAAATTGGGTGTTCTGTGTCCAATTTGATAATATGGATAAGTGTCTTCGGGAAGAGTTAAAATAATATCTTATTATCCAATAATTTTGAATGTAGTGCAATAGGACCTCAAGGTTAAAAAAGAAATTTCTTCCATGTGTTCCTCATCATTTTTGGGGATGACTGGATTTTTCCTGTGCTGCATTAGGATATTTAAGTATAAAATAACACAGTATATCCAACTTCAATGCAGTAATTGTTGGACACATTTTTTTTAGTCTTATTACTTTCTGGAAGTTTCTTCCAATAGGTTTGTGTTGACTCATTAGATTATGAATAATTTTTCTTTCAGCAATTTTAATTGAAAATTAATTACTAAAATTATTTTTAACTTACATTAAAATAAATTAAAATAATATTAAACGTTAAGTTTTGCTACAAGTTTTAATATGAGTTATGCTAAGAATTAGTAAGTTGTGGTTATATATAAGTAGAATTAATTTTTTCTTATTTAAAAATTCTGTGTGTCATCTAAAAGTAAAAATATATTAACTCATCGTTAAACAATTTTAATTTTGTGACATGAGTTTTATAATCAATGTTAAATTATAAGTAAAACCATTATAATCTCCAGTGGTGCTCAAAGAAAAGTTAAAAATATTAAGGAGTAAAAAATTATTTATTTAAAGTTCTTTTTCCTTAAAATATAATATACATTTATTGAAATCAGTTTGATATTTCCTTGAAAAAAATATCTGAATAGCCTTTCCTTTTTTTAATAATAATTAAATTTGTTAGACAATTTTCTCAGTGGTCCAGCGAGAAAAAAAATCTTAAATTTAATGTTGGCCTTCTGAGCCAGGCCGACACTACGAAAAGATGATTATTTTGCCAATGTTTTCATCTCGTTAGCTTAACGTGTATCCTGCAAATATAAATGTATTGTTCTATAAATACAAAATAAAGTTTTTTTAAAAATTTGAATTCATTTTATATGTACTTTTTAGAATATGAAAGCATATTCCTAAAAAATAAAAATTAATTTTCAAAATAAAATCACGTAATGTAATGTATTATGTTTTGTAAAAATGTAATTTTAAATATATATGTCCTATAAAAAAAGTTGTACAGCTTCAATATTACATTATTATATTGTACATTTAATGAGAAAAAATGAATAATTGTTTGATTATCAATCATGATTATAAATTAAAATATTTAACTCTATACGTATATTTGACAAAACTTCAAATAATCATAATGCAAATGAAAAAAAACTGAACTATTATTTAATGAATTGACTGCATATTTTTAATTGAGTTAGTTAAGTTTAAAACCAATTTACTTAGCAGAAGATTTTTGTAAGTTTATGATAAATCATAAACTATTGTCCACTGTTAACTTATAACTGCCTTGTGTTTACTTAATTTGACTAGAGCGTAGGAGTATTGCAACAAAATATTTGGGAACTCTAATTACATAACTTTTTACCTAATCTAAAAAAATATTTCTATACAACAAGAAATACAAATTAATTCATTTTCGGTATATTCTATGGCAGAATTTTAGGAGTCAAAGCCCCCTCAAGTCTCTCCAAATTGCGGTCAAATCCAAACTGGACTGAATTAATTTCGTTACCCACCTTTGAACAATGAAATGATATTAAATCATATTTTTGCTTGATTTCATATGAAACTTATTGTAATGACAGTTTTAGAGAATGGGATACCGAATATCTTTATAAACGCATCTGTTTAATAACGAATACTATCATCATAAAAACGTACCTCTATATTTTTTAACTAAACTAATTGAATGTTATAATATTAATGTGCTTGCAATGTTATAATAAGCACTAATAAGGAGAGGTAAAAAAGATTTTACGTCTGAAAATTGGAATCGCTCTTCTTTCCCCTCCAAAAAAAAATTTAAGGGCTCACACCAGTTATGTTACCTTTATGTACCTATTTTATCAAAAGTCGGATACATTTCGGGGATCTTTATTGTAATAATTATTCGTTAATAGACAGTAATCAATTATAACGCTATTTTATTATATTAATTAATATTTATTAATTAGTGATAAGGGTTATATTTTTCCATCAGATAATATATTGCTACGATATTCATCTACTCCGAAATTTGATAATTTTTGTAATCGATTTCGTGAATAATCGATGTTCGGAGCTAATTTCATTCGGAGCAATCAATTAATAGTCCTATTCGGAGTATTCGTCGTCGTAGTAACATACAAATTTTTGTAACTAGGTATTCGTAGTAATTGTTGTCGGAGGATTTTTTTACAGTGTCGGAGTAAATGAATGTCGGGGCATCATCAGTTCGTGGCAATCTCCGGAACCCTTTTATTCAATATAATAGTTGATAGTCAAGAACATTCGGTCATGCAAAATTTTATTTAAATAAGATTTTTATTGTTTCATTTAGTTGTTTTAACTCGTATAATATTCTGGATAATTAGTGATAAAATTCTTAGTAACAGTTCGACGGAGTTTTTGAAAATAAACGGCTGAATCGATTGTTTTAACTATCGAACTATTCGATAGTATTCACTTAGTAGTATACATCACTAATAGAAGTGTACTCTTAATTATTTGAGCTGTTGTAATCATGTTAAAATTGCACTTTAACTTAGTTTACATAATTTACTCAACTACCTACGATCATGGATAGTTTATAAGATGAAGAAGTGTATTAATAATTTGGAAAAAAAATCACAGTTCATTTAAATTAAGATGTCTGTAGATAAAAATTCAAGTAGCTTTAAAAACATATTTTTTAGGATTTTCCAAGTAAATTAAATCAGTTAATAATATTGCTTTTGATGTTAACAAATTTATTTTATACTTTAGTACCCTTTAGTCAATTCTATTACAGCAAGTTCAGCCTCAGGATTTTTTTCTACATTAATATTTCAACCATTTGATGTTGTAAAAACAGTTTTGCAAACCCCAAAGAAGTAAGTGCTTAATCACCTTGGATTATAACTTGCATAAAATAAATGCCATCCATGGCCTGAAATTATATGGATAAAAAATTAAGTAAAATGTCTTACACCTGCAGTGTTAATAATGTAAGAAATTTGAATTTATAAGTACTATAAAATATTAAATAAGACGTAAGAAATTTAAAACTTATTCACTAAATTTTAAATTATAATTATTTTAAAGTAAAAGTCAAGACCATTCATAAATAAATTTAAAAATAGCTAAGCAGAGTAGGATCCAGAGTAGTGAAATTAAGGCAATTTTTTTAGATTATTGAATGATAGCTCACAATGGTTAAAATCACTTCATACATTTTACATATTATTCATCACAATTTTATATATTTACTAAAAATAATATAATTTTTAAATTTAAAGGTTTTGATTAAGTTAATAGACCTTAATTTATAGGTTGATTACTCATAGAAGACAAGTTATTAGTACATTTTTTTTTTAATTGTTTAGTACACAAAAAACTCTTAATTTTGATTTAGTTTTGAACGATATACATATTCAGTTGCTATTCACAACTCTTCAAAATTGACAATTTTATTGAATATTGATTGATTTTTGGCCCTAATGTCCAATAGCTACTAGAAATCGAAATTTAAGATAGTTTTTCTTTTTTCACCTTAAAGTATATTGTATGAATTTTAATGAAGAATTTTTGAAATATTTTTAAAAAATTAAAAAGAAAAAAAAATATGCTTCCTTTATACATTGATATGGATACCATGCATTATACAATTAATTATAGTTAATTAAGAATGATATAAACGAGATCAATCATATTTACCAAAAATATCTGAAGTATTATCAATAAATATTACTTTATAATCCTTTGAGTTATCAAAAAATTATATCAATATTATGTGAAAACTAAAAATATCAAAACTGACTGTTTTTATAAGGACTATAAGTTTTGAGGAGTGACCTTTTATTATTAGGATAGTAAGAATTTTTGAAAATTAGAGTACTGATAGCTTTAACTAAATATTTTTAGTTATATTTTAACATATTGTCGAGCTAAATCGATCTAGTTGGAACAAAGTCATGTAAAGAGTATCACGAAAAAAAAGCAGAGTAAAACCAATAGCTTCTCAGCAACACATTGAAGCTAATAACCTAAAAATTGAGGTTCATAATAATATAAAATATTACAGATTGCCATTAAAAAATAAAAACAAACACATTATAGTAAAATTAATACCTTCTCAGCTTTGCATCGAACCTAAAATCAAAATAAGATTCACTGCAAAACAAGGTGATTCTTTTAACACTATTTCTTTTAAAATAATAAATTTTCATGATTTGTAAATAGATGGAAGGTAGAGTGTAACTGAGAAATGACAAATGATAAAAACAGCAGTAACTGCACTTCATTTATAGTCTATATTTTAAATACTAACAACTTTCAAGGTATTGGTCCAAAAGTTGTTATCAGTCAGTCATTTTCTTTATTAAATCATTTTCTATTTTATAAGGTAGTTTAAAATGTATGTTGCCATATAAAGAAAAAGGTTGACACCCTTATAAGTTATAAGGGATGGATTTAAAAATTATTTTATAAGAGATAAATGGAAATACATATGTAACTAATAAAATTTTAAAAAACTTAATATTTTAAGAGAAATTAAGTGGCTACAGTTAAAAGTATCATTCTGTATAATAATTTTTTTTTTTTAATATCAAAATGATAATTAGATATACAATTAATATTTTTATATATTTATATATGTACATTTTTAAATTGTTCAAAAACTTGCTAATAAAAATGGTGTATCATAAGAGTCATTATTTTATATAAAATAATTGGATTTTGATTAATTCTAGGAACATATACTAATAAAAGTTATTATTAAATAATTTAGCTTCTATTAAATTATTATATTTAATTTGATTGTATTAATATATTTGTATAATAGCTTATTTTAACATATTTATAAATTTGATATACCTCTAAAAATATAAAATTTAGTATCAAATAGGTCTGCAACATTCTGTGTATATATATATATTATTATGTATTAGACTCTTAATTGCTCTTTAGTCTCCTTTTATTACTAACCCTATTCATTCTATTGAAAACATCTAAAATTATTTTTTAGGAGTATTATGTCATATACATAACATCCAACATTGTCCCTACTCATCTTATCAACCAATATTATATACTTTAAGCTTAACACCTTAAATTATAGATGGATTAAATTTGATATCTGTTTTTAAATTATTAAATGGTTTTATTTAATATCTTAGTTTATTTACTAGACTAATGAATTTGGTCTCTGATTGTATAACCGATACTTTTTATGTGCCATTTATGTGACCAATTTGTTGTAAAAATTCCTATTATAAGATACATGAATATGTAAATAATCATAATGTTGATATTTTTGTTAGAAATTAGTAGTTTTTTTATGTATACCTTGATAACTTAATATAATTATTTTGATTTAATTATATTGTTATTAGGCATTTTGCCTAATTAAATTTACAATAAATAAATATTGAGTGATAGTAGACCATCTTTTTCTTGTTATGAGATGACAATTAATAACATGAAAATTAACAAATTATTGTTATTTTTATTTTTCAGTAACAATAATCTTACTATAGTTGGTGCTATTAAGTTAGTGTGGAAACAAGAATCATATCACGGTTTTTGGAGAGGACTTGCTCCAGTAAGATAACCTATTTATTTCTCATACAAACTTTGATTACTTATTTAAATAAATGAATAATTTTAAAATTCATACCTAGTTGACTTTACATAATACTTTTATGAAATAAGAAATTATAAAAAATTCAAATATCCAATATTTTGGTGGGTAATTTTTTAATGATCCACCAAAATATTTTTAAAACACAATGGGCATTTATTTAAAATGGCTAAGATAATTTAACCTTATGCAGCCAACTAATGGTTCAAAAACATTATTTTATTGTATAGATACAAAAAAAAAGTTAAATTATTATAAAAAAATTAATTTTATACATTTTTTAAATAAGCTTATTAAAATTTTAATATATTTTTGTTAATTAATTTTATTGTCAAAAATAATAAGTTATAAAATGTATTGATATTTTAGTCATTAGCTCGTAATATACCAGGAATTGGAATACATATTTCTCTTACTCAGTTCATACATTCATATTTAATCAATAACAATGAATCGTCTATGATCAAATCTGGTTTAGCTGGTTTCAGTTCAAGATGTATTGCTGTTTCAGCACTTATGCCTTTTACAGTTTTAAAAACACGATTAGAAGTAATATATATTTAATATAATAATTTTTTTAATTTACTCACGTTCTTTTCAATTTGTCATATTATTTAAATACCTTATTTTTATCATAATTTTACACATCACCAATTTGTGATGTTACCTTATAATTACAAATTTTGTGTAACCTGTTTGTAGCTAAAATTACATTTAATAAGAATGAAAATTTATGTAATTGATCTTATTAAAATACTAGTCTTAAATATAAAATGTATTAATACTCATTAATTAGAAAATATTTTTACATTCAAATTTTTTTTATGATTTTTATCTACAAATTATATACTAATTTTATATTGTTTAAATAATGAATAATTTCCAAGTAATTTCTCCTTAGTCAAATTATTAAGTTAAAGTTTTCTTAAAAAACTATATTTACTGCTTTAATCTTAACATTTTTTTAATGCTAATAATAATGATCTTTGTAAATTTTGAGACTGATATAATAAGGTTATTTGTTGCAAGGTTTTTTAAGTTGAGTGAAATAGTAATTAAAAAAAAAAAAAGCTGAAAGGTAATTATTATATTCATTAAAGATTTAAATTTTACATTATACATTATACAGGGTGTTAGTAAATTCAATTTCACAAGTAGTAAAGTATTATTCAGTAAGATCTAAAAATAGCGAAATCAAAAACTAAAATTTCCTGTCTCCAAAATTGGGGTTTTTCTGGTTCCCCCACTTCAAATGTATTTTAATCAAAAATAAATACCACCACGGTATTTCCCATAAAATCCTCATACAATTTGAGTGATCACTCGATTTTTTGTAACTTTCACTCCCTCTCCTGAAATTTGGGTTCAAAGTTATAAAACAATTTCACTTTAGTGTGACCCATCAATTAGTATTGAAATTTTACTGTGAGTTCTGTAATGTAGTTTATTTTTAGTTTAAACGCTTACATAACGAGAAAAAACGGAAAATCCCACAGATAATGTGATATTATTTTAATTTCACGAGCGGGACGGTAAACTTGTGGTATTTTTTTTCTTGATGTACTGTCTTTTAAAATGTAGTAATATTTAAAATATGATTAAATTTAGTTCATAATAATATTAAATAAAAAAAAAAAAGAAATGCAGTTTATAAGATACTTAAATTTTTATAACAAAAAACTTAAAATAAATTATTAAACAGTAGGTGGTTTTGTAAATGAAACAGTAAATGTAATTTAAATTAAATTTTTAATCAAGTGACTCGCATTTAATATGTTTTACAATACAGGTTATTTGTTTACTATAAATTATTAGTTTTTACTGTAATTTATGCATTTTTATTGCATAAAAAAAGAAGCTATATTTTAAAAGTTATCTAATATTTTTTGCAACTTAATTAGTGACTATTGAATAGTGAACAGTATTTTTCAAACATTTAAATAAATATTAACAAGCTCAGCGATGTACCATATTCTCATTAGTGATTAATTTTGGGAAAGAGTAGTGTGCCGATTACATCAAAATAATTATTTCTAATTGTCCTATTGTAATAAAGTTTAAAATATTCATTTCAATCTTGTGATTATTTTATTTTTACAACCTACAAAGAAAAAAAATTATAATTTTATAACAGTTTTAATGATAAAAATTATAATTGGTTTGAATAAATAATAAAAGACGAAATAAACTTGTGAAATTAAAAAAATATCACATTATCTGTGGGGTTTTCCAGTTTTTCTCATTATGTAATCGCTTAAACTAAAAATAAACTACATCACATGACTCACAGTAAAATTTCAATAAAAATTGATAAGTCACACTAAAGTAAATTTTTTTTCCAACTTTGAACCTAAAGTTTAGGAGTGGGCACGAAAGTTACAAAAAATCAAGTGACCGCTCAATTTGTATGAGACTTTTGTGGGAAATACCATGGTGTTATTTATTTTTGATTAAAATAAAATTTGAAGTGGGGGAAAAAGAAAAACCCCAATTTTGGAGGTAAAAAATTTTAGTTTTTGATTTCACTATTTTTATGTCGTACTGAATATCATTCTACTACTCGTGACATTGAATTTACTAACCCTCCGTATAAGTATATATATGAAAATAAAGCTAACTATTTGTCATCTATTATTTTATTATCATTTTTTTAAAATAATCTCAGTATTTTCGAAGGAACTTAAATTTTTTATGGATGCTATTTGCTATTACTTTCTTATTACTTTTCTAGGGGTGTTCATAAAAAAGTTACACATTTGTAAGACTAAGGAAATAAATATAAATATTTTTGGAAATAATTTAATTGAAAATTTGTTTTTAAAAAGAAAAAATAATATTTTAAAAAAAGTATATTTAATGTTTTAATGTTATTTATTATTTTAGAGTGGTTATTATCATTATAGTAGTTTAAAAAGTGGATTAATCAATATGTACAAATTAGAAGGATGGAATGTGATGGGCCGTGGTTGGACTGCAACATTGTTACGAGATGCTCCTTTTTCAGGCTTATATTTTATGTTGTATATGAAACTAAAAGACTGTCAACTATTTGAAGGTAGATTTTGTTAATTCGTCCACAATAATTCCTTTAAAATCAAATATCCAATTTTTTAAGTTCTCTGTGATGTTAGTAATTCAGAAAACTTGATCAAAGTCTATTTGCAATGTTAAATCTTAATGACATAAACATGAATAATTATATAATCACATAAAATTTAAGTATTACTAACATTTACTGGGTGATTTCATATTTTCTTATTTAATCACTTTTTCCAAAAATTTTTTAAACTTAAAAAAAATATATATTTAGCAATGAAAAAAAAGTATTTTTCTTATACAAGGTGATTGTTTTAACATTATCCATTCAATTTTTCTTAAAATAATAATTTTTTTTTTGGCTTTTATTAGTTACATATGTAATTCCATTTATCTGTTATATGTTCATCCCTTATCTCTTATAGAGATGTCAACTTTATTTTAGCTTCGATGTGAAGCTGATAATATTAGTTTTACTATAATGTGTTTTTTTTTTTTTGTTTCTGTTACCACTTTTTTTTAGCTCTCACCGAACCGATTTCTTTCTACAATACGTCAAAAGATCACTAATCGTATCTAGTCGAAGAAATTACACTCAAATATTGAAAAAATTTCCCTCGTTCCCTGTAAATGGGGAAAATTTTCCAAAAAAATTACAAATTTAAAAATCGCGAATTTTCGAAATTTTTTTTACTTAAAACTGCAATAACTTATTCAAAAATGAACAAATCATTTTAACTTTTTTTTTTTAATAAATGCTTAATGTCTTTACCTATCATTTGGTATCAACCTGCCCACAGGGGGGGATTTAAAATGACATCTTTTTGAACTTAACTTTTGAAGAAAGTTTTTCGGAAAGTCTGACGCTTTTATATATTTCTTAAATTAAGGCTAATGTAATGTACTTTATTATAGAAAATAAAAATTCGGACTTTATTTTGTTTTCATTGTGAAAATGGCTACCAAATGCTATTATTGTATAAATACTCGATTTTATTTTTTACATTTTTAACTTTATAATGCTATAACTTATTGAAAAGTGTATGGATCAACACAATTTTTTTATGAGAAATAATATTTATATTCCTTTTTCATTTGACATACTTTATCTTATAATAATAATATACTTTATCTTAATCAGGATATAAATAAGGAAATAGCAGATCATGTAGCTTTTGTAATAATCCACCAATTTCTTAAAATTAAGCACTATCTAAAAAGTTGCATCGAAGCGTTTTTTATGATAGTGATTTTAATCACTGTCAGATATCATTATACTTGATCTAACTATGCCACGTCACCACTGTGGGTTTTTTAAAATGGAAACATACATGTTTAACTAACTTATAAAATAAAAAATGATCAATATAAAAAAATTACTAATCGATAATAACTATGTAACAGTATTTTAGTAGTTAAAATAAATTTCAACTTTGACTGGTAGTGAGGAAGTGGTGCAGCTATTCCTCTCTCACTCAATAATTTATAATTATTATTTTCTTATTGTTAATTTCAATTAAAATTTATATAAAGTTTAATTCATTTTTTAAGAGTTAAAAAATAATATTTCAAGCTTATTGCCTTTTTCTAGAGTCAACCCGAAAACAATCTTTTTATATTTTTAATTGTGGACTATTCTCTGGGATATTTGCATCATTTATTACTCATCCTTTTGATGTAATTAAATCTAGTCAGCAATTATCTAAGGATAGACAATCATTTATCAAATCAATAGTTTTAATACAAGAAGTAAGTGTTATTGAAAGTGTTTATAAAAACATTTTTGTTATTATTATTTTATTTTGTTCATAATATTTGAAAAGTAAATCAAACATTTGCAAATATTTGGAAGGGACTAGAAAATGTTTAATTTCTCATGAATTTCCTCAAATTGACTTACATAAATTTGGAAAAATGTTTACTTGTGGAATAAGGTGGGATACCACATTATATACATTTTAAATATCTATACATCATTAAAACGTCTTTTTTAATTTCTCATCAGGAGTGTCTTAATGAAGTTATACTTTATTTAACAATAATGAATCATTATTTATTTTAATCATTAATACTGATTAAAATCACTTATAACTTTAATATTTTTTCAATATAAATCTACAATGTATTTACTTTTTTGAAACATAAATATTAAGAAAGTGTACTTATTATCTATCCACATCAGTAATTTTTCATTAAAATTTTAATTGAAATATAAGAAATTATTAACAAATAATTGTTTGTAATTATCATGATGTTATTTTAGAATTATGGAATTAATGGATATTTTCGTGGACTATCTGTTAGATTAATCCGGCGATCATTAATGACAGCAATATCTTGGACAACTTATGAAATGTTATACACTTATTTAAAAAATAATTGAAAATCAAATTGTTATTATTAAATATTTGTCACATATAAAAATTTATTTATTTATTGTCAGAAAATATTCTTTTTACTTTAAGAAAGAAAAATGTAAGAATTAATAATTAAATATAAAAACAATTGAAAAATTGAATTTTAATATAGAAGCAATAACATTTAGAGATAAACATGATTAAAAAATAAATATAAATACAATTATGAAAATTAATACTTCCTTTATAAAAAAAATATTATATTTCTATCAATATAAATTAACAGTAATTTTGACTAATATATGGTTCTAATTGTTGATTTTGGCAAATTTATCAAGTGTTAACTGTTTGAAAAATTGCAAACCTGATGCACGTTCAATTAGCTCTAAAGGCATCTATAAAAAAAGGTTTATTTTAATAATTAACAATAAAAATAGTCACAATTTTTAACTTATTATTTATTTATTAATTCATCATTGAAGATGATTATACACTAGGGTAAATTGTTAAATTTATTTAATTTAAGGTAAATGAATAATTATTATTGTAACTTTAATAAAATATTTCTTTTTATACAAAAAGCTAAAACTTGATAGGTTATACTTCTTATCATGTTATTTAAATATTTAGGTTTATGAATAATTCAAAATAAACATATTAATTATGTAATATGTTTTTATGAACTATATACAAAACTAATTTAAAACTGAACATAAAGCCTAACTTATACCAAATTCAAAAACTTTTTGAGAGTTCAAATCAATCAGAACTTAATTATATCACTAATTTTGTTGATTATCAAAATTAAAATTATTTTAAGTATACAATCAGAAATTTTTTTTTTTATTATAGTTATACTCGCTAATATTTTAACCTTATCATGTTCATAAATATGTTATCATAAAAAAAATCACCTGAAAATCTTTCAAAGGTATATTTTTTGGAATCACTTGATTGGGCATTATGTAGCTTTCTAAATAGAACTTTGAATCATTTCCTTCAATTACAATAATCTTATAAAAATGTGTTGGGACAGCTACATGGTTATCGCCAATTACTTGATATTTCACCCATAATTTACCATCATCTCCTTTCCTAATACAAATAAATAAAGTCAAAATTAACAAATATATAACTGCAATTAATTATATAGTGTTGGTTCTTAAAGAAAATTTAGAATAACTAGTTTTACTTATAAACCGAGTATTCCTTTTTATTATTTTTTAAATGTTAAATATAAAAACTTTTAAGGTAATAAGTTCAACCTTAACTAGTATTTTAGTTTTTGTAAAAACTTTTATATACAAAAATATTGGACAGTAAAATACATATTTTTATTTAGTTTACTCAAATGTTTACTAGAAAGCAATTGAAAAATTGGTTTAAATAACTTTTACATGAATTATTAAATCCAAAAATTTTTTATGACCCTCTGATATGCAATTTCGTAGTCTTGCAAAAAAATTATTTACAATTATTGTAATTTTTGACTTGAATTTCAGTGTGAATGGTTTATACCCCTTTAAATTAGTGTTAATAGTTGAGTAGACAGGAAAGGATGTATGAATGTAAAATAAATTTCAAGAAAAAGTAATGAGCAAAAAAATATATATGACTTTGATATGCCAAATCTCAATTAGAAATTCTGAATGTCACTATTCATTTTTAAGAATGGAAGTATCCCATATGATTAATATTTTGTTAAAAAATTGTTTATTTTACTTCACATTAAAAAGTTACAAAAAAAAGTTTGTATTAAAAAATAAATAAATAAAAATATTTTACTTTGGTAAAAACATTGGTCCAGAACAAACATAAACATTTTTATTATATCTTGCTTTTTTTCTTACATATTTTTCTAACTGATTCCAAGCATCTCTATTAAACCCATTTCCAACTTGAGGGGCAATATTTGAAAGAACAAAAGTTTGATTTACTAATTCTTGATTAGATTTGTGATTTCCAGCTGCTGCTAAATGACCACGATCAAAGCCACTGTTTTTATAATCCTTATTTGTTGCTCTAAACCAAATGATTAATGAATTGATATTTGCATGATTATTATACCAATGATCGTGCAAATATTATAGTTACGATATTAACCTAAAAAATGGATGGAAAGATGTATCCTCGAAAAATTCACATAATGACCTATCAACATTGGAATTATACTTCACACTTTCAGGTGTTAAATGTTCTAAAACCCAATGAGGTATGCGATTTCTCTGATCATATGACAAAACAAAGTTGCTGTATGACCGTATATTATCCATACCTGGAAACCCATATCTCATAATCTAACAAAATAAAAATCACATGAATTTTTATACAATTTAGGAAGGAAAACTATTTTCTCTAAAATATAATTTTAACAGGAGTATTGTCTTAAATTTTATAATAGAATAAAAAATTATACATGTAAAAATATTTGCCAACACAGAAATTTGGGAAAATTAATTTACAGTACTAATGAAATAGAGACAAAATATAATACAAGCTTTTTCTGAGTAAAAAGAAGTAAACTAAGTAGTTTTTTTAAATTTTACAATTCTAACATTTATATATTAAATTCTAATCTTACTTGTGAAATTCTTTGTTCTTTGAGACTAGTAATTTGACTATCCATAGAAACAACATTATCTGCATTTACAGCATCAAATATTTTAAAACTTGAAATATAAGGGTTTGATGATGTATTAAACTTATTCCACCACATCCCAAAATAAAAACTTGATACACCAACAACAGTTAGTGTAAATGATTTATTTAGAAAAAAAATTTTGAAAAACATTTTATTATAAAAAAATATGTACAGTAAATATTTAAGAGAAACAATAAAATCGACGAAAAAGAATTAAAAATATAAAGTTAGTTTTCATATTCTGAGTGATGTGAATATTTATTTATACCGAAAGATATAATTTATCTATTTTACATTGTAAAAAATATGATAAAATTTTATTTCTTAAAAATATTTATCCTAAAAAATTAAACATTTGTATTGATTTTAACATGAAAAACAACAGAAAAATAATTTATTTTGTCATAAATCCCTTTAGATATTAAAGTTTAAATTATTTTAGGATAATTCTAGCTTTACATATTCCATTTTCGAATTTAAATCGAATGACTTTGATATGTTTGACTTAACATGAATAAACATATTATAATAGTCTGCTAAATAAAATATTTTCTTAGATAACACAGTTATAAATAATAGAAAAATTCTTTATTATCTTAACAGATCCACAGACTATATAGTCTGTGATAGATCTATGTTTATTTCTTTATTTTTATCATTATCAGAGATGATCTTATCATTAATCATTGTCAGAATTATTAAAAACAAGTATTATAAACATTAATTTAATTTTTTTTATTATAAATAATTACAATAATGTATAAGAAATCTATTTAAAATATTATGATTAGTAAACATTATTGATTAACTCGTTTTAACTTGAGAATTAAAAAAAAAATCAATTTCGTTTGTATATCACAACAATATAATATAAACACAGTAAGTCTGCTAATATTGACTATGATTTTTATTATAAACAGTAAAAATGAATACAATTATTTTTAAAGAGATTTTATGAAATTCAGTAATTAGTATGGATTAATTGTTAAAAATTTTTATGAAAATAGTGTACTGTATAACATAACACATTTTTTTTTCTAATAAAAATTTATAGTTTGGATTTTAATGTCTTATAAATTTAAGTTTATATTTTTAAATTCTATCTATTTAAATTAAATCTATTTAAATGAATTACATGTTATGTGTAATATGTTTTTCTGTATAATACTTAGCTTAAATTTTGCTCATTTATTAATAGATTCAATATGCCTTCATACACACTTCTGGAGTATAAATTACGCCGTTATTTCTTTCTGGGAAATGAGCATTCTATTTATGTTCCTCCACAAATCAAACAAAAGATATATCGACAAGAAAACCATAATTACCTCGACGGTATAAAAATTATTGGAAATATTGTAAAGAAAAATAAACCTGAAGAAATAAATTCAATTGTACCAATAATATTAAAAGTATTGTAATATATCAAAAATATATTTATGATAACTTAATATGTTTATTGAAAACATTTAAGGTAAAAAGAGAAAATATACTGACTAATGATCAACATTTAATATTTAGTTTAGCCATTTGTGCTAAATTAACTTTAAATATAAATTGTGTGAAGATGGTACAAGATGCTTATGATGCTGTATCAATAGTTTGTATCAATGGATTACAACTTTTAATGTTTGTACATTTTTGTAAAATTGTAGGACAAATTCTTTATGAGCAAGGTTAACTAAAAAAAAAATTTACCCTATAATTTAAAAATTAATTATAAATTATGGTCAAAATTCTTTTAGGTTTTTTACAAAACAAATCATCAGGATTTAGTCGAGGATTCCGCAAAGCTATTTGTGCTTGGTATTTGAAAAGAGATCCATTAAAAACAACAGAACTGGTTATAAGACATAAAAAATATGAAGGATGGACACATAAAGATATAATGAAGCTTGTTCATATTCACTCTGATGATCCATGTACTAGAATAATGTTATAAAATTTAATATTATCTAGGGGTGACAACAATTTTAAAATTTTAATATCGGCAGGATTTTTTTTTTTTTTTGTAAAACTTCAATACATATATAATATTAAAATACTGTGAATTTCCTTTATTTTTAATCACGAAAACTTAATATAACTTGATAATTGGATAAAATATTAGTTATTTTAAGTTATTTCAAATTAAAGTATTAAAAAAATGGAGGAAATTTTTTAATTTATTCAATATTTTTTTTTAGAAACTGACTATAAGCTATGCATCCATAGATAATCAAAAATTTAATTTTTTTTATTCTATAAGGATATTTAGTGTCATTATATAAATATAGATTATATATTATATAACTAAGGTCTAAACAATCTAAGTATTACAATATTGACAATTAATTCATTAGGTTATCAATAGTAAATATATTTTGCTATTGCAATTACTAGAATAATCGATGAAATATCATTGATGACCCTTATTATCCAGTATATATAATTAGGAATTGTTTTAGGTCATCAAATATATATTACTCACACACTATATGGAATGCAAAAAGTAGAGGAAATGTTCAAATCTAAATTATTAGCAATTCAAGAAGAAAATGAAAAATTTGCTAGAGAACAGTTAACATTTATTTATAATTATTTAAAACAAATAAATAATTTGAAAAAAATGGATGTGGACAATTTACAAAAAGATATTGGTTTAAATAAGTGGGGAGAAGAATTTGAAGTTATTCCACAAAAAATGCTTAACAATTCAAAAGTTAGTATAAATATATAAATGTTAGATTTAATGTTTTTATTTTTTACTATTTTTATATAGATTATTAACTCACTTGTATTACACATGCCACTCAAAACTCTTTTAGACAACACATTTCGGTTTGCAAAAAAAAAGTTATTTTTAAACATAGCTCCACAAGAAGGATTGTGGAACTTCATTTTAAGATTTAATAATGTTATGGAACTCGAAAAAGAAAAAATACATCCCATCGAGGCATTTATTCAGTTTGCAAGATATTCAAGAACAGGACCGTAAGAATTTTTATCAAATTATATTTCTATTAATTATTATTATGATTATTTATTTAAAATACCTATAATAATTAAATTATAATAATTTAAATGAAACATTAAACTCAATAATAACTATTAGCTAAATGTAATGATTATGGGATATATGCAATTATTTAAGAGTTATATTGAGATAGTTGGGAACAAAAAATTATACCCTAAAAATATTGCCACCTTGTACCTTGTATTTACCATGATGTGTTTTTTTAGCTTCGATGCGAAGCTGAGAAGGTATTAATTTTACTATGATGTGTTTTTTTTTTTATTTTTTGTGTCTGTGAACGCTTAATCTCAGCTCTCGCTGGACCGATTTTAATGAACAATATGTCAAAAGATCACAAATCGTATCTAGTCGAAGACATTACCCTCAAAAATTGAAAAAAATTCCCTCGTTCCCCGTAAACGGGGGAAATCCCCCAAAAAATTACAAATTTAAAAATTGCTAATTTTCGATATTTTTTCAATTTTTTTTACTTAAAAGTGCCATAACTTTTTTAAAAATGTTCAAATCAATATAATTTTTTTTTTATAAATATCTTAGTTATTTACCTATCATTTTATATATTTTTGTGAACATTTGACCCTTTAACAGCCCACAGGAAGGGTTTCAAAATGGTAACTTTTTTACAAAAAATTAACTTTTTCAACTTAATCTTTGAAATACTGCGTCCTTTAAACATATGTCAAATTAAAGCTTATGTCATGTACTATAAAATTAAAAAAAAAATTTGTCCTGACGACCTATCTTCTTTGCGCACATGGCTACCGTATTCAAAAATTTACTATTTTTGTGTTAAAATCCTGGGTTTTGTATTTTATTTTATCTTAAAATAACTTATAAGGGCAATACACTGACTTTCATGAATATTTTATAATTTAATTGACATAGAATAAAGTTCATAAGACATAAGAAATTAAACTTATTAAAAATTTTTTATTTTTTTCAAGTTGCAAAAGTAATTTTTAAATTTAAGTTGGCTCAAATAGTCAATTTTATCATGTAACGAAAGCAACGAATAGTTGCCCAATTGGTATCGCTTGTCTCTTTCACGCTTGGTGTACGAGGTTCAAATCCGTCTGTGGCTATTAATATTTTATATTTTTTTAAAAATAAAATAAAATTTTCAAATCATTTGATATTTATCTCATTTAGATTCAATAACTTCAATAAATATAAAGGATCCAATCACTATAGTCTCCCCTTGTGAGAAGAAATTGATATTCATGTTAATATTATTTTATTTTAATAATAATATGTGGTTCTTTTTGTGGCTAAAATTTTTTTTTGGCAACCCTCACTAGACTTACTTTTTTCAACGATACGTCAAATGATTACAATTTGTATTTAGTTTAAGTTATTACTCATAAAAATCGAAAAAATATTTCTTATTCAAGTAAAAAGTAGCTTAACCAGCTTTTTCCATACAAATCATTAATTTCTAATATTCTTAAAGTATTTATTGTCGAATTGGATTTTATATGATAAAAGTATTCAACTACAGAAGTAAATAATTTTACATTGTAATTTGTTAATTTTTTAACTCTATTTGTGTGTGCTACTACCAGTCTATAATATTCAAAAATTTTTCGTAACATGTTGCTATATAAATCATAAATTTAAAAGAAAAATGATTTTTAGTTTCACCTGAATTTAAAGATGGATTTTTACAATTATAATCAAATTTTATAATACGCTCAATTAAGTAAATCTTTTTAACAACTTTTTTTTATTGGTTTTTTTAGATATATAATCATTAAAATTAATTAAATTCTGAATATTTCCATTGTAGAATCTTTTTAAACACCAAAAGTTAATTAGAAATGATTACTATGATTTTTATTTAAGTGATCTATTACGATAAAAATGTAAAAGAAATCGAACTTCTCTGATAAATGTACTGTAAATAGTAATTATAAAATTTCCTGATTGTATATTAATCTTAACAATTTTATTTTTTTCTATTTAATAATGTCAATTTCAAACTTGCAAGTTGAGCTAAAAGTTATGGTAATAATTTCATATTTTTTTATTAAAACTTTCACTTTAAAAGACAAAAAAAGTAGGTTCAAAATGATTACTTTTAACATATTAAAAATCAAAATCAATAATAATTTGAAAACAATTAATTTTAAAAATTATATAATATATAATTAAAAGAATTACTAATCTTGGTATAATTAAGAAAATAGAAGTTGATGTTGCTTTTGTAATTATCCATCAATTTTTTAAAATTAAACACTACCTACAGATTTACATCGAAGCGTTTCTTATGATAGTGATTTTAATCACTGTCAGATTAAATCTATACTGGACCCAACTATGCAACATCCCCACTATGTCACGACCCCACTGTGATGGGTTTTTTTATATATCTATATATATATATTTATATCTATAATTAAAAAATGTCATGATTTACTTTTTTTCAAAAATGAGTTTTTTTTAAAACGCTTATATTAGTTTCACCTGTATGTATGTATGTTTGTAACTCTTCAAACGCCACGCGTTATCGCATATTCCGTCGTCTAGACTAGACTGTCAAAACGCATTCACCCCACCCCACGCCTCGCTCCCCACACGACGGCAACGCTATTCCTATAAAAATTTATTTTTAGTTATCGTACCCGTACACGCATGCTTGTCATCAATATTATGTATATATAAACAAATTTTTATTTTGACTGACCAATACCATCCGCGTACCATACGGCTTACGTATATATTCCTACCGCCGTTTATACCTCAGGTATAACGTTAGTCCGACCCGCAAGCCCACAAAACACGGCTATACCTAGTGCATGATACGTTTACGTACTTAAGTCCCATTATTTGTCGCATATAACTATTAAAATTTATATATTAACACGATTTATTCTAAGAGATATAAAGTATTCATTCCGATTACGAGGGATGATTTCCGTATCGTCATTTTTTGTCACTACCTCCACGTTCCGGGAGTGAGTAATTTGCGCGCCTGCTGCTTTTCTTGGATGTGGTAGCCGTTTCTCAGACTCCCTCACCGGAATCGAACCTGTATTCTCGTTACCCGTTACAACCATGATATTGATAGTAACTACTATCATAACATAAAACTAAAAAGTAAAAAATAAATATAGTTTAAAAAAACTAAAAAAACACGCTTTTAAAGCACATCGAACTAAAAAGTTAAAAATAATTTTTAAAATAATTATGAACAAAAAATACTAGTATTATTGTGATAAAAGTGTGGGTGCTTTGTGCCATATTTTTCGTATATTGAGCGCCCGACGCTTTTATCGCAATAATACTAGTATTTTTCGTTCATAATTATTTTAAACTTATTTTAAAAATTATTTTTAACTTTTTAGTTCGATGTGCTTTAAAAGCGTGTTTTTTTAGTTTTTTTAAACTATATTTATTTTAACTATGTTTTAGTCATTAGCATCTGTTTGTCAAAACAGATGGAGTTATCTTTTTAAAAAAAAATTGAAATCATTACTTATTTTACTAATTAAGTTGAACAAATAATTTCATATATTTAGAGGTAACACTTTAAAGCTATATTATCACTATCATATTAATTTTAATTATCTGTAATTATATCATTATACTTGTTAAATGAATTCATTTATTCTATTTATATATATTACTATAATTACATGGTTGTAACAACTTTCAGCTTCTTATTTATATAATTTATTTTAACTTTAATTTTTTAGAAATATAATTCAAATACAAAATAATATAATGAAGAAACAGGAAAATGAAAATACTAATTTACCAGATGATAAGTTAAAAGTAGTTATTAAGTCAAATAAAAAAATATTAAAACCATTAGTTGAGGGAAGTTCCAATTTAATGAAACAGAATGAATATAATTTCCAAGCTGGACCATCGCATACTAAATTTGAATTAAGTAACAATTTGAAATCAAATTTTAAGTTGAATAAAAGTGATAAAAATTCTGAACAGCCTGCTTTAAAAAGAAAGATTAAAAATGATAACAATAAAAAACAAACTAAGTGGAATGAAAATAAGGTTGAAACCAGTAAATTAAATCTTAAGGACAAAAAAATGACTTACAGTAGTACTCAAAAAGTATCAGATGACTCAAATAATTTGGACAATCTAAGTAAACAACTTGCTGAAGATCTAATTATCCAAGTTGAAAATCAGACTTCTCGGCATACGACAACAATTTTGCTAAAACCCCCTCCAAAGTTATCAGCTTCATTGATTAAATTTTTGTCTGAAGAACTAATTAACAAAACTTTAAAAGTAAATTCTAAACTTAATAATTTTTATTTATTTGTAAAGTTATATATTTAATGATTACTTTTAATTATTTAGATACTAAAACCAACAGGACGTCATATTTTAATATCATATGATAACAGAAAATATATGAAGAAACAAAATTGTGCATATTCACATTTAATTAAAGCTCATGAAGCTGTATCATTGATAACATTATCTATAATTTGGCATGAAAAATCTCAAAGCAACAAACCAATTATAGTAGGTTTAGATGATTCTGGAAAACCTTATAACCCAATTGAAATTGATTACGATAAAAATGTCACTTACTCAAATTTAGAAACTCTTATGTTTAAGGTTGTTATAATTATAAATAAAAATAACAAAAAAAATCTTATTTATTATTGAATTTTTTTAGTCATCTGAAGTTGATGAATATGAAGAAAGAAATGAAGTTATTAATCCTATACACCCTTTATCTATTATGGATTGGGCAAAAGGAAAACAAATGAAATATGATGTGTTTGTGTTTTTGGGAAGTAATAATATGCATTTGAAAAATATTAAAAAAGCTATGAAAGATTACAGTATGTACCTAAAAAAACCAATAAAGTAAGTTTTAAGTTACTGTTAGTATGATTCTTCATCTTAAGAAACAATACATGATGATTTTTTTATCATAAATTACACAATAACTAATAGAATAGAAATAACTGAAATTTTTTTTTTTGGTTACCTCTAATTTTGTATTATATCCCTAGTGCCCTGTAAAGGTGGCTTTAAATTCATAATTGACTATAAACATTGTGTAGCTGTGAAGAAAGACATCATAAAAATGCAATTAGCTAAATGTATTTATAATCCCTCTATATTATAAATGTATATTAATTCAAAAAATTAAAACTCTTAAGTTTTATATGTTATAAATGATTAAAGTTATTCTAAAAATTAAATGCCATTTATTATTAAAATAAAAAGTCCAATATTTTATTAAATTTGAAATATGTGTTCTTAATTGTAATAACAAATTTAACACCTTTACAAGGCATAAGGGATGAACTTAAAGAGTATTACATAGCTAGTAAAATAAGGATAATATGTAATTAAAGGTAACCAAAAGAAATGTTTTCAAAATTATTTTTATTCTGTTAGTAATTGTATGGTTTATAATGAAAAATCACCATATATTTAAAAATTGTAGATTCTCTTATTTTTAGTAGTAAATTAAGCCTATAAGAAATAAAATTATAATAATTCTATAATGAACATACATTATAGAAGAGATAGTAAATTTTTTTTTTTAATATTCTAATATATATACATGCAGTTTTGGATTTTTACATTCTGTCTGTTAATTTTAAAATGGATATATGCTGTATACTCCTCAAAACACCATTGTTTATGAAGAAGTGACGTGTAATTTGCTCTCACTATTTATACATACTAATATTATATTTAAGGTTCTTGAGTAAATTTGTTGAATTAAGTCATTTTTGCAAAATTCAAGTGTTTGATTGTTTATTCAGAGTCTGGTTTTAGCAAAGCCGTATTTAGAGGCAAACTCATAAAAGTAATAGTCCCTCCAAAAATTTATAGAATATATTTATACAATATATAAGAAGCAAAATCTATAGTGTCAACATACAGCCGGTCAAAATTTCTTTTTTTATTTCTTATATTGCTAGATTTTCTTTCATCATTAATATTAATATTATCTACAGCAATAAATAAAAAAATTAAAGGATTTATTAAATTTTACTCTAAGATTAACATGTTCTTATTGGTAGAGCAGTAATATAATGTACTATAATTTATGCTATAATTTTTAAAAACTAATGAGGTTGGAAAAAAAAATTTTGAAGATTTTTTAGTCATCCTGCACTTAAATCTTATATACGGACCTATGTTTATAAATATTACTTATAATGGTTAATAATTACATGATTAGTTCTTTAAAAACCCACTCTTATAATAGTTATTCATAAAAAAAAAGTAATACAATTATTTACAAACATTTACATCATTAAAATTTATGAAAACTAGACTATAAATTTAAAGATAATTTTAGATATTAATATCAAATAATAATGTCAATTTAAAAAAATTAAAATTCAATAATGTAAATTATTGGTGTTAAATATTATGCTCCTCTTTATGTAGGGTTATTGTATGTTGTCTTAACGGTAAACATTCAGAACAAAGTAATTTTGGGAGAAGTAATACATTTTTAGTAATTGGATTTGACAAGAATGTTGGTATGTTAATTCAATCATTCATTAATGAAGAATTTTAAGTGTTCAAGTTCTGAAAAAAATAATATTTAATATGAATGTTAGGGACGTGGTGTGGCGCGGTGGTCACTAGTTGTTGACAAAACTCTATTGTTAAGCCGCGCCTACCGCCGTAAGTGAACGGATGGGTGACCTTGCGTGCACTTCTACGGTGGTTAAAAAGCACCATGTGTCCCAGTGCACAAGGCACCAATGCACTTAAATTTCCCCAGGATATACCAATCCAGTTAGTTCTAACCAACCTAAAAAAATGAAAAAAAAATTTATGTTATAAAGTTATCTTTTACTTTTGTATTTTATTTAATAAAATATTGTATTTAGTTATTTTAATAGTTCTAGTTAAGTGTATAAAATTATGTTATTGTACAAAGTAACTTTTAATATTTTGACAAAGTTGTTTTTACAATATTAATTTAAGTAAACTTTTCTATGACCTATGTATTATATGTTTTATGAATTATAGTTTTAAATGCTTTAAATGTTAACATATTTTAGATTTTAAACCATAATATATATTTTTTAATTTCTGTGGAAAATGAATTTGATTAATTAAAATATATTGACAGACAATTTACCAGTATTTATTTTTTAAAGAAGAAAAATATTTAATAATAATAATGTTAAGATCCCACAATGTATTCTTATTGTTGTATCATCAGTATATAGAGAAAAATACAAGTTTTTTTAACCATTTACCATAAACCATACAAATTTATTGTAAAATAATAATAAAAAATATTGAATTATTCACAATAATAAATCAACTTGTATGTATAATTTTTCTGAAATTCTGTATGATAAGGCCTCCCATTTATAAATCATAGTAACCAATATGAATTGGTGTTAAAATAAGGTGATCCAGAAGTAAATTTTAGGGATATAGCTTAATAAAAATGTCAAATATGTGCCTTAATTAATACTAAGGTTAAATGTGTTAATATGTCATTAAAATTGTAATAAAAGTTAGTAAATAAGTAGGATTTTTGGGAAACACATGAGGTATTAGTACAAAGTCAGTCACAAAAGAAAAGTTCTGGAATAATGGCAAACAAATTATCTCAATATCTAGCTAGCTCTATAATTACATTAAAATTTGATCCCCTAGAACACCGAGAAGATATGAAAAATGTCTTCCCATTATTCTATTATCAAACAAGAATTCATTCTTTAATTGTTGCAACTTCGGTACTATATAAAAGGCTTTTTTCAAAGGCGAATGCTACAATTAATCAATCAAGAAACCGATTAGCAAATTCTTATTTGGAGAAGTTACTCTTCTTGGGAGACATTGGAGGAAGATATATGGTTTTCTTAGAAAACCGTAGTTATAAATAATAAAATAAATTATATACAATTAAAATCAATATTGTGATATTTTATTATAATATATTAATCCATACTTTATTCAATTAAATAAACTACCATCAATTATAATTTATATAAGGATCACAACCTTTGAATAAAATGAGAAATAAACCTTTCTTGTTCTCTTAGAAAATAAAAAAATTGTACCTTCCATTACTTTCGCTTTGTATGAGTGAATTAGCAGGGGGTATCACATAGCTTAGGCAAATGACAAATTATGTCCATAAAGTATGATGATTGATGAAATAATTTATCTACTTTTAATTACGCCAATAATAACACCACGATAAGATTTTTTTTCTTCAGTTGATATTTTGTTTCAATAAATGTTAAGTATCGATTTAAGTGTCCGATTCGATATCAAGTAAAAGTATTGTAGTAAATCATACGATATGATGTCGTCAATTGTTCATAAACATGAAAATTTTTATATGGTACCGGTCTGATTATAGTTTATACATATCAATAAAATAAACAAGTGCAACAATTGTTCAAAAAATACTATCATTTTGGGTCACACCTAAGCACGCACTGATTATAAATAGTGTCTGTCGTATCATATTTTATTTAATATTTTCAGTGATCTATGTATTATTTAAAATGTTATAAATACTTTAAATATAATATTAATAATTTAAGTCTCATAGATATAAATTCTATTAAAACATTGTTCGCTATATTTAAGGATTCTAGTAAATTATTTATTTAGTTAATTTAAATTATAATGAACAATTTTTTTCCTTTTGTTAATAATAACTTGTTAATACACTTATGAATCTAATGCATATATGTTTTTTATAAAGTATAATGAATATCTCAAGATTATTGTCTTATGAATATTTCTTCAATTTTAAGTTACCAAACAATTTTTATGGCTCTATTCACAATGATCAATATCAATGCATCAAAATTAGTCTATATGAAATGTGATGTTAGTATTTTACTGATTACCTTTGTATAGTATGGGCTGTAGCCCAAGCCATTTTGGACTATCATACTTAAAAAAGACCAAGAAGAAAAAAAATAAGTCTAAAGATTCAGGTATTTTTTAACATTATTTAATATTTTTAATTTTATTTAATTATTTAAATTTTAGTAAAAATATTTTTAGAAAAAAAACTACTGAATGATTTAATAAAGAATTATTTATGTTTAAGATGAAGAAAAAAGCGATGGAAGTATGTATGAAAATCAAAATATAGAACAAATACAGTTGACAAGTACACCTTCTATAAATAATTTGTGTGGAATATCTGAATTTGAAGATAGTAGTCCTTTACAACAAAGAATATCTGGTATACAGAATTCTACTTCCTTATTTATTAATTCGTAAGTATTATTATTTCATTTAATTTTATGAAATATAGAGCTATTTAAATGATACAAATGAACAAGTACAAAAAATCTATAATATTTTATAATACATATTTATTATTATTTTATTTAATTATTAATTCTTAATTTACATTTTATAGCTAATCTTACTTTTATTTTTTACTCTAAATTTTGTTTTTAAATATTTTTATATAACTTTTATATTTTGATTTTTGTAGACAATTATCTACTAGCCAGCTTAATTTTTTCAAAATGTTGGATGAAAAAATAGAAATGGTAAGATAAATATTTTGATCACAATTGAAATTGAAGAAAGCCATCAATTAATATATATATAATTGTAACACATTTGATAACTGTAATATTAAGTATTAAATTGATAATATTTTATCAGCTTAAATTAAGTTATGAATAATATTTTTTTTGCATATTGTTTGACCTTTTAGAAAAAAATTACATTTGACTGAAAACCAGATTAGGAAGAGAAAAATACATTAAGACTGTCTCATAAATTTTACATTTCATATTCTAAGTAACATAATTCTGACATGCTTCTTTTTCTTTCAGATTCTACTACTCTCCAAGAGTTTTTGCCAGCATTAACAAATCATTCTACTTGTCTCGATTTTTATACTTTCTCAAATTCTGTACTCCAAAGTCTTCCAAATCTTTTTCTACATAATCAGTCCACCTCTTCCCAGGGTGACCCCTTGGTTTTTTGTCTTCTGGCTTCTATGCAGTACAAATCTACTTGCCTCATCTTTACTCTGTCACATTACATGTCCTAGCCATACTATTTTTTGTCTTCTTATAAACTTATATATTGTTCTTATTTTCAATTCCTCTTAAACTTCATAATTAGACTTTCTACACCACTGACTTCAAAAATTCTTCTTCAAAATTTATTTTCAAACATCTTCAATTTTCTTATTGTAACATTTGTAATAGTCCATACTTTACAACTATATATGAGTATCATCATTACTATTGATGTACACAATTGTGACTTTGTTCAGTTTAATATAAGTTTTGACTTAAAAAACTTAAGCAATTAAATAAACTGCCTTTATTATTCTCACTCCTATTTCACAGGATCAATCATGTTTTGTGTTTACTAAAACACATAAATACTGAAACTCTGACTTTTTAGTAAGGTAGTGTATTTATAGTACCTGCCTTCATTTAATTTAATTGTTTTATTAAATTTACTTTGTCTGCATTTATTTATATCCTATTGTGTGTTGTAATACTTAAGTTATTTTTACTATGTCTTCCAGAGAGTCGCCTAGATTTTTTGGATCGTTTACAAACCCTTTCACATTTATGTGGTACCAGTCTAAGTTTATTCTGCAATCACTTTTTACTAATATTAGTAACTCTTCTTATATTTTACTATCACTTAATAATATTTTAAACACTTGTATTTAATGTAAAATAGTATAATTTTTAACTTGATTTTAATTATAGGGATCTGATTATATTCAATCTATTGAAGAACTACAATTAGAAAAAATGCATCGAACACAAGCAATGTTAGTGAAATGGGAACAAGCCAGAGTTCAAAATTCTCCTAAATCTTATTTAAAAAATCAATCAAATTTCTTACATAATACACTGACACAAGGTTCTAATTCAATTATCCAATTTGATCAAGAACAATATGCATTTCATACTGAATTAATATAATTGAACTATACTAAATGTCAACACAAGAAAGTGTAAGTCTTGCTGTTCTTAATATCTTAAATATTGTTTTAAGTATAGTCAATACAGTGAATGCAATGGATAATAAATAAATAAAGTCACTTATTATCTTATAATTTCAATAATATTATAGTTTCATATTGTCTGTTAATTAGTTACATATCATACAGTAATTTAAAAGTGATTTATAATTGAAGAATTGGTATTAGTTACTTGTTAATTTACCAAAAATCAAAATTTGTTTAAGTACCTATCCAAAAATATATGTTGTGAATAAAGCTAATAGTTCAACAAATATCAACAAGATAGCATAAATATTTATGAAAATTTATGGGAAGTTTAGTATTTTTCTTCCCATGAAAAATGTATTATTATATAAATATGCATGTGGTTTCCATTATTATTGAGAAGCTGAGACAAAATTTTGAAGGGCTAAGGTCCCTTAGTCTTTCCCAATGATGCCAATAAATGTTCAACATAATATATCAAGGTTTAAAAATTTAAGAAAAGTAAATAAGTCAAATATACTTTTATGTACTTCCTTCAGTATTAATTTCAATTCTTCAATTTAAAAAATGATTTTACAAAGTAAAATTGTTACTCGACTATTAAAAAAAAAAAAAATCTGTAAATTAAACTAATAAATAATATATACATTTGAATATATAACTTAAATAGATAGCTTTTATAGCTCTTTACAGATTACAATGTACTTTGTTAAACAGACTTTTTCATTGAAATTTAAAAGTTATCTTGTTTTCTCTACAATATAAAGTTACTACTATAAATAACTTTGAATAAAAATCCAATAAAAAAAAAAAGATTGCATTTACAATCATTCACATTAACATTCACATATGTCAAAATATAATTTAAAACATCCATATCATTTAGCTTCTATATGTCAATTAAATAAAAGAAAAATCTAATTTTTCTTAAACGTAACTTAATTATATAGAATCTAAAATAAAATATTTAACTCCTAGTTGTTGAAAGCACTTCTGTAAAAAAAAAACATTCACAGAAAATTTGTTTTCTAATTTTTTTTCTTGTTTGAAAAATATATATAACTATCTGAATTTTTTTATAAGTGCTATTGTTTAATAAAAAAAATTAAGTCATAACCATCTTGCATTCTAAATATTCATTTAGGAACGCATTCTAAAAAAACTTAAGTTTCAGCTTCAAATAAACTTAATCAAATTTTTTTTTTAAGTTTTAATTTTTATTTATTGAAATTTTACTAAAGCAATTAAAATTTATTAGTCATTAAAATTTAATAAAATTATTTAATTGATGTATTAAATCATAAAATTATATTAATTTTCATTAACAATAATTATAGCAAATAATATTAATGTAGATTCACTACTATGACTGATTCTCAATTACTCTTATGAGTTGTGTCAATAAGTTTAAACATGTTAGTACCTCATAAGTACACATTATTACCTTATAAGTCTTTATATATTCTAGTCATTATTAGTCAATAATAAAGTATTCATTTTTTAATTGAAATTAATGTGTTAATTAAACTAGCAGATAATATGTTATTACAGTAAAACGATCAAATTTTACTCTGATATTTAAAACTTAAGTTTTGTTAATCTTACTATGAATTACCCTATTATTATTAGTAATTTTAGTGGTGTAAACATTACTTGGTACACTAAATCCCTAACTATATCTAAAGTTTTTAATTTTTTTATGTTTGAATATAAATTATAATTAATTAATATTAATATATCAAGGTTGTTAAAACGGATGATTCAACAGATAATTAAATTATTATTATTATTTTTTTTATGTAATAAATATTAAGATTTTATTAATATTTGCACAAAAACAAAATGGTTTCGATGTTGAGAAAAAATATATTTTGATAATAATATATAACATTACTGTTACTTTCACTTCAATTAAATAATATTAAAAATATATGTAATTGTTAAACAATGATTAAATATACCGTAGAAGTTATATTTGGAGTGATTATATTATGATTCAATTATTAAGATGATTTTTTCATATAATTATAATCATTAAGGAGTGTGTGTATATATATATATACAAGTACATATAAAATAGTACAAAAATATTTGATTACTATGCTTTTTAATTCTACTTTTTTTTATTTATATTTCATTAATTTTTTCAATTCATCATAGATGCAACTAGAGGCCCTCTTAGAATTAAGAAAATTATATATATTATAAAAAAAAAAAGTAATAGTCTAATTAAATAAGTGTTTTATTTAATTATAGATCCAAAGATATTCAAATTGCATAAATGCAATTTAAGTAACAATATTTATAAAATTAAAATTTTATTTCCATTGTTTTTTTTAAAAATAACCTAGTTATTTTTAATGTTAGTAAATTACAATACTTATTATAATATCTATACATTAAAAAAATTTTAAAAAAGCATATAGAATTTTAACTATAGATATGAAAGAATTCTAATAGTTGATATACCAATTTTTAAAATTGATATTTGATACATTTAATATGAAAATTTGTGATCTTTTTAAATTAAACATTAACCATTCCTTACTTAAAAAATAGTTCTATTACATTTTATAATTTATTCATAAATTCCATATCCCCTATATATGAATTAATGATATCTATTTAACAATAAAACATGTTCAACATAAAGAAATTTTGAACTCTATCCTAGCATATCTATTAAAATATATTTATATAATTTTTTTAGAAATCTATGGAATTAATAATTTTATTTTAGGAGAAATGTAAAAAAAAAAATTATTAAAATTTAGTTGCACTTTATGGAAAATTGAAAAATAACATCAACTTCTGTTACTTTACCCCAGACCTATTTTATTATAATCATTATGATGTAATATCTACTTTTTAATCTATTAGGTTAAACAACGGCTGTGAGTTTAATTTTAAAATTGTCCAGTTACTTAATTTATATACATGTAAAAATGTTTGACTGAGTTTTTGTGTCCTAAATACTTAATTTTATATAAAACTAAATCTTTGTATATAATTATAATTAAATGACCATCCTAACAATATTTTAATTGTTGTTGTAATTATATTTTAGAATTTTTTTGTTAAAAATTAAGGTTTTATTTGTAATTAAAATGAAAAATTGATAATTGTGTTTTATACTTTAATTATATGTTTAATGTTATTTTTTAAAAGCTATTGCTTGTGCCAAAATTGAACAGAAAAACCTATATAGCTCATGCTACAGAATCAAATTACTAATTTACACACATAAACATGATACCTTACAGACAAAACTACTGATTGACTGATCTGTGAATTTGACAGTTTAATCATCAATTTGTTTGTTTTATTCATGATTATTAAATTGGAAAAAGACACTAAGTCAAAAAACTAAATTTTCAAGAGAAGCATAAAGTTTTTAATTTTATTTAATATTTAAGCTATCAAGTAATAACTAACATGATTAATTCTTGTATTAACAATAAATTTAATAACAAATAAATATCTTGTAGTATAAATAACAATTTCTTTGTATTTAAAATAAGTTAATTAATAAAAAAATTAACTTAAAAAAGTATGAGTTTTGCCAATACTATTAATTAATAGAAAATTATATTAAAGCAAATAAAATAAAATAATTGTTTAAGTATAATATTATTCTGGTCGTATGTAAACTTCCATCAAATTATTTGTGTTTAAAAGAAATCCCCTAAAATTTGAATTGGTCTCTCATTTTCCATATATAGTACTAAAAAATATTTGTATAATGTAACTAGAATTTGTTAAATTAAAACAAACAAATAAATAAACTCTAATTTTTAAATAAATTTTATATAAAAATCTCTGAAACAAAGATACTTTTTTTTAACTAAATTATAATTTAAAATAAAATAATTTATTTTATTTTATTTTACATTCTTGTGTATTTACTATATTACAAAACCTGGACGCACTCCCTAAGAAAAACCAGATGATGAACTTTCTGTTCAGATCACGTAATTTTCAAAAATGTAAACATACCAAAATCTCCTATGATTAATATTGCCACTTATAGGAAATATAGTATGAAAAATATTGTTTTATAATTATGCATTAATGACTTTTTGTTTGTTATTATGTCTGTAATCACATAAATTTCACTATCTAGCATTACCATTCGTACAATAACTATCGTATAGTAGAAAACGATAATTCTCTAATTTGCTATAACAATCCATAAAACTTCATAGATTGCATGTCACTATAGCAGTCACAGGCTCCCAGCTGCCATAGTGGTTAGCAACCTATCCATCATGTACCTTTATTGTTTTTTTGCTCGCGATAAATTTTTATCTTATCTATTCCATAGATTATATTATCTTACGTACTAATGCAGTATTAGTACGTAAGATAGGGTTCACTTGGAATGTTTTTTAATTCATGAAAGTTTTTCAAATTTACTAAAGCTTTTCAGTTCCGTTTCATCTTTGTGTTATTGATGTACCCATTATATATTTAAAATTTATTTATTTATTGTTAATTTTAACCCAACCAGTTTTTTTGTGCGGTTTGTTTTTAAATTATGAACAATATAAATGTTAATCTCCAAACATAATTGTAATTAGATCACATTTAATGCAAAAAGATAGACAATGGGGACTATTCATATAGCAAAGAAATGAATCAATCTTCTTTAACTATTTATTTTGTGAATTCAAAAGCTTATAATTTTTTTATAAAGAAAACACTTTCTTTACCAACAATAAATACACTGAAACTTATAACTTAAAAATTTGAAATTCTTCTGGGTCTTAATGATTTTTATTTAATTTTCTTAATTTTAAAATTAAAAATTATACCACTGAAGCATTAAACTAAGGTGAGTCGCAAGTATATATTTAGAGTGGCTCTTATTTTATTAACTTTCATTGATCGATCTCCATACCCGCCAATTTTGTTTTGTATTATTTGACAGTTATTTGTGTAAAATTTGGTTTTGATAACTTACGGTTTTGATTATTGTTTTGAAAACTAAACCACTTAGCGTAACAATGTATAGAATATAAATTATAGATTTTAATATTTTCTTCTAAAATGGTATTTACAAAAATTTTCTAAAATTATTTTTACTTGCTCAAAAAAATAAAATAATAAATTTATTTTTTGAATATAAATCATTCTTAATTTTCGAAATAATAATTTTACAACAAAATGTTTCGTAAAAAAAATATGTAAAGTTAAATTTTCTAAAATATTGGTCTTATGTAAAATTATAGTCAGATTTATAGTTTTGCTGTTTAAATAACACAAACGATCTAAATAGGATTGTTTAAAACTGTTTATTCAGGTTACTACGATTATAAATAGGATACAATTAATAATAAAAGAAATTAGTGATGGATATTTTGACATATTTTAAACTATCGATTAACTATTCGAATTGTGTTTATACCACTGAATATTTTATTTTTAGCATAAACTATCAAATATTTTCTATACTATTCGAATATATTGTGTAACTATCGAATATTTTTACTATTCGAATAGTTCGATAGTTATTCGATATTTCTCATCACTAATAACACCCTGTATAATAAGTCTAATCGAGTATTAATGACATGTACTAAAATATATAATTTTTTTTTCACAAAAAATAATTAAAAATTGCAGTAATGAAAAAACACAGGAAAATATTTTTAACAATATGTCCAAAAAATAATTTTTATTGCAGTGTAATTATAATAAACATAATTAGTATTCAGATGCAGATTATATAAAATCTAATTATGTAATCTGTAATAGAGTGTAAAAGACTAGAGGTCACGATTACACGTGTAATGAACTACACGGGTACTCGTGTTTTTTTCTATGACAGGGTTAAAGTCCGTGTAGTAAAAATATCCGTGTATACCCGGGCATTTAAATACCCGTGACCTTAAATAGTTATATATTTAATATAATATATATATACAGTGTTCAGTAAGTCAGGAAACGGGTTTCTATTGTTCTCATTGTTACAAAACCCGTTTCCTGACTTATTGAACACCCTGTATATACAATGAATGCATGGGTATTAAATACGCGGGTATTGTACATTGTGTCTAATGTAAGTATAACATGATAAAAAGTAATCGTAAAATGAAAAAAATGGAAAATAAATTTTAGCACTCATATTAAATGTAATGTAACTCGAAAAATATTTGTTTAAATGAAAAGATATAAAATACCATTTTTGTTTAAAATTGCCTTTTAAACAACTTTTGTACGAATCTTTTTTTTGAAAGTTAGATATTTTTTGAGAAAATTAAAAAAGCTCATATTTTTTAACTTTTGCGAGGCTGTAAAAAAAAATCTCAATTCCAATCAATGAGGACTTTTAGTATGTCAATATACATATCTTAATTCAACTTTTTAAAAAAAAAAATTTGGTTGGGAATTTTTTCTGCTATTCGCCAAAATTACTCCTTCATTCATTAACTGACCTATAGTACAAAATTCTGTAGTAGCTAAGGTATTTTTAAAAGTGCTATGAATTGTTGATAAATATTTCAGAAAATCAGCAACACTCTGACTTAAAATTTGGGCTGCTAAACATACATTCATTAGTTAACATAGCACCAAGAACATTGCAAATTACTGTATTTATGTGTGCTCCAATAAAAGTTATTGAATTAATTTTGACATAATTATCTCTATGTAATATAAAAGCAAGTAATATTTTTGTAAAATGCATAAACAATTTAATGTATACCTACAGTATACACTATATACACGTACTCTATATAAACATTATATCTTATTACAAAATTAAAAAAAAAACCCAGCACAGTGGGGACGTGGCATATTTTTTTTTTAATTTTGATGTCTGTTTTTACCGTGAAGACAAAATAAAGTACGAAATTATTTTTTTTCCATAATAAAGTATATTACATTAGATTTAATTTTAGATATATATAAAAGTGTTAGACTTTCCGGAACAATTTCAAAAGTTAAGTTCAAAAAGTTCTACTTTCCATATGCATTTTTCAGATTTGAACCCCCTCCCTATATAGGGAAATGGTTTAAAAAAAAGTATGTCGAATGAAAGATGTATTTAAATACTACTTCTCATGAAAAAATTTTATTGATCCATAAATTTTTCAAAAAATAATAGCATAATAAAGTTAAAAATTTAAAATACAAAATCGAGAATTTTCACACAAAAATAGCATTTGGTAGTCATTTTCACCGTGAAGACAAAATAGTCCAACATTTTTTTTTCCATGATTAAGTATATTACAATAGCTTTAATTTAAGATATATATAAAAGTGTCAGTTTCTGGAACACTTTCAAAAGTTAAGTCATTTTGAATCCCCCACTGTGGGCTGATAAAGGGACAGATTTATAAAAAAATACATACCAAATGATAGGTAAATACCTCACGTATCTATAAAAAAAAATTATATTGATTTGGTTATTTTTAAAAAATTAATGATAGATTTAAGTTAAAAAATGGAAAAGATATCGAAAATTAGAGATTTTTAAGTTTGTAATTTTTTTGGACATTAACCCATTTACGATGAAAATTTTTTTCAATTTTTATGTCTTCGACTAGATACGATTTGTGATCTTTTGATGTATTGTTGAAAGAAATTGGTTCAGTGAGAGCTGAGAAAAAGTGGTAACAGACACATTAACAAAAAGAAAAACACATAATCAAATTAATACCTTCTCAGCTTCACATCAAAGCTAAAACAGGTCTAATTATTTTAAAAGTATAATAAAATTTTAATTATCATTAAAATATCTGACATTTTTATAATTTCCCCAACTAGTTTATTATATTTTTTCAGATTGGTAGCAACCATGAGGAAAAGATAAAAGTTTAAAGTTAAGTTTTGTGTCTGTAACAGTAGGTACAGATATGAATAGACAAAAAAAACACATAGTAAAATTAATACCTTCTCAGCTTTGCATCGAAGCTAAAACAGTATCTTAGGCGCTTATCACAATTAAAATGTAACAAACGGCCTCAATTTCATATCAGTTCAGGACCGCGAAAACACAAATACGAATGTCCTTATCACATTTATAAGATCTATGATTATATTATATTAAATTATAATTTTGATAAGTACATGGTTCAAAACACGTGATAATTAGGTTGGCAACATATGGAGATAGTGTACATTCTAACATTGATAATTCTCCACATGAAGTAGTTGAAAATGTGCCTTAATAATATTTGTAATTTAGTTTAATGTGTATAATATTGAAAATATTTGTTCTTTATTGAAGCAAGTTGTTTTTCTTTGTCTCTTTCATTTTTCAAATGCATATTATAATGACTTCGAAAAAACAAAACAATATTAAAGACTTATTCAATAAAGAATTTGATTTCGTAAGTACTGTATTAAGCCAAGTGAAACTACCTCTACGTGTTGAAGATTCAGGTAAAAGACATGAACCATCACATTGTTCCAATAATTAAATGAACTTTATCCAATATAATTAAAAAAATTGAATTTAAACACATATTTGCTTAAAAAATGTTTTTAGATATCTATTTAATTCTGTATTTTATTTCCCTTATAGTTATATTTTAAAGTAAACATATTACTCCAAATATACTTAAATATATTATAAATTTACATAAATTTGACATATTTATCTTTCAACCATATCAAACTACTTAACCAATTTAATTTAAACATATAAAATATTTACTAAAACCAGATAACTTTTTATTGATATTGAATACATAATATAATAATACATATTTATAATTATTTTATTTAAGTATTTTTTATTAAAAAATGAAGTCAATAAATTAAATTAATCGTCTTGAGTATAATTTATATATTCAACCTTGTATGAAATGTTTAGATGAACATATAGTTCAGCTAAACATTATTTTGGCGATTTTTTTTAAAAGTAAATTTAAATAGAAATTATGTTATTAAAGTTAATATTTGAGTTTTTGTATCATAATTTAATCACTTTTGTTGTCAATAAATTCCATAGTTACCCAAAATCGTTTCCCTCTCTGTGCTACTCGTATATGCTTAGAACTTTCAAAAAGTAAGACATGAACCCAATCCAGTTAAAATATATTGTTTAGTTTACTGTATTAAGAAACTAGTCAAAGTAAAATATCTTCAAAATAATTTAAATATCTATATGCATATTTGTTTTCATAAGATACTATCATTTATATTCATTTTTAACAATATTTATTTATTTAATTTTATAATAAGATAAATTACTTACTATATTTTTTAGATTCTGAAGAAAGTGAATGTAATGAAAAAAGAAAAAGTAAATATAAATCTTTTAAACTTTTAAATTACTAAATAATTTATTATCAATCATAATAACTTTTCATTTCAATTTTATACTTTTGTTTTAGTAACATAACCATTGTTTGTTTTTTTATTGTTAGAACCAATTCTAGCTAGTGATGCAATAAACAGAGCTCAAAGTTTGGATGAACTTCATACACGTTTAGCTGCTATTCGAGGTATTTATACAATTTTATATTCTTAGAAATGTTATCCATTATATTTTTTATTTTTTAGAAAAAAAATACACTTACAGAGGTAAAATCATCAAAAATAAACTTCAAAATAAAATTAAAAGAAAGAAAAAGATAAATGAAAAGTTTAAAAAAGAAAAATATTTGATCCAAAATGAAAAAAAGACAGAAGAAAAAAATCCAATTGTAAATGGCAAAGCTAAATTAATTTTTAACAAAGTAGATTTTCTTGGAGAAAAAACAGGAATATCTACAAAAACTAATACAAACACTAAAGATGCCTTGAAGGTATTAAAATCTAAACAACAATTATATAAAGAATTAGAAAAATCAGGTGAAGCTGATAAAGCTCATCAATTAAAAACACAAGAAGCATGGACTAATGTTTTAGCAAAAGCTGAAGGTGCTAAAGTTAAAGATAATGTTGAACTTTTAAAAAAAACTGTTGCAAGAAAAGAAAGACAAAAAAAAATTAGCAAAACAAAATGGGATGAAAGGGCACAATTATTAGAAAAAAATAAAAAAGAAAAACAAGACAAACGCACAAATAATTTATTAAAAAGAAAACAAGATAAAAAAGAAAAAATCAAAAAGAAAGCAATAAAAAAAGGTCGTTATATTCCTGGTATTAACTAGTTAAAAAAATAATTGTATAACCAATATTTATATATTATGAATATACATAAAATATTTGATTGTATATATTATAAATATAACCTATGACAATTGAAAAAATTTCCTGAAATTATTCATTTCTTGGTAAACCACCAAAATCAAACTATAATTAAATGAAGGAAATTATCCAAATAACTCATGTGTTCACTCATCCATTGAACTGGTGTATTACTTGGTATACATATTCCATGTGTAAAAATATTATCTATATATAAACATACAAAATGTTTAAATTAATATAAATATATTTTTGAATCAGAATTGGTTTAAGGTGCTGCATTTTCCTGTATTTTAATCCAATATAAAATTATGGATTAAAAATTTTAGGAGGTATTACATTTTATTCCTGGAAGGTAAAAACCCTTTGGCCAGCCCTAATTAGATTATTGAAATTTAATAATTAATAATATAAAATTACATTTTTCTAATAATGGATAAATAGTTTGAACAAGTTCATTTAATGTCAAATAATTTCCATCTTCTGTAAGTGGTTTAACCAATGACTGCATCATGACTAATGAACCAGCATGGTAAAAGTGTATGGGTATATGTTTGAAGCATGCACCATCAGTTGGCTCCATTAGCTTTTTATTTTCTGACCAAAACTGATCAAACTTATCTATTTTCAAAAAATAGTATTAATAAAATCTTTTTAAAAAAATATAAATTTATAATATTGTTATTAAGCTAAATAATTGAACTTTAATTGTAAGTTGAAACATTTTAAATGTGAAAAACGAGCAAAAAATTTAAATATAAGATATATAGATATTTAAGTAAGATATAAGATATAAGTAAATTTTTTACTTATATCTTTTAAATTAAATATTATAATTATATTAAAATGAGAAGTATTTTTATAATAGTATTATATTATTACCATTTATTAATCCATTCCACAGTTGATTATGTTGATGTTTTTGCATTGTTGAAAAAATTTGACTTTTATGTTTCAATGTATCAGCTTCTTTCAAACAAGACATGAAATTTGACTCAATAACTTCTCTATAAAGAATTTTATGAAAATATTAATTTGATCTAATTATTAATACTGACTGTTGATATAGAAAACTAACAGGGCTGTGCTATTAGGAAATCACACCCTTCTACTCGATAATATTAAAAATATATTTAGCAGGAATTATTTTTTTCAACCCCTCATGTTTTTAGCAATGGGACAGCGCTAAATACTAGTAAACTTAAGTTTAACAGGCTATATTTCATGATTGAAATGTAAGATAGACAATTTGTAATTTTAAACAAAAATAATGTAACATGGAGATAAAAATAGTTTAAAGTTAATCATGGAAAACTATTTTTTTCTTTAACTCTATAAATTGATTTCCTTTATTCAATAATAGCCATATTTAGACCACCTCTAGTAAACTCCAACCTATATGACTTGAGTTAGGTTGTTCTTAAATTCAGCAAAAAAAATTAAATTATTTTGTAATTACCTACAAGAACATCGTATTAGCTGATCTTCAGGGAAATTATCAAAATGGACTGTTATTAGCCATGGTAAGTTGACTGGCCTATCATTAAAAATAAAGAGATCATAGAGAACACCAATAGGATAATTCCTAAAAAAAGACATGTAATTTATTAATAACTTTTTATAGTACAATATTCGAGCACGTAATATTAGATGGTGTCATGCTACTTTTATTTAACAATATTTTATTATATACCATTTCAGTGGAGTATTATTATATTCCAACCACATTTCTAATTCTTGTTTTTCAGGATCTATATGTTTCACAAAATGTTTTTTGACCTGAATATAATGATAAATTTTCAGAATTTAATATTATTGGTAATGTGGTTAAATCGTAAGTTTGAAAATATCTTACTTTATCACATACTAATGGAAAATAACTCATCCTTGGCACCATTAAATATATAGGTTCAGGATTTTGTAACCCATGAATTTCTTGTTCGTTTAATTGGAAACATACTGCTAACTTCCCATTCCATAAATGATGGAGTATTTCGGTATCATTAGCCATTAAATAAAACTTAAATCAACTTCATTTTATTTGAAAACAAGAACGAAAATGTGTTAACGTCATATTTAACTGATTATAATTAACAACACGGACATTTTTGTCTTCAGACACAGCCTAAATAAAATTATTATTAATGAAATGTTCTAATCAGCTGTTATCACATTATATTTTTTTAAGGTGTGATACAGACATTGATTAATAAACAAAAAAATATACATATGTTCCTTGAACACATAAAATTTAAGATATTTTACAACCTATTAACAGTTGTCTTTTTAAATTCATTTGTAAATTGAATTGGTTGTTTTGTGAATTCAGTACTCATACTTGGTAATAATAGTGCGTTTTAGTAGTATAATTAATATTATTTCTTGATTATCATATAAAATAGTAATAAAAATACCTTTCCTCTAAGTTTAAATTGACCCTATTATTTACTATTAATAATAGTCCACTAAACATTAGATGTTAGCTAACATCCTAGGGATGTATATCTTAGGTTTTAAACAAATATTACATTACATCAATAAGATGTCTTAGGAACATTTAATTTTTTTGTTGCTACTAGATAAATAATCAACAGCCCCGAACGTTTAACTAAACGTCCTATTAACATAATTCTAATATATGACTAGGCGCATTATATTGATGTTTTCCTTATTATAACTCTGCGAACTAGATTTTTCCAATTTTATTACAATAATCGCCATATTTTGTTTCATATTTTTTAAAAGTTATTTTTGTGTAATACAATTTAAGCCAAACGCTGACACTCCTTCTCATTCAATAAAAGGACTTAGCGTTCAAAAGAAATACAGCTCCTAATTATGTTCAAGCGTGTAATCAATTAACATTAAAGAATTAGATTATCTATATATTTCATGTATTTTTTAATGACAGACGATTATCATAAACCATTATTTAGTAACATGTTTAAGAAGACTAAAAAATCTAACATAAGTTTGCCTGGGGAACTTACATATAGTTATAGTAAAAATAAAATTCTGATTTAGAGGGTATTGATATAGGAAGACTCAGTTTTCAAGTTGCTCTATGCTTGCTTAGCGCTACATGTAACAAAATATATAATTGAATGGGTCACATTAAAAACGACGAAAATCACCAATTTTACAATAATAAGTTTGTCTAATTTGAAAACTACATACACTTTAATACGTATTTTATTTAAATATTTAATTTTTTTTATATAAAAATATTAATAAAAAAAGGAGAGTGGGATAAATTTTTCGGAAAAATCTCATTTTGTGTGAGAAATTTACATTTCTATTTTTTTTAATTAGACATTAATTGATAAGTTGTCGTACAAATACAAAATAAGTCAAGCTATAAATTATGCTAATTATTTTTTTTATAACTACAGAATGATTCTTACAATATTAGTCATTTGATTTCTGTTAAAATAATAATTATATTAAGAAAATTCAAATCATATATATCAATTTATATACAAATGAAATTTCTTAAAGGGCCATATTTTGAATAAGGCAATAGTGGTAATCGCCCTTGGACTAGCGCTATACATATTTAATGAAGCCGCTCTTCCAAATAATAAAAATATTGCGATATCTAAACTATATGTTTATAGATTTATTTTTTGTTTAATAAAAAAAATATTTAAGTTACTTAGATAAGTTAAGTTAAATTAGATATTAACTCAAAGTAGATATTTAAGTTACACGAAGCCGCGGCTTTATAAAATATGTACAGCGCTATTTCAGGGGCGTTCGTCCTTATCACCCTCTCCAAAATAAGCCGCGTTTTACACAATTTTATCAGGAGGCAATTAGACTATATTTAAATTGTTTTAGAAGAAAAAGATTTCCTCCCTTTAAATATCAATGCATTACATTACTGCAATACATAACGTGATCATGATCACTCAGATTTTACTTACTAAATGTAAATGACAGGTATTTATTGTCCGTAGTAATTGAATACACAATGTATAATGGCAAAAATACAATTAGGACAACTATTAAACCGGTTAATATAGTGACAACTGCAATTAAGACAGTTAGAATTATTGAATATTCGGCTGACCCAAACATTTGTTTAGTTATTCCAACTGTTTTTATTAGAGTTGTTACTACATTACCCGTTTATTTTTCAGTACAGTATGATTCTATTAATATTATGGATTTCTTTTAAAATAATAATTATTCTAAGAAAATTCTTTCACTCTATCGGCCTCCCCAAAATACATTCCTATGGGTGTAAGTTTAAACATAATAATCTTAAACATGTCTACTTGAATAAAAAGTGAATTCTCTCCTAACAAGAATTCTTAGTATATTTCTATTAATAACGTACGTTTTTCAGTAACGTTACTAGCAATAAATAATGTTTAATAGCATTACAAATTACACCAATTTCTGTAAAAATTTTTTAAGGTGAGTAACAAAGATATAATAAATCCATTAACTTTTGATTCAATTATAATTTTGTTAAGTTTTTTTTTTTAATTGCCTTCTTAAAATTACATTCTAAAAATATTTTTTATTGTTTATAAGAAATTAATCTCATTGATAAAAAAGAAATTTAAATGTTTTTTGTTTCAATATTTAAAAATAGCCGTTTTTAACATCTTACAAAAAACTTTTAATGGATCGATATCAATTTAGATGAAGTACTCAATGAATTGAAAGCATTTTAATACATAGAGTGGGTATGGGCACGGGCAGGTACAGCTCGTTCTGATGTATATTTACAATACATAATCCACCTTTGTTCCATATCTACTCTGTTTTAAAATTATTTTAATTAATTGAGCACTTTTCCTAAAACTGATATCGACCCATTTAAAGTTGTTCGTAAGAATAGGCCTAAAAAACGGCTAATAATAAAAATATGCTTTGAACGTAGTCTAAAAAGGCAATAATTATTAAAAAAACTTCCAACGAAATGATAATAAGATCAAAAGGTACTGGATTTGTCTTATCTCCGTGACTCCTCCAGTATACTTACAGATTAATAGATCCAATAGAATCACACTTGTAAAGACCCTACTCTTAAATAGGTTCTACATCACAATTTAATAGATTATTAGAGAGTAGAATCGTCTTTTTTTTAGATGTTTTCCCTAAATTTGGAATTTGAAGACAAACAGTCTCGTGGTCAAAAATAATTATGACTTCCTCTTATAATTTAAAATGGTTTTGCTGATTTCCGTCCAAAAATTATTTGTGTTTATGATATGTTATATTTAATTATAAATATATATATATGTATACTTGTATAAGTGATTATTACGAGTAATTCTTAATTATGTGTACATATAAATCCAATATATATTTTGCCCAATTACAATTGTGGATTAAAACTCCAGGTTAAAAAAAGGTTCTTGGAATCCTAAAAACCTTTAGAGGACACCGACAACTTGCATCGAGACAACAGTGTCGTAATTAGGATTTTATCTTTAAGGAAATATACAAAATAAATGTTTTATTTCCTTCACCAAACAAAAAAAAATTGGATCTTCGCCATATAACTATTTTTCCAAAACTGTCTAAGATACGGTTTTCACATCATCTTGAACATTTACGTTAAACTTCATTAAAATATAAGTTAGTCAAATTATTGGGTCGTTTCGTTTTACAATCTTTAAAAAAAATCAAAAGCACGGCGTTAACTATTTGTAGACATACTTTATGATGGTTTAAAACAATTAAAACTTTCAGATGGTTCCATAATCTTTGTCCTTGAACTGTTTTTATATTGAGTACGCAACGTAGGCGCAAGTTTAGGGAGTTTTAATAATAAAATTAGTTGTACAAGGCAGTTAGATACAATAAACACCTCTTAAGATTTTTTTGAAGTTGTGCCTATGGTGCATAATATAACTATAGTTGTGTTTGGCCATTTCTCATCGTCCTAGAGGGACTTGACACCTCCCTTCAAAAATTTTATTTTGTTTAATAAACATACTTTTTTAAGTGACGGAAAATTTTATTTTATTCTCCTAAAAAAATTTATCAAATTTTACACCTGTGTCCCTTTTATAATAAATACTCTTATGTTAATACTGTTTTGTGAAAAATTGTTAATACACCATTGTCAGTACATACTTAATAGTAAGAAGATACTGGTTTAGTAGTACTTTAATAAACTACTAAATTATATTTAAAGAAAAATGTATTTTCGTTAAAAAATATAACTCTTAAAACTCTGTCTTGATAATAGTACTTACTCAGTATATTGAGTAATTTACATCATGATGCAAATAAGTTTCTTATACAATGTATAGGTACATATAAGTCACTTACATGTATAATATACATATAATAGAATAATTTATGGTTGCCTCACATGTTTTGTATTGTTAATGGTCAAGTATAGATAATTATGAATATAGATGTGATGAATGACATCGTGTGCGTGTCGGTTGGTTTGATTTACAGTGGGTGGGTTCCTAGAACTTTTCCACCTCCCGCGAATTTATTGGATGAGTTACTATCTGTTAGTTGCTAAGACGCCTATCGTTTTTAAATTTACTCTACACATGTTGATACAATATACAATAAGTTAAATCTAATGCTATAAATAATAATTATAATGCTATTGATTGTCAATAGCTCTCAAATTGTTCAGTTTTGTACATGGAGTTTAGTATATTTGAAAATTTAATTCGAGTATGTTTTTGTAGATTATTAAGTTTCAGTAATAAGGTTTATTAAGAGTTTAATACTTCAAAAAATATTCAACTTCACACTGACACTAAAAATTAATTAATTTTAACGACTACTTAGAAAGATTCATTCTAATTATATTGCGTATTTGGTAGACACTTTACGTGAATCGATTAAACGGTACGCTAATAAAAAATGTTAAGATCAGAGCAGTAATTGAAAAACGCATACAATGTATTTTTTGATTCGATAAAAGAATGCGTTTTAAACTGAATAGCACTACGATGCATACGTAGCATGCATTCTTTTGTCCTGTTGTCCCCTCTGCATACACAGCATTTTCGGCCGGCGGGACGGCACGTAATTATTATAATTACCGCCAAAGATCCGGAGTACGCGCACGAGTGACTTTATTGGTGCGCCGATGTCTGGATGAATGCCATTGGTTGGTTACCTTACCGGGTGGGGTAGGTGGAGAGCGTGCGCAGATAGGGTAACGCCGAGTGCGTACGCTCGTCGCGGCCTCCGAACGCCAACCCGCTGACTATACGTCCCACAGCGTCTTGTATAGTCTTTAGCCGTAGGTCCGTTCTGTGTTGTGCGTTTGCGTCCGTGTCACCCACCGCCCGAACCCACCCGTGCAACACTTGTGTCCTGTTGGCGGTCGAAGTGGGGACTACGCCAGCTCTGTACGCCGTGTGTTTGTTGCTGTATTGATATTATCATCGATGTCGTCGTCGTCGCGAATTATCACAGACGCGACCGTTCATGTTTAGATACACCAAATCATAAACACAATTTTTTTTTTTACTAGTCTGCGCAAAGGTAGTATCGTGTTACGTTCCACAGAGTTTTCAGCCAACGTTCATCTTACAATTTTCCGGATAACTGTGTTTGCGGAGGTGAGTGACGACTGTACTAACTAGTTATTACTTAACTAATCAATTATCTACATGTAGACTACTTGATTAGTTATAGTTTTGCTAATACTATAGCGAAATAACTTTGCGTTGTTCATCAATTGTTCCATTTCGATGATTCCAGAAGTTCTGTTGCCTTCTTCTAAAATGCTGTCGTACATAACAGGTTAACAGTGACCGTAGTATTGAATGTGCGTGTGTCGTATGTTAATGCATGTTAAGCCTAGAAATGAAAGTGGTCGTTACTTGTAATGATATAAATTATTAAACAGCTCTCAGCTGGGAGATAGTGACCTATTTTATTTATCCGTTTACATTGTATGTCCAAAATCCTTATCCTTTTTATTTATTTATTTTTAATGATTTCACAGCTTAGTATGCTTTGATGTTTTTTAATTTTATTTTTGCCTAGAATTATCTATGATTGTGCATGATTAATTGATATTATATTTGTTGTAATAATATAATTAAACCCTCTAATAAAATCTAATTTTTCTGGAATTAATACTATTTTTTAAGTAAAATTTTTTAATAATAATAAACTTGTAAATCAAGTTAGCTGTTTACAATATTATGAAACATATATAAATACTTGAATATCTAAGAATATTTCTGTTTATCTATTATGCAAAATGAGTAGACCAAGTAAAATAGAAACTAGACTCTTTTTATTTCATAGTTTATCCAAACTTATAATACAGTTAAACTGATGCCAGTTTATTGAATAATGTACTTCTAATAAATTATATAATATGAAATTTAAAAAAATTAATGTTAACATAAATATTATGTGATTATTTAGATTCTTTTAAAATATATTTAGTATATATCGTTGTTAATTTTAAGAAATCAAGTATGAATAGAACACTATGAATGTTTTTTTATAAAGAATCAATGTTTACTATTAAAAAAAAAATTATTCTTGTGAGATATGACAAAAAATAGTATTGTCCTGTTTTAAAAATAAGATATGGCAGTTACAATTTGTATAAATTTTGTAGTTTTTTTTCTATTAAAAATTTATTTGATTCTGTAGTTTGTATTATCAAGAATAATTACAAATGTCATTGTTAATCATTTTTATTGTACTTTTAGTTTACATGAGCAAATTAAAAAATGAGTGAGGGGTCGGCACAACAACAGCCTGCCACTGATGTTCAACAAATGCAACAATCACAGCAACAACAGCAGCAGCAACAGCAACAACAAAATCAGCCACAGCAATCTCAACAACAGGCACAACCCCAACAAACTCAACAGATGCAACAAATGCAACAGCCACAGCAAATACAAGTTATGATCCAGCAACCTCAGAGTCAGGTAGATATGCAGCAGCAACAGCAACAGCAACAGTCACAACAGCAAGTACAACAACAGCAACAATCTCAACAAGTTGCTGTAGCTAATGGTCAGCAGACAATTACTATGCAAATGTCATCTGATGGAACGAACAATGGCTCTGTACAACTTCCTCACTCTTCGGCTCCAATGGCAACTATAGAAGTAATTTATAATATCCTTTTTAACAATAAATACAATATTTACACAGATGTTTTTACAGACTTCTGGGCAAATGCAAATATCAACCATGCAGCCTCAGCAGCAACAAGGTCAAGTACAAATGACAAATATGCAAACTCAACAACAGGGTCAAGTTCAACAACATCCTATGCAAGCTCAAACTCCTGCACCACAGCAACAAGCTCAAATTCAACAAATTAATGATTGGAGTCACGGAAGAGTTCAACTAATTCAACAAGGTGCTCAATTTTTGCAATACAACGCCCAGGGTCAATTGATTATGCCTGGAACAATGTTACAACATCCAACTTCTGGTGCTATACAAGTGATAGCTGCTCCAAATAAACAGTTTCAATCTCAGCAAATGATCACTACAGCTAATGCACACAAACAAGTAATATCACAAGGACAAGCAACTACATTTCCAACTGGATATGCTGCTATACCAACTACTACTAATCAAACACTTGTAATTGGTCAGTTAGGAGTCATCAGTAGTCAGCCTAATATGAAGCAAAACGAAATGCAACAAACAGTATGTTTTAGTTTTTATTACATATATTCAATTTTGTACTATAATTTAAGACATTAATTTTTATGCGACAGTATACAACTTGTTCTACTGGAAGAACAGTGCAGCAAAATACACAACCAATGCAATTTTCTCCTTGGCAATTTAATACATCACTTCCCCAAGGAATCACGTGGGCTACACCTCAACCTCAAGCATTATTAACTACCCAAAATCATCCTATATTTATTAGAGGTATTTTTAAAATTATTTAAAAAAATATATAAATATAGTATCATTTAATTTTTTTTAATGAGTAAATATTTTTATATCAAATAAGTATTATGATTTCCATCATTAAAATTAAAAAAATTAGTTAATTTATTTGACTAATATTCCTTGATTATTGTAGGAGCTCCACAACAAGATGGCCAACAACAACAAGTACAAACACCAATGTTTATACAAAGCCCTCCACCTCAACACCTTCAACAGCATCATGGTCAAACTATGATGCAAACAAGTAGTGGTGTTATGCAAAATATAGGACAAATGGTCAGTGGAGGAACAACCACAACTATAAAATCGCAACGAGCTGATATACAACCCAAAGTAGTAACAAATACTTCTAGTATGGGTGCTAATCGTCAACTTTCAATTTTACCTTCTGGACATACAATACGTCCAAATGCAACAATTTCCACTCAAACATCTACTGGAGTACAACATTTAAATCAAATGCAAAAAACTCAATTGAAAGTTAGACCTAAAACTAATGTACGTGGTTTTAGTATAGCTCCTCATAAATCAGATGCAGCAAATCAAACTAATCAAACTAAATCTGCCCAATCACCACAAACTATTAATACAAATAAGTATGAATAACTGAATTTTATTTATTTAATAGTATGTTCAATTAATTATTAATTTTAGGATGATTTTAACAAGTTCTGGGCAAATTGTACCACAAATTCAACAACAAACAATGCAAGTTCAACATTTACAACAACAACAGCAACAACATGCTCAACAACAAATTAAATTAGTTAGTATGCAATCTCCAAATCATCAAATTGTAAGCATGCAATCTCCTCAAGTTGCCTTTCAACAACAACAAATAATTAAGCCTAATACAAGTATGATGAGCATGTCTGTGAACTCTCCTCAAAAAATTCATATTCATCAGTTCCAGCAAGGTCAAGCAATTGTTAGTAGTCAGCCTCAACAACAAATTGCTATACTTGATAGACCTGTGATTCCAGTTGTTTCTTGTGCTCCCCAAGTATCAATACAATCCCAAATTTCTGTTCTACCTCAAGTTCAAACAACTTCAGTTATACCCTCTCCTGTGAAATCTGATGAAACAACTAAAAGTATTGTTCAGCCACAAGAAACAGTTAATGTTTCAGTGCCTGAAGTACATGAAACTTCTACAGTTTCATTACCTGTTGCAACAAATGAAGATAATAGTAGAGATAAAGGATTACCTAAAGCACTTGTAAAACCTCAAGTTTTAACACATGTGATTGAAGGATTTGTTATTCAAGAAGCAGATCAACCATTCCCAGTGAATCGGTCTTGTACTCTGGCTGATATAGCAAGTAGTACTCAAGATAAAGAAAATATCAAATTAAATGATGAACCTCCAAGTAAGGGTTACTATTTTTTAATTAATCAAATAAGTATTTTAATACATGCTGATTTTCTTAGATAAAAAGTGTAAATCTGAAAACAGCCCTCAAGATAAAAGTAAATGTGACTATTGTGGAAAGCAACAAGAATTGCAAAAATTAAAAGTAAAAAAGAAATCAAAGCGTTTTTGCTCCCAAGAATGTTCTAAAATGTTTGAAAATAATTTGAAAAATGGATCTGTTGATAAGAAAAATGGCAAAAATTGGGTATGTTTTAAAAATTTATTTGTATTATATTTCAGTTAATAAATTTAACAACCTAATTTTTGAAATTTAAAAATGTAATTATTTTTAATAGGAGAATTAAAACTATATATATATACATATATATTTCGTATTGATTATCTTTAAATAATTTTTTTATAATTATTATAATATGTTTTAATTGTTGAATGTAGTGAAAAATAATGTCATCTAGAATACTTCACATTGAAAAAATCTATATAAATATAAAAAAGTCAAAAAAAAAATTTTTTTATCATTTCTTTTTTAAATTTTATATGTTTAGGAATGTGAAAGTAATGGTTCAATTGGTGATTCAAGTAATACAAGTTCATCCATTGATCAATCAAATCGTATACAAATTAATTTAGATAAGACTGATATAAATCCCGAGTTGTCTTCAATTAATCCTCTTACATGGACTGTACGTTCAATATTTTATTTATTTGATCTTATCAATTTATCTTATTGATTATTTTCTTTACAGGTCAAAGATGTTAGAAAATTTATTGGTGAATTAACTGAAAGTGAAGAAATAGCTGCTGATTTTGAAAGCCATGAAATTGATGGACAAGCTTTAATGTTGCTTAAAGAGGATCACCTTATCCGGGATATGTCAATGAAGTTAGGACCGGCTCTTAAAATTTTTGCTAAGTTAGATACAATGCGATTGGAAAATCCAGAAATTTTACCACCTACTAATAATGCTTAAAAAAAGACTGTCTCTGTATTCATTTTCTTCGGTGAAGATTTTGTAATGTATTTATTTTCATTCAGTTGGCACTGATAGTTCATTACTTGGTATAATATTTTAGTTTATTTTAATAGATGTGAAGTTTTAACTGTTTGTTAAATTGGCGCATTAAACTTAATTTTATAAACCATGTCATTTTTGTAGTACTTAGTTTGGTTAAGTATTTAATAAATATGAATAATTTTTTTATGAATTACTTCCTAGTCCTTGACTTTGTATTCTTAATTTATACTTTGTAACAACTAAGCAAAATTGATTTTATATGGTGTATTATAATTTTTGTGACTCATAGTTCATACTCAATATTTCTAATTAAGTTAAGCTTATTACATGATTCTATAAATAAATGTATAAATTCAGGATTTCTTTACTATAATATTAATAGTTTTATATATAATTATATTATTGGTAATATTGACTCGTAAAATATTTATACTTTAGTATATGAATAAAATTAAGTGATTTTCAATTTTCGTGTAGTTCTATTTATTAAACTAATTTAAAAACTGATTTTTTTGGTAAATTTTAAACATAGTAGAAATTAAATTTTATGTTAATTTTTAATATGATAGTATGATAACTATTATATGAAAATGGAAAAAAATTTTAATACTTATTTTGTAAAGACAAAATATTTAATAAGTTACTTTTTATGATTTACATTTCACTATCATCTTATCATAATATTTCAGCCAACTTGATTTTTTAAACATAAGTAGTATCTTACATTAATAATCTTAAATTTGGTGCAATTTAAAGTCATGATATTCTTGAAATAATTTTGGATACCTGAATTTTGTTTTAACGTATTTAAGGTGTCAATGACTGCATGAAACAAATTTTAAGGGGCATATCCTAGGAGCAAATAACTTTTTCTTTATCCAAATAATGAAATGTCTATAAATTTAATTTGATAAACTAAAATTTTCAGTAACTTACAAATATTAAGAATATACTACACTCCGAGTACCAAATACTTAAGGATATATCCACTAATAGTCCTTATATTGTAATGATCATTTTAAGAACTCATCGGTGTAATTTTATACACATTTTGTCAAATTATAATATTCATAGCAAGAAAAAAAATTTTAAATAAACTTTTCAAATGGTCCTTGCAGGTAATACAATGTCTAATATGTATAGTTAAATTCCTAGACTCGATTGTCATTCAAAGTTCATTAAAGCTATATTTAAAAAAAGTTAAATTTGAGTATACCTAATCATTTATCAATATAAATCCATTATTTTTGTTAATCAAAGGATTATTCATTTTTATGCTTAGTATACATATTTTATTTCACAAAGATTTAATTTAATTTTTATTTTTCTTGGTTCAAGAAAAATAAATAATAAATAATCCAACTTCTAAATTTTTGCATAATCATTAAAATTCCTTTTTGAAAATCTTAATTTGTAATTGTTTTCCAATTATCGGTGCACAACTTTTTATTTTTATGAAGCTAGAGGGTAAAGTGAGCATTCATATCTTTACATTATTAAGTATATATAGACTAAGTAAGAATGTCTCTTTTGTTATTGATACAATTATGAACAATTTTTTAAGGAAAAATATTTTCTATTTTATAGATGTTACCATACATAAAACATTTGATAATCATTTTACTAATGAAGTCATTAAAAACTTGTATAGTAATGTAAGTTTCTAATAAATCATACAATTTTCAGGGTTAACCGAAAATTATAATTTTTTAAAAATTTTTTATTAAATATTAGAAACATTAAGTTTATTTCAAGATATAATTTAACATTTACAAAAAAAAAAAATTAAAAACTTACAAAAAAAATGATAAAATAATGTTTGTTCAAATAATTAATATAAAGTAAACTTTGTTAATCATAATTAAATTGAATAGATAAATATTAACATAAAGAGTCCTAAAGAACACAATACAACAATAATTTTGGTAACAATACATAAAATAATAAGTGCAGTTTAACAACAATGAAATTAAATATTATTTTTTCAAACATTTACAGTATTAGATGATTGAATTTGAGCGGGACGAGTAGAAGGTCTAAACGTCACATATGTATAAAAAAGACTACCAATCACACTTATATTAATACCAATAAAATTGTTCAATGTATAGACATAATCTCCACCAATAAACATGCCGAAATATGTTACAAATATATTTTTTAGACATCCAATTATTGTAGTTGTTAGGGCTGAATTGTATTGAGTGCACAACATAATACTATAGTTCAATATAAAACCCATGAATGACGAGACAAAAATTTGTATTAAAAATGGTAAGTGCAACCAATAATTATACCTGTAAAAATTAATATTAATTAAATTTTAATTAAGTTTACTTATTTTTCTTTTATGAGAGAACCATACTTCTCCATATCTCTGTTACCTTTTTAAAAGTTTTGTCAATAATATCAAGATATGAAAAAAATATTTTGGGTAAACTTGTTATAAAGTTAAAGAAGTCACAGAGATAAGAGTGTAGAGGGTTTTCTTAAACAATTTTTTTACCTGTAAACTTTGTCCAAGTCACCAGAAAAATACATAAGCAATAAAGCAGGGGGTATCATAAACATTGATGAATAGAACATAAGCCCATATTTACCCATCTCTTTTTTAGAATTTAGTTTTTTTTTTGTAAATACCCCATTGGCAGCTGTTAAAAAATCACTACAAAGTACATAAATATATCCATCTAAATTAAAGCCTAAATCATTACTAGAAGCTATTATAGCACCAGATACCATTAATCCAACAGCTACTTTAACAGACAATTTAGGTCTTATGTTGAGTAAATAATATTCACCTAACATAGTAATTAAAATAGAAAATCGCCTTAACATAGTGAACATTGGTAAACTTAATTCTTTAGTACCTCCTAGTCCAAATTCAATATTCCCTAAATATATTAATGGCATTGGAAAAGTATCTTTAAATGTGTTTCTATTAATATCTGGAAATTTTAGTTTACCCAAGCTTTTTGCTAAATACAAAACAATAACTGTCATAAACATTTGACAAATTGCTAAAAATTGAAAAGATGGAAATCCATAACTAGTTAATACAGATTTATTAACAACGGTAATCAGCATTGATGCAGCTGCATAAAATAATGCCGTACTAATTTTTGCAAAAGAGGTCACAACAGAAGAATCAATAATAGTATCTTCTGATTTTGACACAGTCATAATTATTTTTTAATTTAAGAGCACAATCAAGTCATTGTAATAACCATCTGAAAAAAAAATTGTTGATAAAAAGAATTTTTAAAAATATTCTTCAGTACAACAAAAATAATAAGTAAGCTAAAATATGATGAATATGATTTTTTTTTAATTAGAACTGTTTAATTAAAGAGAATAATTTCATAAGTGTGTGTAAGCATATTACTTTTGATCGTTTCGTGAAAAATAAAATACTTAAAAAATCATAGCTATTATCTTAATCATCAAATGAATTCTATGAAATCTCAACAAAATTTTAATCTAATAAATTTTTTTAAATCCAATTTGGATAGTTAATATTTTACTTTTTTTTAAACTAAATATTATATTTAATTCAATAAAATAGTAATAATATACTATAATTATTACAAAACTATACTTAAAAATATACAGGTCAATTGATACAAACAAAGAAAACATAAATAAATTTATGAAATAAAATAAATATTTTTATTTTTGAATAAAAACACAAATTTGATAAAAAAAAATATATCATGTTATTTTATAATAATTTCAAAAATTGTAATATTATTTATTATAAAACAAATACCTTTTTAGCTATATTTGCGCTAGTTAATAGATGCTTACAATAAATATGGCACTTATTTTCCTCATAATTTACAAAACATTCATCTTTACTTAAATAAATTATAAAATGTTGAATATTACTACAAACAAATAAACCAGATGATTATATTTTTTATATATTTTTAAAATTAATCATTTTATATTGTAAATTAAGTTTATCTATTAAAGATTGAATAATAATCATAATTATTTTAAGTAAATTTCGAAATTTTAATATTTAAATACACTCCAGATTTCAACTGAAGCACATCATATTTTAATTCACCGATATTAAATTGATAATGTACAAGGTAAAATATTATCTATAATCTAGTAGATAACGGATTTTGGTATATGATAATTGTATATAGTACCAACATTAAAAAAAATAATTCTTATAAAACTATTAAAAACGAGAAACCATTGAGAATTTTTATAAATCCGTCTGATACTCGACAATATCTTAATTTTAATTTATATATGGAATTAGGAAGTTATTCATTTCATCATAATGTGTGATAATTCTTTATATTGAGGAACCAATCCAAAAACGTTTCCTGGATATCTTTTTATATTTTTTAAATAATGCAGACTTTTCCTTGCTTTTCATTTAAGATTATAAATACCTTCTATGCGTGAGCCAATAACCAAATGCATTGATTGATTTATTATTTACGCTCTTAATTTTGACCAAAATATCAAAAAAATACCTACATAAAATGATCTCAAATTATTTCTGAAAAAATGTTCAAAAAGTTTTTACCGAATTTTTATTAAAAATAGTAACATTATACGAATTTTTAAAGACTTCTCTATTAGTTTTTCTATTGACATATATTATTTGAAAATACCACTATTTTATTTTTTATAAAAAATTATTTAACCTTGTATCTCAAATAATTTGATTATATAATAATTGAACTAGCTTAGTGACTTAAACAATTGATCTAATAATTATCCAGTAGCATACCTTGAAGTTATCAGGTCGATTTAAATATTTTCTCACTTCATTAATTCATTACACCAATTAAAAACTGTATAATACATCCAAAATTTCTTAGGGGGCAGGAGATGACCTCCAATTGTTTGAGAAATACATATGTAATGCTTTTTTTAAATATAACTTAAATCAAATAGTATTTCTACCAAGTTTCAAAAATATTTATACTATAGAAACCGCGTCAAATCACACGAAATCAAACATTTTTAATTTTATGTGAGTAATTGTTCATTATCGATACGCCTATAGATCTATAGTTAAGTATAAATTATACTTATGGAGTATATAAGGACCTTTATATTTTTTGTACAGAGTTATTCATAAAGGTTAAGATACTTACTTTTTTGGAAAATGTTCGTAAAGAAAGAAATCATATAAGTTTAACAAATTATATATTATGTAGTTAAGTATTATTCTTCGTTCCATCAATTATAAAACCCTTAACTGATTTTCTTTAGCTATTGCAATAAAATCATTTTTTTATAAAAATTAAATTAAATTTATTTTGATAAACTATAGTAGATATCAAGTAAATTATAAGTAAAAATTATTTTTAAGAGTAGATTTTATGAATAACCTTTGAAATTTAATTGGGAATCTACTAATATTTTTTTTACTATTAAATAAGAATAAATAAATATGTGACATTTATCCGTTATTAAAATATTTTGTATGTTTATAGGCGTATCAAGTTAATAGTATCAACTTGATTTTAGCTTCGATGCGAAGCTGAGAAGGTATTAATTTTACTATGATGTGTTTTTTTTTTTTTTTTTTTTTTCTGTATACGCTCAATCTCAGCTCTCACTGAACCGATTTTGATGAAAAATATGTCAAAAGATCACAAATCGTATCTAGTTGAAGACATTACCCTCAAAAATTGAAAAAAATTCCCTCGTTCCCCGTAAATGGGGGAAATCCCCCAAAAAATTACAAATTTAAAAATCGCTAATTTTCGATATTTTTTCATTTTTTTTTACTTAAAATTGCCATAACTTTTTTAAAAATGATCTAATCAATATAATTTTTTTTTTTATAGATACCTTAGATATTTACCTATCATTATATATATTTTTTTTATAAATTTGACCCTTTCCCTGCCCACAGAAGGGGATTTCAAATGACAACTTTTTCACAAAAAATTAACTTTTTCAACATAACTTTTGAAAATGTTCCGGAAAGACTGACACTTTTATATATATCTTAAATTAAAG